>NC_092350.1:34416400-35016400 GCF_963676685.1 Mytilus edulis
ATAGTAGGTTGTATAGAAGCATTGTTAGCTGTACATGTCTGCCTGGCATGGTTCATCTGACCTTGACCTTATTTTCAAGGTCTTTGTTTAGTTATCTTGGTTAATGTTAAGTTTATGGGACAGTTGTATTAAAGCTTAGCTTTATACTTAGGACTATCAACATAATATCAATGATTAGTATAGAAGGCGAGACATTTCAGCATGTGCACTCTTGTTATATTTTCAAGCAATTTCACAAGGGATGTAAATCCTTAAAAGATGTGTTATAGGTATAATCTAATGAAAGTTATAATAAAAAGTTAAAAACAGCGCCTTAGTTCGACAAAACAACATATAAATGAAGAAAAAGAGTGATTTCCGGTTCCAAATTGGAGGCAAATACGTAGAAAATATTTTAATAATTTTCATCAACTTAACAAGTAATAGAACTCTTTGTTCAGTTTAAATGCATAGTTGGTTAGAAAGACAGGTTGCTCGTCTTATAATTATCTGACAGTTGCCTATACAACAACCCATACAAAGAAGGCCAGCATTTACAGTCACAAACACAGCTGGATATTTGCCTCCGCATTTCAAAAGTTCCTGACACGAGGATGCAACGGCAGTCAAAGAAGTTCATTTAGGTTTCCAACTGTCATTGATTCATTCTTTCATTCAACCCCAGTGTTTATGACTTGGTACATTTACCTGTCGAAAACATGAATCAGACTGAGCCCAAACAACTCTCTCTTGATTTACTTCTCTTTTGGTGTGCTCTGGAGAAGAACCTCTTGCAAAATTTCGTTTCGTTGTCATCTTCACAGAGAAAACTACTCCAAACCAGAACCAACACCTTTCAATCTTGCACAAAAACCTTGTCTTTGTTTTGTCGCGGCCTTTAAATTATTCATTTAGTAAACATCAAATACAATGTCTACTCTTGAATACTTATCGATGCAAGATTATATGTAAGGCAGTATGACATTATTTGCAAAATCATCAACTATATTTGCTAAACTTTGTGACCTGGAATGAACCATTGCTGCCCCATCGACGATAAATACGTCCGAATTTGGATCAGCAAATCGCAGAATGTTTCAAGTAACCCCATTTGCAGCGATTTAATACCACTATTTCAAGAAACATCCTGCGATAAAGACGGAGGTGCAGTTAGGTTTTTATGGATAAAGAAATATTCCAAGTAAAAGTGTCACCTGTGACAAGAAATGAAAAGTCTAGAAAAGTTTCCCAATCACTTTTAAGGTTCTCTAGCTATGTTTTTGACAAAGACGTTTCCAGTTTCATTTTGCGGCCAAAATAGGAAGTTTTTATTTTTTATTTGGTTATAAAAAGCAGGTTCTCCTTCTTTTTGCATTTGCTTCAAAAGATCTTCGTATTGTTTGGACCAGTATCTTGGAGTTTATTTACATATCTTACCTGTTCAACAATTTCCTAAATGGAGTGGTTTTTTTTTTACAAATCTGACGACTCTTCTAGAAATGAATTTCTAAACTTGTTTATCACTTTACAAAGCCTTCAAAGCTGTTTAAAGACACCTTTTTGTGTTTTTTGTAGAGTCTTATTAGGTCGTTCAGAGAATGACCAAAACCACAAGATCTTTCAAATTCATCTTCTAGTATACTGACTCCATCCATCCATTTGTCTAAATGGGATCTTCGGTTAATCCTAAAGAACCAATATCGCACTTCACAATTGCATTATTCTGTTGTTGTGCCTGATCAATTGTGTTATAAGAAAGAAATTTGCAGGTCTTACGTACATTGCAAGTATCATTTTCAAATTCTATTGCCACCTTTGGGTGATGTTTGGGAAGGGAAGTCATCTCTTGGAGATGGGTCGGTAACGATCGAGAATAATGTACTTGATCAAGACCTAAATCAATACCCTATCATGCTTTATATGGGCTGTTTATAAATACGAAATATCACTCATGAAATGAGAATAATACCAAAATCAGAACAAGTTTTTATTTTATAATTGAACGCCAGGAATGAAACTGTGGTCGAGTTTCCAGTCTTTAAAATCATTGAACGTCACAGAGTCATGACATAATTATATATTTTGATTTTAGCTTTCATATATAATCGGATTTCACAGTTTAAGCAAAAGACATGCAGTTGTCGGATGCGCCTGTCTAGTCCTATGTACATTTAAACATACATAAAAAGAATCTTCCGTTCTTGGTGTTGCATATAGGCTTGAGTAAGACAACATGTCCATCCCCTATTACGCAATATATCACCCAGTGTTTTATAACAAGTCATTTCAATGTGCAATCCACCAAACATGACGATAAACTTATCTTTCCGTACAAATCAGGCAATTCCCAGTGAATTTGCTTAGGCATTTCAAAAAGTGGCTGATCTGCAGTTACAATTGATGTTTCTGCGGGATTCACCACATTTTCGCCTTATCCATCGAATACATGAGAATTGCCTGGCAGTGCATACAAATCGCTCATAATGTCAAAAAATAGTTTGCACATGCGCAAAAGTGTTAAACACATGTGTATCATAACCTTGAAAAATGTTATTAAACCAATTCATAATATCATTAGAAATCCAAAAACACTAAATATATAGTAAATAGTTCAAATGATTTTGAAAGAATTTTGTAACATTTTCGCGCATGCGCAAATACTGGATATGTCAAATATTAATTTTTAATAAATATATGATGTAAGGAAGGTAGCCGCCAAACCTGATGATTGGTTTTTACTAAAAGAAGGTAAAAAAAAAGTTTTCCAGAAAAATCAATATTTTCAAACTGAAGAAAACAGCCATTTTAGAAAAAGGCTGTGGCCATCTTGAAAAAAAATATGTTAATGGCCAGCAGTTATTTCTTAAAAAGTATATAATAATGATGCTTTGTGGTAATTTTCATGCTTGTATCACCATTTGCACAATTCCCTCGATTTTGCTTGATAATAACTTCCAGTGGGAGATATTATGGACATAATTGTGCAAATCGTGATATAAGCATGAAATTTGGTATATGGGTGGACAAAATGATGATTAAAAAAAATAAGCTGCTGGCCATAAGAAATTCTCATTTTTTCAAGATGGCCACCGCTCATATTGCAAATGGCGTCATATCCAATTTGTTACATTTCGTAAATCCTTTGCAACCTGTGTAATAGGTATAATCCTATGTCAGTTTTGATAAAACTTAAAGTACAGTTCCTAAAGTACGAAAAAACAATACCTACATGAAGAAAAAGAGTGACTTCCGGTCTCAAAATGGCGGCAAAATATGGAAAATATCAATTTTATCATTTCTATCAACTTAACAAGAGATATAACTGCTTTTTTTAAGTTCAAATGCATACATAGTTTGTTTAAAAATACAGGTTGCTTATCTTATAATTATCTTACAGTTACCAATACACAAACATGTACACGGAAGGCCTGAACGGTAGCATTTACAGTTACCAACACAGCTGAATTTCTGGCATCCGCATTTTAAAAAAATCATGACACGAGGATCAGTGGACAGAAAAGAGGTCCATTTTGGTTTCCAATTATCATTGGTTTTTTTTCTTTAACCCAACTCCTGTGGTCATGTCTTGGTACATGAACTTGTCGAATGCATAAATACAGACGAGCCTAAACATGTCCACCTCGATATATGCTTCTCCTTTGATATCCTCCAGAAGATTAAAATCGTTTGCAAGGAAGCAGCGGCCTTGTGATGCTATTCCGTCTACCACAGGTAATCATTATGATTTTGTGGTAGGCGGAATAGCGTAATTAATCGTGCCTCCTTAACAACAAACGGTAAACGGTGATGTTTCCGTACATGATGCCAACAAATACTTCTATAATGTCCATGTCTGTGTCTAATACAAAATAGGGCAAAAATGTCCGTTACATCTGAGAATACTTCCAAGGTCTGCCAAGCTGACCTTTACACTTTCTGATGAAATGCCGACTCAGTATCACACCCACTAAATGCATGGAAGAAAGGGAAAGCTGCTACACGAGGACCAAACTCATTTAATATGACATGTACAGGAAGCAGTCAAAAGTATTTATTCTTACAAAAACCTATCCACAATTGGTCCACACCTAATCTTGCGAGCACTGCAATTCCTAATACTATTACATCTATGTCAGTACTACTTAAAATTACTTTTTACAAATATTTTCAGCAGCATGCTTATCATGGATAATCTTTCGTGTATCTGCTGTTTCACGGTTACAAGGGGAAGTATCCGTATTGAAATTGCAAAGTACATTTTCAACTTGAGTAGCATAAGCAATTTCATTTGTCTCTAAAGAAGCAATTATGTCGGCTAGAAACTTGAACAATTCCGTTGTGTTATCATCTCACTACTCCAAACCCTTGGCTGTCTACCAGAACCAACAACTTTCCGTCTAGCACCAGTACTTTGCCTTTATTTTCGTCCCAGCCTTTTAATAATTAATTCAGTAAACAATAAATCGATGTCCACTCTTGGATACTTATCGAAGGAAGATTTATGTAAGGCAGTATGATATCATTCACATAATCATCAAATATGTTTGTCCCAAGTGGTGGCAATAAATTTACCATTGCTGCCCCACCAACGATAAATGCATCAGAATTTGGATCAGTTGATGGCAAATCGCAATATGTTTTAAGTATTCCAATTTGCTGCGATTTAATACCCCATCCTGACACGTAAAGGGAGGAACAGTTTGGTTTTAATGACTAAAGAAGAAATGAAAAATATAGAAAAGAGATCGCAATCAGTGTTCAGGTTCTCTAGCTTTGTTTTTTTGACAAAGAAGTTTCCAGTTTCATTTTACGGCTCTTATATGGAAATGTTCTTTTTCATCTTGTTACCAAGAGCAGATTCTCTTTCGTTTCGAATTTGCTTCAAAAGATCGTGCTGTTTGGGGCCAATATCTTGGAGTTTATTTGCATATCTTACCTACTTCTGAATCACGATTTCCTTAAAAGAGTAAATTTTGTGCAAATCTGACGTCTCTTCTAAAAATGGATTATCAAACATGTTCATCACTTTAAAAAGCCTTTAAAGTTTTTCGAAGAAATCCTTTTGTGTTTTCGTAGAGTCTTCATGACGTCGTTCTTCTGTTCGAATGACTCAAACAACTAAATCTTTCAAATTCATCTACCAGTCTACTGACTTCTGGTCCAGCTACCATCTATCGTCTCGAAGGGATCTTCGATTAGACGTATGGTACCAACATGGCCGTTCACGACTTATTATTCAATGTTTGTGTCTGATCAATTGTAATACAAGAAATCAACTTGCTGGTCTTACGTACAGTACAAATTACCATTTGCAAATGTCATTGCCACGTGTGGGTGTTGAAGGGAAGCCATATCTTGGAGATCGATGGGTAACCATCGAGCATGATTTACACGATCAAGACCAACATTGGTATCATGCTTGATATGGACTGTTTGTAAATTACGATATCTGACTCGTGAAGTGAGCGTACTACCGAAGGAACATGAAGTTCTTTATTCATAAATAAACGCCAGAAATTAAACTGTGGTCGATATGACTCTCTTTCCTTACACCCGTTAATCACAGTCATACTTAAACTTCAAAGAGTCATGAACTATATGTTCTGTTTTAACGCTTTCGTAACGGCTGGCATTATCATTTCAAACAAACCACATATGCAATCATATGATGCGCGTGTCTATTCTTAATAACTTTTGAACATACATGAACAGTATCTGCTATTCTAGGTGTTGCAATATTGGCTTCAGTGGAACACATGTCCATCCACTATCACGCAATATATCACTCAGAATTTAAAAAAAAAAAGTCACCAAACGCACCAGGATTATAATTTAATACGCCAGACGCGCGTTTCGTCTACGCTCTACGCTCACACCAAAACAGCTATAAAAGTTAAACAAGTACAAAGTTAAAGAGCATTCAGGAATCAAGATTCCAAAAAGTTGTGCCAAATACGGCTAAGGTAGTCTACTCCTTGGATAAGAAAATCTTTTTGGAAAAATTGAAAATTTTGTAAACATGAAATTTATTTAAATGACCATTTAATTGATGTTCATGACAACACTGAAGTGCTGACTACTGAGCTGGTGATACCCTCGGAGACGAAACGTCCACCAGCAGTGGCATTGACCCAGTGTTGTAAAATAGTCACCAAAGGCAAAATGATTATAATTTAATACGCCAGACAAACCATTTTAATGTACAATCCACCAAACATGACGATAAACGTATATTCTTCGTACAAGTCTGGCCATCCCAACTGTTTGCCCGATATTTAGAAAGTTAACCACCTTTTTCAGCTTATCCATCGAATGCTTGATCATTACAACTGAAAGAGCGTGTTTTCAAACAGTGGCATCAAGGCAACACTTCATACTCGAACAGATACTAGATGCTTATGAATGACGATCAAGATATGTTTAAGAAATTCAAATTCTCATCTGTTTGATGAACTGCGATTTCCATCATTGTTCCCTTGCAATGCGTGTAATTCTTTCTTTGTTAATAAAAAGTTTGCGCATGCGCGAAATTGTTAAACGCATGTGTATCATAACCCTAATAAATGTCATCAACCAAATCCATAACATCATTAAAAATTTAAAAGGGCTAAGCATGTAATTAATAATTCAAATGTTTGTGTGTGAATTTTGCAACATTTTAACGCATGCACAAACCAAGAACATGACAAATATTTATTTCTAGTATAAACGTCACATGTTAAGAAGGTATCCACCAAACCGGGTAGTATTTTTTTACTCAGAGACGGTCAAAGAAAACGTTTTCCAGAAAAACAAGTATTTTAATCTGGAAAAAATCAGCCATTTTAGAAAAGGTGGTGGCCATCTTGAAAAAATGAAATTTTCTTATGGCCAGCAGTTTTTTTCTTAAAAGTATATACTAATGATGCTTCGTGCTAATTTTCATGCTTGTATCATCATTTGCACAATTCCCTTGATTTTGCTTGCTAATATCTTCCACTAATTTGGAATTTTTGTTTAATAGCTTTCTTGTTGGCAGCAAAACTTCTATCAAGGAAATTATAACTAGAAAATACATGCCCGTGAATATCGTATAAATTGGGAGATGTTTACTCCGTATTTAGGCGCTGCTGGAATGTTGCTACATAGAAATGGAAAGTTCACAATTGGGAAGCTAAAATCATCTCTTTTGTCGGAAAGTTGAGTCGAAGGAAGCCTGAAGTAAGACTAAACACACTAGTCTATATATTTTAATACATGTAGTTTATTATAAATATATAAAGCGTACATAATTTGTGTTTTAGATATATTAGTTTATAGTATCTAATGTTTTACAGTGTCGTTTGTACGTTTTTGCAAAACTTACTTATATCCGAGAACGAGTGAAGAATAAGATAGGTGTTGATTCTGAAAACCGACATTAAATCACAAAATTGTACTGGAGAAGTACATTAATTAATTCAGTAACAAATTTAAAGTATGACCTTATTTGGATTTTATTGAAGCTAGATACAGATAAAGATAGTCACGCATAAAGGAGTAGGTCCGGTAAGGACCGATTTTGGCCTCAAATTTCAGGTTCATCTGTCGAAAGATTTTGACCACTTTTTAAACACCTAAGTGTCTATTTTATTTGAATTAATTAGTTTATGTGAAAGATTTTAACAGATTTAGTCATTAAAACGATCCGATTCAAGCTCAAATATGAAAAATCTACCTAATATGCCGAAAAATGTCACTTTTCAGTTGGTTTTTGGTAAAAATGAAAGTGGCCGCATCCGTGTTCATCCTCAACCTTTATATATGTTATGTATTATCATTAAATACAACTTACATTTCAATATTAAGGATGAACACGAATGCGGCCACTTTCGTTTTACACGAAAACCGTCTAAAATTTTACTAAAATGCCAGAATTATGAGGATTTCAGTAATTTAGCATGACTTAATGGTGCTAGTACCGGATATATGTGCATTGTATTGTTAAAAACAGCCCATATTTATGTAGCAGAAGATTTTACTGTCCAATAAATAAGTAAAGGTTTACATTTTAACAATTTTGTAAAACTGCTATATTTTGGGGCCAAAAAGGGGTCTTACTGAACCTACTCCTTTTAGTATAGCGACGAGATTTCTTCTTTCATATTTGTAATATTATGTGATAATAATTTTCAAAATGAATACACCAATAACGGTAGTTATTTGTCCAATCATATTGGTTGCTGAGCAAGTTTCACTGCCTGGAGGAGAATTGATGAAGTTTACTGCTTCAGAACTGCATTTTCCCGTAATGAAACCTTTTATGCATTTAGAGACTGAAGTTTGTTCTACCGTGCTAAAATAAAGAAGAAATTTTATAGGAATATAATTTCAATTAAGTCTTAAGTTTCAAATTTTAATTACCTTTTTTTGCCTAAGCCTTGTGTCCACTATGTAGGTTCAAAATATAAATCGAAGACCATTGATCAATTTAATTCATTTTAACAACGCTTTAAAAAGATGGTTTTGCATAAACATAACGTTTGTTCACATCAGTTTCCGTACTCGGTGTACATGTTTAGTTGTAAGACCACCAATTTCAGTAACTCCAATTTAGAATGTAGGTTAAAGAAGCCCTACTCCGACAAAAAATAATGCTAATTAACCAACAAATTTGCAAAAATCAAACTCCTGGTGAAAGAAAAATATATTAAGATCATTTTGATGCAAAATTTAATTGAAAATTAATGAACTCCGTTGTATGATAATTTATAGATTTCCAAAGCCTATGATTATTTTGGTAGAATTGGCTTTCGAAAGGCATTTTTTTCTAACAATATTTAAATTATGGGTTCGAAATTTGAAATGCAGAAAGGTGATGCATGTGCAATTCAGGATATACCTGGTTTCTATGAAGTTTAACATATGGTAAACTATGAAGAATGCTGTGAAAATTGCTCAATTTGGTTGAATAGATTGGAATTTTAAATTGGTGGTCTGACATATTTATTAAACTATTAAGCATAGTTTAATTCAAATAGGGGCTCCAAGGAGCCTGTGTCGCACACATGATATTTTTAGCTCACCTGGTCCGAATGGCCAAGTGAGCCTGTCTCATCACTTGGCGTCCTTCGTCGTCGTCGTTAACTTTTTACATTTTGAACCTCTTCTAGAGAACCACTGAATGGAATGGAACTAAATATGGCATGAGTGTTCCTTATGAGGTGTTGACCAAGTGTTGTTACTTTGTAGCCGATCCATCATCCAAGATGGCCGCCAGCCAGGGACTTAGTTTAACATAGGTCCCTATGGGAAATACATACAAATGTCTTCTTTTAGAGAACCACTACATAAAATGAAACCAATCAAAGCATGAATGTTCCTTATAAGGTGCTGACCAAGTGTTGTTACTTTGTAGCCGATCCATCATCCAAGATGGCCACCAGCGGGGGACTTAGTTTAACATAATAAACTCATCTTTAATACCAGGATTTAAAATTCATATTTACGCTAGACTCGCGTTTCGTCTACAAAAGACTTATCAGTGACGCTCGAATCAAAAATGTTTAAAAGACCAAATAGAGTACGAAGCCGAATAGCACCTAGGACCGAATATTCCTAAATATTTTGCCAAATAGGACGCTATGGGAAATACATACAAATGTCTTCATTTAGAAACCACTGATTGGAATGAAGCCAAACAGAGCATGAATGTTCCTTATGATGCGTTGACCAAGTGTTGTTACTTTGTAGCCGATCAATTATCCAAAATGGCGGCCAGCGGGGGACTTAGTTTAACATAGGGCCCTATTTAAAATACATACAAATGTCTCCTTTTAGAGAACAACTGAATGGTATGAAACCAAACATAGCATGGACGTATCTTGTGAGGTGCTGACCAAGTGTTGTTACTTTGTAGCCGATCCAATATCCAAGATGTCCGCCAGCCAGGGACTTACTTTAACATAGGACCCTATCGGAAATGCATACAAATGTCTTCTTTTATAGAACGACTGAATGGAATGAAAGCAACCACAGCAATATTAAATCAAATTTGGCCTCAAACATCATTGTAAGTATCTGTTATGATTTTTACCTTTTTATATTATTAAGTCAGGTGAGCGACACAGGCTCTCAGGCCTCTAGTTTATTTACAATTGATGCATGAAAATATTCAACCGTTATACTGTTGCTTTAGTTTCGGAGATATAGATCAATAATTACATTTTACCCCTATGTTCTATTTTTAGCAATGTTAGTTGGCAGGCAGAGTCATTGGACACATTTTTAAACTAAACCCTAATGATGATTTTGGCCAAGTTTCAATTGGTTAATTTTGACTCAGTTATTGCACGATAAGACTTTTTAAGACTTTTGTAAAAGATATTAAAATATTACGAAAACTTGTTAAATTTGACTTTAAAGGGCAATAACTCCTTTTGGGGTCAATTAACCATGTTGGTTATGTTGACTTATTTTTAGATCTTACTTTGCAGAACGGTATTTTCTATCTATAATAATATTCAAGATAATAATCAAAAACTGAGAAATGTCCTTAAAATTGCAAATTCATGATCAGGGGCAACAACGGCTTGTCCGATTCGTTTGAAATATTAAGGACAGGTATATCTTTTTACAGGATGAACATTAGTAAAAAGCTTACACGTCTCTTTTAGCCTGGTGAGCTGAAAATCGACTTCAGTCTTGATTAAAATTGAAAATATGTTGCACGACTGTTCAGAAACAAAATTGAGTTTGACTGACTTTTTTGTTCGTTTAATAACATTTGACCACTCTATTGTCAGACAAACATAATCTTTTGTTTTATAGACTGTTTTTTCTTTGATCATGTGTTGGTCGTGTTATTGTCTCTTGGACACACTCCCCATTTCCATTCTCAATTTTATGTTGTTTTGCTTTAGGCCGTTTTTTCATATTTGCAATGGCATTGTGAAGCTACGTTTGTCTTCGATTTTAAGTGTATAAACTTAAAATATCTCTTCGTATACTCCGTTTTTCCTTTACTATTTCAGCTAAGCTTTTCATGCCAATAGTGTGAAATTTATTTCTGTCTACGTATAAGGTATTCTAGGCGCTGTATGTATACAATATAAAAAGACTTACCCGCATTTAGAAATAATTAAGTCATCTTCGTTAATCATGTTAACATTAAAACATGTCGACAATATAGTACCATATTGATCCGAAAGCGTGTTTATCATACACATTGAAAAATGAGCCATTCCTGTTGAAAAATCATATATTTAAAACTTTATATTTAAAAAGTTAAAAGAAATATCATAAGTTAAGGGCCATTATTCCACAAAACCTCGATCAACAAGAGAACAACACAAATATTTGTATGTGTCTCCTGTGTCAGTTTTAGTTACGAAAGTCAAGCCTAGACCTAAAGGCATTACCACAAAGACTCGGAAAGTTCACTTTTTCTGAGTTTGTGTATGTCTAAGAGCCTTTCTCCAAAAGTTGATAAAACGGAACGTCACGCCAACTCGATCAGTAAGGCATTATCGAGTTAACACAAAATGGGATCAAAATAGGCAGATATAAAAAAAAAAAAAAAACAGACAACATTTGTATTTCAGAATATCGGATATCGGTAGCACTATGCATCAGGTAAGGTAAAGTATAAAAAAGAAGATATGGTATAATTGCCAATGAGACAACTATCCACAAAAGACCAAAATGACACAGACATTAACAACTATAGGTCACCGTACGACCTTCAACAATGAGCAAAGTCCATACCGCATAGTCAGCTATAAAAGGCACCGATAAAACAATGTAAAACAATTCAAACGAGAAAGCTAACGGCCTCATTTATGTAAAACAAATGAACGAAAATCTAATATGTAACACATAAACAAACGACAACCACTGAATTACAGGCTCCTGACTTGGGACAGGCACATACATAAATAATGTGGCGGGGTTAAACATGTTAGCGGGATCCCAACCCTCCCCCTAACCTGGGACAGTGGTATAAAGTGTCCTGCTAGGATAATGGTTTTTTGAGTGATATGATCTGATTATTTCGAGTGTGACAACTTTTTTTTTAGTTTAACAGTTTCTTTCTGAGAAGACGTGATATAGAAACTTGAGTTTACAAAACAAGGCTATTCAATTAATGTTTGTATTTGAAATAAAAACATATTATCAATCCGACATTATTTCTCCTTAAAAAATTAATTTAGAATTTAACATTGCTTTTATTACAAAGTACAAACTAAAGCCATTAGTAGACACGGATATGCATACATGGAATCTATGTATCCTAAAATGTAGAGACAATTTACAAAAATCTGGTTTTTGCACTGAAAACGACATTTTGAGACTAAATTATTTTCTATATGTTAGGTTTTGTTCTCGTTCATCTGAATAGGGCTCTCCACAAGACTCAATAGCGTTTCTCTTATCATTGCACTGAAACAAATATCTGTTACATGCGTCATACATTTGTCATAGTGCTGTGGCTATATTATATATAGCTACTATATAATCACTTTTTATGATTTGATTTTAAACTTAGCAAGAATGTTCCAAAAAAAATTATTTAATACGATGAACTTGACCAATTGAAATTAAATTCGTATTATAACTAATAAACATCATATTGTATATAAACCTTTTATTAAGATGTAAATTATGGTAAATTGAATATGGGGTCCACGTCAATTTGTTTTATGTATCCTGATTTGACGTTCTTCGTTTGCTTTTGAAACGAAGTCATGTTCTGATTTCAATAAAAGATATGATTAACGTCACAATTACAATTGCAAAGATCAGCTATGTTTTGAACAAGGACAGAAATCAAAATGGACATTTGTTTTGATGTTGCTCGCTGGGAAACTAATTAAAAATTAAAATCACAAAAATACTGAACTCTGAGGAAAATTCAAAACGGAAAGTCCCCAATCAAACGACAAAATCAAATGATAAAACACATCTAACGAATGGACAACTGTCATATTCCTGACTTGGTACAGGCATTTTCAAATGTAGAAAAATGATGGATTGAATCTTGTTTTATAGCGGTAAACTTCTCACATGTATGACAGTCGCATCAAATTCCATTATATTTACAACAAGAATGTGTCCATAGTACACGAATGCCCCACTCGCACTATCATTTTCTATGTTCAGTGGACCGTGAAATTGGGGTCAAAACTTTAATTTGGAATTAAAATTAGAAAGATCATATCATAGGGAACATGCGTACTAAGTTTCAAGTTGATGTAACTTTAACTTCATCAAAAACTACCTTGACCAAAAACTTTAACCTGAACTTCGCACTATCATTTTCTATATTCAGTGGACCATGAAATTGGGGTCAAAGCTATAATGTGGCAGTAAAATTAGAAAGATAATATCATGGGGAACATGTGTACTAAGTTTCAAGTTGATTGGACTTCAACTTCTTCAAAAACTACCTTGACCAAAAACTTTAACGCACAGACGGACGGACGAACGGAGGCACAGACCAGAAAACATAATGCCCCTCTACTATCGTAGGTGGGGCATAAAAAGAGGGACGAAAGATACCAAAGGGACAGTCAAACTCATAAATCTAAAACAAACTGACAACGACATGGCTAAAAATGAAAAAGACAAACAGAAAAACAATAGTTAACATGACACAACATAGAAAACTAAAGAATAAACAACACGAACCCCACCAAAAACTAGGGGTGATCTTAGGTGCTCCGGAAGGGTAAGCAGATCCTGCTCCACATGTGGCACCCGTCGTGTTGCTTATGTAATTACAAATCCGGTAAATAGTCTAATTTGGTAGGTCACATTCATGAAAGGGAAGGGGATTGTAGTTACAACGTAAGGAACTTATCCGATATCATTTGTGAAACTGTTATTCCATAAAGGTCAACCAACTCGTGATGGCGTCCATAAAATTTACGAAGGGATGATTTCAACTTCACCATTTGGAACTCTTGGTTTAATAGCTTCCTTGTGAGCAGCAACCCTCTATCAAGAAAATCATGATAGGAAATGCAAGCACGGGAATATCGTACTAATTGGGAGATATATACCCCGTATGCAGGTGCTGCTGGAATGTTGTCATAAAGTTTTGTTTTCAATCGACCCTCATTGTCAATTTCTAGATGAAAGCCAAGATATGAAGCCGACCTAACTGTATCTGTAGTATCCTTTATCTTTAGTTCGATGGGATAGATGCGTTCCACATAGTCACCAAATTTTGAATTGTTTAGTGAAAGAACATCATCTATATAGCGGAAAGTAGAGTTAAAGGAAATTGCTAAATTCTTATCTTTCTTCCTTACAAGTTCCTGCATGAAGTCAGCCTCATAATAATAAAGAAACAAGTCGGCAAGTAAAATTATATTTACAAAGATGCGTGAACAAAACAGATATAATTTATAGATAAAATTGTCAAAATAGGGGCACAGCAGTCATCACTGTTTCGCAGTCTCAATTAGAACAACAACAAACAAATATTTAACAAAGTAGCATTAAAAGCATCTATCAAATTTAACAACCACATTCATTGCTTACTGATTTATTTATTTTAAATCAACCCATAAAGGATTGAAATATTTGAAGACCTATGACTGCATTTACATCAACTAAAGTGTAGAGTCGCGTGTTCATTCTTCATGTAAGTTTTCATGTATCTGTTCATTAGTTGATTGTCAAACGAATGATTTTCCGTCACGTTTTGGCTTCATCAAGTCAAAATGGATGTACTTCGAACGCGTAATATAGGTCCGCTTCGAATTACAAAAGTTCTACATTTTCCAATTCGAATCAAAATATTTTTATCGTGTCATGCTCTATGCTTATTTTAATCTGAATAGGCATTATGAAAAGTGTTATGTCTGCCTACATTTTATACCTCGTCAACGCTCAGTATACATATATTGACAAATACATTGCATGTCTATGTTTAAAAGAGCATAAAACATGCCATGACATTTCAACATCAGCTGTGTTTTGTACAACGCTCAAAATCAAGTTGGACTTTTGTTTTGGTGTCGCGCACTAGGAAATTACAAAAATTAGTGTAAAAGCAAGTAAGCATGTACTACATGTATGAGTTCGTTTGATCATTGTAAAACGGTTGATTTTCAACAACGGTTTGGCTTCATTATTCAAAATAGTACTTTATGAACGCGTATTTTAGGTCCTCTTCGAAGTAAAAACACGTTTTCCATTAGAATTGAAATAATTCTGTCATGCCACGCTAGGTATAAAGATATTGACAATTATATTGCCTACCTATGTTAAAATGAGCTTAGACCATGGCATACCAGAATTATTTCTTAAACCTTCGAGATTTCACAAGATTCTAAAATTGTTTCATTCGACTGTGATAAAATGCGTATAAAACACAAAATTTCAAAGAGATGACCTACACCGTCAGAAGCATGTTGATAACAATACACGTGTTGACGATAAACATAAGGTTAATTAATTTAATTATTATTGTTTTACCGTTTTTCTTTGCACACATGTGTTGAAACGTAGCCTTGAAGAACGTCAACGACTGTACAAAAACGATCGGGTTTTTTATTTCGTAGCATACACGGTTAGTTTTTGAAATACAATTGGTAAGGCTTTCTGCATCTCTGTAAAAATAAAATGTTATCATTTGAATTTTGAACCATTTAGACATATTATTAAATTAAAATAAAAACAAGATTTATTATTAAAGAATTATTTTGCAGTAATTTTTATAAAAATTAATGACTGAGCAACACGAACCCCACCTTTAACTAGGATATATCTCATGTGAACTTGAATGGTAAACGGGTTGCCAATACCAATAGTAGTACTAGTACTCGTCATGTTTCAAAGTACAGATTCGGATATGATGCACATTTGGTGATGTCACGGGCAATGAAAATATGAGGGGTTCGTGGTAGAGACAATTAGAACATATCCTTGTTCATAAATGTAACACAGATTACCTATGAGTATGGAACGCCAAAACTGTCTTGTTATGGCCATTTTCATTATATGATGTGCATTTACCTTTATATGATGTGCACTTTTCATTATATGATGTGCATTTACCTTTACATGATGTAAACTTGTCATTATATGATGTGCAAACACCTTCATATGACGTGCAAATATGCTTATATTATGTGCAAGTATCTATATATGATGTCCAAACATCTCTATATGATGTGCAAATATAGTTATATGATGTGCATAAATACTTATATGATGTGCAAATGTTCTTATATGATGTGCAAACATACTTATATGATGTGCAAACATACTTATATGATGTGCAAACATTCCTATGTGATGTGCAAATATCCTTATATGATGTGCACATATACTTATATTATGTGCAAATGTACTTATATGATGTGCAAATATACTTATATGATGTGCAAACATCCTTATATGATGAGCATTTTCCCTTATATTTTGTGCAAGCATCTTTATATGATGTGGTTGTGTCATTATATTATGTGCAAACATCTTTATATGATGTGGTTGTGTCATTATATTATGTGCTTGTAATCTTATATCATGTGTTTCGGTTAACTTCATTATATGATGTCGAAACGTCATTATATGATGTGCTTTCATCGTTGTTATGGTCAATGAACATGATTACGATGAGAATGATTACTGTCAACGTCATAACTGATTCCGATCTGCTTCTGCAGAATTAATATAAACCCGGATCAAATCTGTAGCTATTGTTTGGAAAATGGTTGAGATGTAAAAAGAAATAAACCTAGACATGTTTGTTTCTCGATTTAAGATGAAAAAAAAATCACACCAGATATTATTGGAAAATTGTCAAATTGTGAATTGCAAAGTTTAGTTTTAATCAATGGGTCTACAATAATTAACATACGAGGCCTGCAATAATGGGCATACAGTTAAAATTATTAAATTAAAGAAATGGTTCTTTTACGCCATGCTCTATGCTCATTGTACTAGGCTTATATTTGACAATATCTTTATATCTTGCGTTAGCAGCTTTTTTTTTTTAAAGAAGTCAATACATCATGAATTTCCAGTATGTTTATTGATTTGTAAAGTTTGCTTTGCTGATCATCTTAGCTGTAGAAGTTTGTCTTTATATATCACTTTTCTGAAGAAAGACACAAAAATGAACAAAAAAAGGACATTGATAGGGTAATGACTAATATAATGGACCGGTCATGTGCAACCCACATAAAGAGGAGATAGGAAAAATTAATGGAGTCTTTAATTTTGATTTTTTTTTAAAATAAAATGGTGGTATTCAATTGTTTATATATTTATAGATTTGACGCAGCATAATGTTTTTGCGATGTGTTCGTTGTCCGTAAATACTTTATTGCCAGACAAAAACTTTTTAGAAATAAGGGGCCAAAACGGCACTTAAAACAAGCAATACTTAGGGTTCTTTGATGTGTTGAATCTACCAATAAATTAAGATTTCGGATAATGGACAATATATAATAGGTAATTGCCCAATTTCAACTTTTGAAAATCTTCGACCACATTTATTATGTGTCACAACCTATGGTGTGTCAGATATTGAATAATAAATAAATTCAAATTAAGACCTGTATACCCTCATCTTACTACCTCCTCCCCCGTAAAAATTAATAGTTTTGACTCGAAAGACGTCAATTTTACGTCTAGCTCCGCTAGCCTCATCTGTTAAAATCTAAATCCTTAGTTTTTTTTTAACAAATAATTAATTTTCTTCTAGCAGAGTTTGTTCCATCTGAAACTAGTAATATTAAATGAAGGTGCGATAAATATCAATGAGACCATAACCGGTATAGCCAAAATAAAATTCTCAAACAACTTCCACACTTGTTCTCTGGTGAGTTTTATTAGTGCGGGGGTGGGTGGGTACATTTGATGTCTGGAATTATTGTGGTTTTTTCCTATTTCACGGTAATAACTTGGAAAAAAAATAGAGGAATTCCCATTTTCCTACCCCGTCCCCACCACCAATGATGAAAATGACAATAATCATAATTTACTTATTTTTAAATCTGTTCTTATAATATATAAAAAAAGACTATGTGGTATGATTGCCAATGAGACAACTCTCCACAAGAGACAAAAAGGACACAGAAATTAACAACTATAGGTAACCGTAAGGCCTTCAACAATGAGCAAGCCCATACCGCATAGTCAGTATAAAAGGCCCCATGATGACAATGTAAAACAACTCAAACGAGAAAACTATTTTGCTAAGAAAAGGTTTCTCTATAAATAAGTATCAAGATAATAGGCAATAAAGCAACAAAACTCATAAGAGCCAAAATTGCCCAAAATGGGACCTTAAAATATACCATAGAATATATTCACATACATTGCACTATTATTATTTTTTTTTAATCTACTGTAGTTTTAAAGATAAACGCAAAATATTAAAAGTCACCGCCGTAAATCTTTACTTAGAAAAACTGAAAACACAACTCTCTATCTGTCAGAGACCACCAGGCCTCAGTGAACAAAAAATAAATACAGTGTTTTTATGTTCATTCAGACACAAATCTAATTAAATTACAGATATTGTGTGTCCAAGCTATGCTTACGCGGATTTGAAAAGGCTACATTCTGTTTTCTGTTTTAAGACCATTGGGATTCTCGGTTTTGTCGGATTTATATACACCTTCACAAATGTGAAAACTGAATTTCATTGGCAGATGTAATATTTACTAGAACAACCAGTATCAAAGGACTGACGAACTGAACATCGGATGACCGCTAGTTCTCGTGAATGGTCACACGCACTTGTCTAAAAGAAAATCACATGTAAATACCTGAAAGTGAGGTTAATTTACATAGATATATTTTTGTCTGAGACAAGTTCGTGCTTGGATGATGAATAAATGACAGGGACTTCAACCTCACCGTAATCACAATTGTAGTGATGCAAATCGGTATACTCTGGTTTGATGTTATATATTAAATTAATATTTGTATATAAGGTATAAAACAACTAATTCATAGCCCCATTGCTTTCAATCGGCGTTTTGCATTTGCGCCGATCAGCATTTCATTTGCGCCGATTTTTTCTTTCATTTGCGCCGATTTTTGTTTTCATTTACGCCGATTTTTATTACAGGTGAATAGATATAAAAAGATGTGAGTGTCAATGAGAGAACTGTCCATCCAAGTCCAATGTTATTTTTCATTTATCATAATAGACCTCTTCCATTTGCCGCTTGTACAAATGTAATGAATTGTCAATCACAACATGTATATAACTGTTGTCCCCTGCTCACCACTGGGAGGTGGAAGAAGGCCTACAAGATACATCTCCAGACTTTTTTCCTTGTTGACCGTATCCGTAGTTCTTTAGCATCTGTCTTTCGGACATTTACCACATGGCTATGCTCGATCTGTGTTTTGACAATA
The DNA here is from genome assembly GCF_963676685.1 of Mytilus edulis. Taxonomy (NCBI): domain Eukaryota; kingdom Metazoa; phylum Mollusca; class Bivalvia; order Mytilida; family Mytilidae; genus Mytilus; species Mytilus edulis. The sequence goes on from NC_092350.1 coordinate 34,435,727, forward strand.
GAATCCGTGGTAACTCTGGCTTTACACGATTTTATGGTAGATTAGTAAGATATGTAGTTATGTTTGAGAACACTGACCTTCCGATATGTATGGCCCTCGATGATTGCGAAATTTACTTCTCGGTACGTTTCAATGTGCAATATGACCATCAAGTTACAACGAATTCCAGAACAATATGAATCAAAATTAACTTAAACATGGATGAAAAACAATTATAACCAGATTTTACCAGTGGTATAGCACAATACATGTACAAGTTTTAACTTACCTGTAAATCTAATTAGGAGCAAATATAAAATCGGCGCAAATGAAAGAATGAAAATTTTCAAAATCGGCGCAAATGTCATACGCCCCTTTCTATGTTAAATTCTACAATTTCATTAATTTATGGCTACTTTGTTTTAAGTTCAAATAAAGTGGCAGTTATTTCATGTCAAAACTGTACCTTATCCTGACTTGTGCTGCAAAAAACAACATACCTTTAATTGCATATTAGAGCGTAATTGTTCCCTGAAGTTTGATAGTACCAAACAGGAATGTCTGATCTGAACAACCGGTCAAATGTGCCCTTCTATCAAAATTCCATATACTTCTTTATTATTCAAGTAAATCTTTCAACAAGGTTTGTACAGTGGTCCCACGTCCCCAAGCTTTTATTTGATACCATAATCAACCAAATATACCCGCTACTGACAAAGATACAGCTATGCGTAGCAACTACTTTGTTTAAAATATGTACTACGTTCTTGTATGTTTTTTTCCGACCGGACCTGAATTAGTGGTTCTATACCATAACAGTTACATGTATACATAATTTTGGTCCAGATGCTATAGCATTCTATTCTTCTATTCTAATAATAGTGCAGTGCAAGTGCATGGTGAAAACTCTTCTGTAATAATTCGGATTTTCTAATAGTTTGGATTTATGTAGGCATTCGTTTTTCCCGCATAGATGTTCTTGAGATATTCTTCCGCATGCGTTAACACAATTGTTCTGTACGTGTGCATATATATTACTTACAAATGTCAAATCTCTGTTGCGATAATACATCGGAATGCCCTCACGGTCATCGTGATGTAAACATGAAGTGTGGGCAGGAGGACGTGTTCCTTGTTTCAGGACAAACATATTTTTCGACTTAGATGTAAAAACTCTTTTTAAAAAATAATATCGTTATTTTTTTAATTTCATTATTGTTTTATTTTTTCTCTCATTATCATTGGAAACAATTATTTTGATTCCCTCCTGAAAAAAGATAAACTATCTTAAAAAAGTTTCAAGAAACTTGGAATCAAACATTTACAAAAAAAAACATGCCCCCCCCCTCCCTTTGACCCGCAATCACCAAAAAAAAAAAATCAATGGTCATTATGTTAGCCCTGTTTACGGAGTTGTATATCTGAATGGCTTTCCTTTTATATAACGGGTATAACTGTCTAGTGGCGGTGCTTTCATGGTAGCATATTAGCCTCTAGTGTTGGTGGTCGTAGGTTCGAATTCCGGCCGGTTCAAAACCAAAGAATTTAAAATTGATATTTGCTGCTTCCCTGCTAAATTAAGGAGTAAAATCAAATTTGCTCGGAATCAAAATAATCTGTTTGGGTAACACCGTAAGGTGAAATGGATTTCTGCGAAGTAGCATGTTAAAAATCCGACTCAGGGTGTCGGTCTATTACAAAACAGGGTTAATATTCATTTCACATTAATATGTTCCCGTCCGAATATGCACCTGTCCCAAGTCAGGAGCCTGTAATTCAGTGGTTGTCGTCTGTTGGTGTGTTACATAACGGTATTTGTTCTTTGTTCATTTTTTGTACATAAATTATGCCGTTAGTTTTCTCGTTTGAATTGTTTTACATTTGTCATTTCGGCTGATTATGCGGTATGGGCTTTGCTCATTGTTGGAAGCCGTACGGTGACCTATAGTTGGTAATTTCTGTGTCATTTGGTGTCCTGTGGAGAGTTGTTTCATTGGCAATCATACCACATAGTCTTATATATATATATATATCAATTTTCCGCTGGACGTCAAGCATACATTCATACACATGTACATGTAAGTGTGCAATAAATGAATGAAAACATAATAAAAAGATGCAAGCAAATGTCATGCACAGAGTTGAAGGTCATCCCATATCTCCTTTAATTCATTTGGGGGGGGGGGGGTCGAATCCCACACGTGGCAGGTAAGCTCGACTCCAATCTCAATTGAATAGAATTATTAGTTTTTCGTATCGAATGTCGGTGGTTCTGTCCGGGGACTTCGGCTTTCTCCATCTCTATAAACACACCGCCACGAAATAACATGATAGTGTTAAAAGTGGCGTTAAAAAGCAATCAATCAACAAATTAACCAACCAATCATCCATACCGGTATGATTATATATGCAAGAGAGGATAGCTATCGTTATAAAATATTTTTAAAACTGACTTTGAGTATCGTTGGTGACTTTTGCAATGAATAGAAATAGGAAAATATGATATGAGTGCCAATGAGACAACTCTACATCTAAGTCATAATGTGTAAAAAGTAAACAATTATAGGTCAATTGAAATTACGGCCTTCAACACGGAGCTTTTACTCAAACCGAAAAAAAAAAAATAAGAAGCCACACAATTTGTTTCATCATATTTTCGCCACTGCCGGGAAATTCTTCAACTAGTTCCTGCATTAATTGATCTTAATCTTTCGCCGAAATGTTTGAAACGTTAATTTTTGTTAAAATGCACTGTCTCACTTTATCTTAAAAATGCACTTTCGCTTAAAAGATTAAAGATCTATTTCTAAAATGTAATAAGTTAACGTATGCTTATTATTGTAGATCCCGTATATTCATTATTGTAGACCCACCGATTAAAATTCATAATTTGACAATTTTCCATCAATATTTGGTGTGATTTTTTTCATCTTAAATCGAGAAACAAACATGTCAAGGTTTTTCTCTTTTTAAATAACTAAAGATTTGATCCGGGTTATATCAGTTCTGAAGAAGCAGATCGGAATCAGTTATGACGTAGAAAGTAATCATTTTAATCGTAATCATGTTCATTGACCATAAAGACGATGAAAGCACATCATATAATGACGTTTCGACATCATATAATGAAGTTAACCGAACCACATGATATAAGATTCCAAGCACATAATATAACGACACAACCACATCATATAAAGATGTTTGCACATAATATAAGGGAAAATGCACATAATATAATGATATTTGCAAATCATATAAAGATGTTTGCACATAATATAAGGGAAAATGCACATTATAAAAGGATATTTGCACATCATATAAAGATGTTTGCACATAATATAAGGGAAAATGCACATCATATAAGGATATTTGCACATCATATAAGTATATTTGCACATAATATAAGGACATTTGCACATCATATAAGTACATTTGCACATCATATAAGTACATTTGCACATCATATAAGTGTGGTTGCACATCATATAAAGATGTTTGGACATCATATAAAGATGTTTGGACATCATATAAAGATACTTGGACATAATGTAAGCATATTTGCACGTCATATAGAGGTGTTTGCACATCATATAATGACAAGTGCACATCATATGAAGGTAAGTGCACATCATATAATGACAAGTGCACGTCATATAAAGGTAAATGCACATCATATAATGACAAATGGTCATAACAAGACAGTTTTGGCGTTCCATATATGAGAGTCAACCAGTTCATTATGGCGTCCGTAAACATTCGATGGAATGACTATAACCTTACCACTTTAAAAGCCTCCATGAAAGTATTGACCCTCTATGAATTACACAACGGTAAGAAATACAAGTTAGCGTATTTAATTTATGGTACAAACCACAAATACAGGCGGTGCTGGAGTGCTGTTACATAAAAAATTGAAAGACGGGAAAGACTGATATAATCGATTTTTGTCGCATAGCATTGTACTCAACCGACCCACATATCAATGTCTAGATGTAAATCATAATGTGGGGCAGACTTAACTGTACTTTTAACACCACTGGGTCGATGTCACTGCTGGTGGATGTTTCGTCACCGAGGGTATCACAAGCATAGTAGTGAGCACTTCGGTGTTGATATGAATATCAATTATATGGTCATTTTCATAAATTTCATGGTTACAGAAAGTATGAATGTTTCGAAATACTAAGGATTTTCTTGACAAAAGAATAGATTATCTTTGCTGTGTTTGGAAAATAAATGGTAATTTTTGGTCCTCAATGCTCTTCAACTTTGTACATTATAACTATTTTGATCCGAGCGTCACTGATGAGTCTTGTGTAATCGAAACGCACGCCTGGCGTATTAAATTATAAGCTTCGTACCTTTGATAACTATTAACTGTAACTTGCTTCTCCTTCATTTTGAGTTTGGTGTTTGAAATGCTTTTTTTGTAGTCAACTTAAGTTATTCAAAAGAGCAATTAATGGGCTTCATGTATAATTTACAGTTGCGTACTAGTATACCGATGTTAAGTAAATTTATTTACCTGCATATGACATCCCAGACTTTTTTTATTTCAGCTAAAGTATCAAAATTAAATTCATAATTCGAGAGATCGTTCCCATTATCTTTTAAACATCTTTTTAGGCTTGAACACTCTTCACAATATACCTTCCTCTGCATCAAAACTATTAACATCACTACAATGATAGAACTATATAATAAAAGTTTTAAAATATAAGATTTCAGTGTAGAAGTTTTTACATGAATGCATTGCTGTAATGCCAAAATGCCTTCAAATAAACTCATCATAGAAACCAGGACCAAAATTTTACATATTTACGCCAGACGCGCGTTTCGTCTACAAAAGACTCATCAGTGACGCTCGAATCAAAAAAATGTTTAAAAGGCCAAATAAAGTACGAAGATGAAGAGTATTGAGGACAAAAAATTCCTAAAAGTTATGCCAAATACGGCTAAGGTAATCTATTCCTGAAGTAGAAAAGCCTTAGATTTTCAAAAATTCAATAAATTGGTAATGACAATTCAACTATTACTTCACCTCTCAGTTCAAAGCTACTAGTTTCATTCGATATTATCTCCATCTTCAAATTATTACATAACAAATATCAATTTTAATTGGTTATTATATAAAATGCCTTAAATTATATGGGCTAGAATGAGATATTTTAATTTGGAACAGACCCCGAATAGGAGAATATATATAAACATTACAGAATAGGTATCCAAGACGAATCGACTACAAAACAGAACTACAAAACTATTTTACTCACATGAAAGCGCAACTATATAGTTTGCCATGATTATGAAGTTAAAAAAAGTAGACCGACAGGAGTAATACAAACCTAAGATATATATGAAAACATGAGCATGCGTATTTTCCTAAAATACCTATACACAGGAAGAGAACCAATTAAAGTAATCTTCGTTTTGTTTTTGAAGGTTAAGAATTTTAAAGGAAGTGTTTTTGTTTTTGAAGGTTAAGAATTTTAAAGGAAGTGTTCCCTATATGTATGCTATCAAATTTTAAACTAGTTCAGTACTTATGAGTTCTATTCTTTGTGCTTGTAATAACATATAGAAGCAAATCTGCTAGCTAACACCCCTCTATCGCTGTGAAGTCAATAAAAGATAAAGTTATTGTGTCAAACAAACAAAGATGTTTATGTTTTGGCATGTCAACTGTAACTATTTCCTTAAGCAAGAATTTTTTAAATCGGACCAAATATCATTTTTCTACTTTGAGAACAGTAAAATATAACTCTACACTGTCTCTTTTGTTATCACCAGCCCAGTAGTCAACACTTCGGTGTTGACATGAATATCAATAATGTGGTCATTTTAATAAATTTCCTGTTACAAAACTTTGAATTTTTCGAAAAACTAAGGATTGTCTTAACCCAGGCATAGATCACCTTAGCCGTATTTGGCACAACTTTTTGGAATTTTGGATCCTCAATGCTCATCAACTTTGTACTTGTTTGGCTTAAAAATATTTTGATATGAGCGTCACTGATGAATCTTATGAAGACGAAACGCGCGTCTGGCGTACTAAATTATAATCCTGGTACCTTTGATAACTATTTACATCATAGCACATTAGCGATATTGACAAGTAGAGAACGGATATAAAGGACAGTTTTATGCGCTGTACTTCTGCCACATAGTGTTGTCATTTTAGCAATATATTTCCAACATTGTCATAAAGCGGGAGGTTTTTTGATTTCTTTTTTAACATGTCCTGTACCAAGTCAGGAATATGGCGTTAGTTTTTTGTTGCACTCCGATGTTCCTGTTTTCCTTTTATGGTTGATGTGTTTCCCTCGGTTTAGGTTTGTACATGTAACTCGGATTTGTTTTTTTCTCGATCAATTTATGACTTTTTAACACCGGTATACTACTGTTGCCTATATTTAACCATTTGTAGTTTTTTTTTCCATATCGTGATTATTCTTTAAATATATGCTTTTTATACTTACCATACTTTTTTCAGTTTAGGAAAATTCAATGCCAGACCTATCAGAGGTCATTGAACATGCTGTATTATTGACGTAGCACGAATTATTCAAGCGAGATTTAAAACCCATGTATTTTTTTCGAGTTTTTTAAATCATACTCCTACTTTAATCACTAAAAAGTGCATTATAATATGCCGCAACTGAACAAGGCAATTTGAATAAAACCTTACGAATGTCGCTCCAGAAATACGTCAACGTATTGTAGACAATTTAAGTCAGAAAACCTTTGACTATCCTTCAAACAATGTTACAGGCTGATGGGAAGTGTTCATGACCATTCATAACCAGATCAGTATGAATTGACAAAGTCATGTCAATAACATTTCATTGCACTGCAATGTCAACTGCCAACCAAATCGTCGGAGGTCATTATACATTTATATTTTAATATTTATGAAATTTCATATTTATTTAGGTGTCACTAAGAGCTATCATTGTATTTCTAATGGAAAAGAGTGGATATGTGTATTGAGTCAAGTATTGAAGAAATATTAAAGTGCGAATTTGGGCCTTATTCTAGAATTCAAGATCAGATTTGTTTTAAGAAGAGTGCGTGTAACCGAAGGTCTTAGTTTTATGCGTTATCTTGTCATTCTAATAAAGGATTTCCTATTAATTGTATTTGTTGCAGTACCATCAATCAGTTATTTGTAGCAAATCTTAAAAAGATACGTCTGCTCACCCTTCCCGAGCACCTGAGATAACCTCCAGTTTTTGTTTGGGTTTGTGTTGCTGTTTTACCCCTATTTTTGACATTTTTACCATTTGTGTTTATCTTATTCACACATTGTGTCAATAAAATGGAATTTGACGCGACTATCAAACAAGTGAGAGGTTAAGCTAGCTATAAAACTAGAGTTAATTCACTTTTTTCGCATATAAAATGCCTGTACCGAGTCATGAATATAACAGCTGCTAAGCATTTGAGCTTTTGATTTCGTCATTTGATTAAGGATTTTCCTTTTAGAATTCTGTATTCTTGTTATTTTATTTTACTTTTGTCTATAATTAATGATTTCTGACATACAACTTCTTCTAACATGTTCTGTAAAGTAGAAACTTGAACGATTGCAAATGCAAAAATTACTCCCCAAACAAATTATTGTTCAGCCCATGAATACAAGGTACGTTTTAGGAATTCGATAAACCATATTTGGTTAAAAAGCCTACTGGCGAGTTTACGTTTTCGTAAAGGTTTAATTTTCTTCTCCCTGACAAAGATGGCATTAGCCAAAAACAGCAAAACTTTTTATATTTCTTTCAGCTTTTGAAACAACACGCATAATACAGCAACTTATCAATAAAACTAGATGTTATTCATTGAGATACGACATTCCTGAAAACCAAATCTGGAGTTTAAAACACAATTTTTTTATTTATTTTTTTCAATTCAGAACCAATTATGAATTGTGAGTATATGATCAAAAAGACAAAATAATAATTCAATTGCTCATACTAAAACGACTTGTACATCAAAAACTAATCCAGCTTTTTTTTTTTATACTATTCATCGCAAATAGGAAAAACGGAGTTACCAAACTCATTTGAATCTTATCTACATATTTCACGCAAATTGGCTATATTTATCGTAAAAAGTGTAGCACCTTACAGATATAAAGTTCACGTAAATTGTCCCAGTCAATGGATGAATTTAATGTGTCAATCAATGGCCACAGCCACACTGTTTTGAATTTCATTCTATAACAAAAGAAATAATAATAATAGAATTTTGTTTTGAAATAGTTTAGAATTTTATGTGAAGAAACAGCGGCAAAAAAATATGTGTTCAACATTTTCCGGATGTATCCTCACAAACTGATGAGATACTCTACCAACAAGAAAAGACTATGTGTAACTTTGCACTGAAGGAAGATTATTTTGAATAATAAGATAAAATTCAAACAAAAACCAAAAAAAAGCTTTTTAAAAAATCTAAAAGAAAATGTTTCTTAAGCTGTCATTATTATAAACAGATTATTTATTACCTTATTGATTGTTCTTTCTAATCATATGACATGCGACAGGTAAAAAATATGACCTTACTGCGATACTATCAACAAATTTTCTGATAAAGCCATTATTGATGACAAAATATTTCATGTGGTACCATTGATATCAAGAAGCATTTTAATAAGACTGACGTCGACAAATCCCTGTTTATGTCAGAAAAAAGTTATAGATTTTATAACAAACGCTCTCTTGTAAAAGGACATGCACTAGGTCTAAAAAAATGTGGATGGTGCATAGACCCGAATGAACAGTTACTGAGGCTTGTATAGGGTATATTGGGATACGGGATATTTGCCATTTTAATTTTAGGGATATGGGATATTTGTCCTAAAAGTAAATGGGATATGGGATATTAATGCATTTATAAGGATATTGAAATTTTAACATGAAAAAAAATAAAAGGAATTTAAAAGTTAAGTACAGAAATATTTACATCTCACTTGATAAAATTGCCCCAAAAAGTTTAATATTAAAGGTCATTTTAGTGCTTTCTTGATTTTAATTGAGTTTATGGTCGTTGTATTCAAAAGTCATCCAAACCCAAGCGAAAAGTATTGATCTATTTTCGATATTTATATGCTCATATGTACTGATAATTTTAATAGTATTTGTTTTGCTTTCCATACTTCGTTCCTTATTGTTAATTTTCCTTTTTTGGATGGTGATGTTCCTTTGGCACTATCTTACAGTGTTTGTATATCACAACACCTCCGCTTTGCCCGTGTCTGTTGTAACGTTTTGGATTTTAATAACGAAATCTATGTATTACTGGTAAATTATAAAGTCAGGGATTTCGTTACCACAAATCACTTAAAATCTTTACTAAATTCTAGATTTGGTTTTGAAGTTTGGTTCTACCTGTAGAAAACTTATTTCAAACGGGATAGCACATCCTCATTTTTACGGAGATGTTGTTTACCGTGCCATTGGATGCTGGATGTTTAATGATTGATAATTTAATCTCAGATGCATTACTTTTTATTAGTTGTAATTGGCTTTGCACTAGCTGTCAGTAACTGCGAGTACTCTCAGATCTGTACTTAGTGTCTTTTTGTTGATGGGATGTACAAGTACTCGGTCACGTCCACTCTCTGATTTTGTTAGATGTATTTCTATTTGTATCCATCTGATGAGTTAAGCCTTTTTAAACTGATTTGTATAGGTCGTTCTTATGTTGTACTGTCCACTGTCCCAGGTTAAGGGGAAGGTTGGGATCCCGCTAACATGTTTAACCTCGCCACATTCTGTATGTATGTGCCTGTCCAAAGTCAGGAGTCTTTAATTCAGTGGTTGTCGTTTGTTGCTGTGTTATATATTTGTTTTTTGTTCATTTTTTAAACATAAATTAGGGCGTTAGTTTTCTCGTTTGAATTGTTCTACATTTGTCATTTCCGGACCTGTTATAGCTAACTATAAGGTATGAGCTTTGCTCATTGTTGAAGGTCGTACGGTGACCTGTAGTTGTTAATTTCTGTGTCACATGGTCTCTTGTGAAGAGTTGTCTTATTGGCAATCATACCACATCTTTTTATATATTATATGCTCATATGCATTGATAATTTTGTTGAAATAATCATAGATTTTTGTTAGATGTATCCATCTGATGAGTTAAGCCTTATTGTTGTCAATGTTTTTATTTATTTTGATGCTTTATATGATAACAGGATAATTTCTAATGTTTTGCCTCTTATTTTTTTACGTGGCGAGGATCTTCAGAGGCCTCCACGTTTCACAGATTGCTCTGATGTGCAACGGGTGTTTTGCCAGCCAAGCTGGGGCCGAGGGACGACAAAGCATGTCCCATATCAAAAAGTAGATATTTCGCCGTATAAACTATGTTTATAACGAATAATTACTAAATAATCAATGTAAATTGATATATTTTCTTTCTATTACTGGTGTTGTGAGGAAGGAAATTAAAAAAAAAAGTAACAAAAATATTGGGATCTATGTAATTCATAAAGTTCAAGATCTTAGAGTCAAATGTTGTGTTATTTCTTTGCAAAACAAGGGCTGTGCAAATTTTGCCTCCTGTAAAAATATTGCAACAGTTAAGTGTAATGTAGGTACATTAGCAGAAAGCTTTCTTGTGTTAAATTTTGTGTTATTGAACTTGCATGCTAAATATCTTTTTGATATGGACGTGCTCTGACGTCCCACAGTCTCAGCTTGTCTGGCAAAACAGTCGTTGGGTGTCAGAGCAATCACGGACAAGAGACAGGATTGAGTCCTTCTGTTCTTTCCAACATATTTTAACGTTTAGGATAAAGTTTCTTATCAATGAAACAAGAATGCTATCAAAATGAAATTTTACAGTCATATGCATCACGGTTTGAACAATTAAAAAAAAAGTCTGAAATTAGACCCTTACACTAAATTTATCGTTTATCACATAAAAAGAGATTGTTATACAAGGCTCTAAGATGGAACACTTCATCTTTCTTATTTAACACTGGAAGTATGCACTGTAAATTTCCTTTAACACAGTTTGTTTTCCCAGCCAAAATTGTTGACGTTGTGATGATGAGGGAAAAAATGGGCTTGGGAATGAATTTATAATCATTTTTTGGAATATTTCAAAATAGTTTTAGGGAAATGGGATATTCGTAAAAAATTTGTATTGGGATATAAGGGGTAAACATTATAGGGATACGGGATATTGGGATAAAAACTTAATGGGATATGGGATATTGATACCCCCCCCCCCCCCCCCCCCTAAACAAGCCTCGTTACTACTTTGTAAATCTAAACAAAAATGATTGGACAGCCGCTGACAGAAGGCGGGAAAACCATTATGCGTATACAAGGTACCTGATTCGAATTTATAGTACTACGTTACTGCATTCAAACATAAACTATGTAGTTTCTAGTATACAAACGATTGTCAGCTTCTAATAGATATAGGAAGATGTGGTGTGAGTGCCAATGAGACAACTCTCCATACAAATAACAATTTAAAAAGTAAACCATTATAGGTTAAAGTACGGCCTTCAACACGGAGCCTTAGCTCACACCGAACAACAAGCTATAAAGGGCCCCAAAATTACTAGTGTAAAACCATTCAAACGGGAAAACCAACGGTCTAATCTATATAAACAAAACGAGAAACGAGAAACACGTATATATTACATAAACAAACGACAACTACTGTACATCAGATTCCTGACTTAGGACAGGTGCAAACATTTGCAGCGGGATTAAATGTTCCCATTATTAAAACCACTCTAGTAAAGATTGTTATGAGTAATAACAAGCACTTTCGTGTAGTTAACAAGTACTAATACTTTAAGAACAGATACGTATACTTGGTTTTCGCAAGTATTGTTTATTGTTGAAGAAAAGCTGCAAAATCGTAAGGACTCGTAAATATTGGTAAAAAACCGTAAAAGCTTCGATGAATAGAAACATTCACAATCCGTTAAATGCTTGTGAAATACCAGTAAGTAGATCGTAGATATTCGCAAAAACTAATATTATTAATATTCAACAAACCCTATATAGCTAGTAGATTGGTCGAACGTGTCGTAAAACTCCGTCAATTTGTGCGATCCGTAAGGACGATGAAGAAAAATCTGTGTATGAGAAGGGGCATTAGCCCTTTTAGGAAATCGTACATATAAAAATTAGTAGATGCCATAACTTTAATTGCAAATGATGCAACTCTCCATCAGAGACCAAATGAAATAAAACCTTAAAACTACAGATCACCGTACAGCCTTCAACATAGAGCAAAATCAATAACGCATAGTCAAAAATCATAAAAGGACTCGACATGATAGTTGTAAAAACATCAGACGAGAAAACGGACGGCTTAAAGGCAACAAACGACAACCACTGAATTATAGGCTTCTGACTTGGGACAGACACATTCGCAGTTGAACTTGTTTACTGATGCCAAATCCTCCGTCTAAATTATGACAATAGTGTAACAGTACAACATAAGACCAAAATAAGCGTGTTTTTATAAATTATGACAATAGTGTAACAGTACAACATAAGACCAAAATAAGCGTGTTTTTATATTAAAGTATTTTAGTTTTATTTATTTTGTTTGTTTGTTTTGCTATTTGATTTTTTTGAAAGCAGTAATGTATTTTGTTGTCCGAGGTAGCAATGCCAATCTTTTTCATATATAGAGGAAAACATGATAACTGTGATTTATCTTGTTAACATATCTTATCAGTGCCACATCAGCTATGTCCCGGAGCACATAGTTCCAGTAATTGAATTTTCAAGTTGTCTTCACTTTTTTATTTGCACGATACAGTTGTTATTGCCTTGTTTTTTGTCATATATATGAGGTTATGTAATTTTGATGATTCAGTGTTGATATCAGATCATTGATAGTCTCTATTAGAACAATTCATAAATTTACTTGCTACTCAGGATTGCTTGGATCTGGAAATATTCTAGTACGGACATCTTATATTGATGAAGCATGTAAAGAAAGACTGTTAGAATGTGTGCATGTGTTCTTTTATAGAATCAATAAAGTGCAAGTCCGTGTAGAAAACCACAATTGCTGAATAAATAACGACAATCGCTTACATGTATGCAACAGGTGATGTAGTCTAGTGAATAAACGGTACATATTAGTACATAAAAATCAACTACAAACACTTGATGTATTATGAATCTGTAGTTTATTAATATATTTCGATTTCGAATTCGATACAGAAACTTAAACAGCAAGTCTGGGGTCTCAACAATACAATGCATTTTAAATGGACTGCACTCCGACTTCCATGGCATCGGCCCAGTAAGTCCTACATTAGCTGTAGGACATCAGAGCAATCTCAAAATGATGTCTTCATAACATCCCTAAATCCTATATTTGACCTACTTCTGATACGATATATAAACCGCCAAGATAAAACATCAAAATATAAATATGCGTAAACGGGTGGGTTTCGTAATGCCAGTCATCATGGAATTTGGGTCTTTTATTCTTTCGTTAGTATATTATACCGCCCCTTTTTCAACTATGGTCAATCACCACCCATGTGACCAACTATAAAAAAAATCGAGTGCAGACATGATGTTCATAAACTAAATCAGCAGAACGGCGCATATGTTATAAACCATATTCTTAAGAATAAAGACCATAAAGTGACGGCGGCAACAACTGATAAGCTTAGGTGTTCGACTTGCGACAGCAACATTAAAATATTTCTACTGCAACTAGTTGTGTTTATTTCCTAAATATAGTAGCACAGCTATATTTTGTGCAATGTCAATTTCATCATTGAGCATTTTTCCACAGCCAGGGGTTCATTAAGGGATGAAAATAAGTTTGAAAGTTGTGCTACAATTGAAATAATAATTAATATTATTTATTTTAGTTGCAGTATAAAAACAATATAAGGTCAATGTCAGAAAAATATCAACTTTTTTGTACTCGGCGCAAAACTGGGAAAGGAGGTAGAACCTCGCCCTTCCCCAGTTTCTCAGCCTCATACAAAAAAGTTGATATTTTTCTGACATTGACCTAATATAGTATATGTAGTGAAAAATAACACTTTTTCAGGACTTACCGCCACTTTTTTTTATCTCCAAATTAATAGTAGAATAGAAGACAAGGCTAAATTCGCCCTTGTACAACAAACATGAATAGAACGTTTTATATAAAAAAAAATTTTAACAAACTCCACTTTTGATATCTAAAATGAAAAGAAGTTTTATATAAAAACTCCCACTTTTTTTTTTAAATCAAACACAAAAAGGATGTATTATTGAAAATTTACATGTATTCGTATTACAAGATACCAAAATGTACTTATCATTGCTAACAGAAAACAATACAATATAATAAGTCTTTGTTCGACTTGAACTAAACGCAGCATATCTCATATGAGGATGATGAAATATTTATATTCTCTTAGAGGGAGAAACAAAATATAATATGATGATGATGTACACCGCGCTGAAGTACGTTCATTATTCATAGTTCATTATTCATTATTCAATAATGAATAATGAAATAGTTCACTATTCACTATTCAATATTGAAAAATGAATAATGAATAATGAAATGGTTTATGTTTCATTATTCAAATTGAAGCGGTGAATAGTGAAAAAAATATAAAAAAAATTGACTGTGACACTATAGCTATATTTTGATTCGAAATGACCATAAGACGGTTTACGGAGGACCTAAATGCCACAATATGCATAAAAATGAGGAAATATAAAAAAGAAGATGTGGTATGATTGCCAATGAGACAAATATCCAGAAAGACCACAATGACACAGACATTAACAACTATAGCTCACCGTAGAACCTTTAACAATGAGCAAAGCCCATACCGCATAGTCAGCTATTAAAGGTTCCGCAACAAATATTAGAACACCTAAATGCCAAAATACGCGTGAAAAAAAAAGAAATAGCCAATTTTGAATAATGAAATGGATATTTTGAATAATGGAATGGACTGCTGCGACCCTTTAGCCACTAATTATAGATAAACCTTATTCCTCATTCGAAAGATGATTACAAAAGGAACAAAATGTATATAGTCAAAATGTTCCGCAACGAATATAAGAAGACCTAAATGTCAAAATACGCGTGAAAATTAAGAAATATCCAATTTTGAATAATGAAATGGATATTTTGAAAAATGGAATGGACTGCGGCGACTCTCTAGCCCCTAATTGTAGATAAACTTTATACTTCATTCGAAAGCTGATTACAAGAGGAACAAAATGTATATAGTCAATATGTTCCGCAACGAATATTAGAAGACCTAAATGCCAAAATACGCGTGAAAATTAAGAAATAGCCAATTTTGAATAATGAAATGGATATTTTGAATAATGGAATGGACTGCTGTGACCCTTTAGCAACTAATTATAGATAAACCTTACACTTCATTCGAAAGCTGATTACAAGAGGAACAACATGTATATAGTCAATATGTTCCGCAACGAATATTAGAAGACCTAAATGCCGAAATACGCGTGAAAATTAAGAAATAGCCAATTTTGAATAATGAAATGGATATTTTGAATAATGGAATGGACTGCTGCGACACTTTAACCCTTAATTATAGATAAATCTTATACCTCATTCGAAAGCTGATTATAACAGGAACAAAATGTATATAGTCAATATGTTCCGCAACGAATATTAGAAGACCTAAATGCCGAAATACGCGTGAAAATTAAGAAAAAGTCAATTTTGAATAATGTAATGATATTTTGAATAATGGAATGGAGTGCGGCGACCCATTAGCCCCTGTTTTAGATAAACCTTATACCTCATTCGAAAGCTGATTACAACAGGAACAAAATGTATATAGTCAATATGTTCAGCAACGAATATTAGAAGACCTAAATGCCAAAATACGCGTGAAAATTAAGAAATAGCCAATTTTGAATAATGAAATGGATATTTTGAATAATGGAATGGAGTGCGGCGACCATTTAGCCCCTAATTATAGATAAACCTTATACCTTATTCGAAAGCTGATTACAAGAGGAACATCATGCTTATAGTCAATATGTTCCGCAACGAATATTAGAAGACCTAAATGCCAAAATACGGGTGAAAATTAAAAAATAGCCAATTTTGAATAATGAAATGGATATTTTGAATAATGGAATGGACTGCGGCGACCCTTCAGCCTCTAATTATAGATAAACCTTATACCTCATTCGAAAGCTGATTACAAGAGGAACAACATGTATATAGTCAATATGTTCAGCAACGAATATTAGAAGACCTAAATGCCAAAATACGCGTGAAAATTAAGAAAAAGTCAATTTTGAATAATGAAAATGATATTTTGAATAATGGAATAGAGTGCGGCGACCCATTAGCCCCTGTTTTAGATAAACCTTATACCTCATTCGAAAGCTGATTACAACAGGAACAAAATGTATATAGTCAATATGTTCAGCAACGAATATTAGAAGACCTAAATGCCAAAATACGCGTGAAAATTAAGAAATAGCCAATTTTGAATAATGAAATGGATATTTTGAATAATGGAATGGAGTGCGGCGACCCTTTAGCCCTAATAATAGATAAACCTTATACCTCATTCGAAAGCTGATTACAAGAGGAACATCATGCTTATAGTCAATATGTTCCGCAACGAATATTAGAAGATCTAAATGCCAAAATACGCGTGAAAATTAAGAAATAGCCAATTTTGAATAATGAAATGGATATTTTGAATAATGGAATGGACTGCGGCGACCCTTCAGCCCCTAATCATTGATAAACCTTATACCTCATTCGAAAGCTGCT
The DNA here is from genome assembly GCF_963676685.1 of Mytilus edulis. NCBI lineage: Eukaryota > Metazoa > Mollusca > Bivalvia > Mytilida > Mytilidae > Mytilus > Mytilus edulis. The sequence continues at coordinate 34,452,485 of NC_092350.1, forward strand.
TACAAGAGGAACATCATGCTTATAGTCAATATGTTCCGCAACGAATATTAGAAGATCTAAATGCCAAAATGCGCGTGAAAATTAAGAAATAGCCAATTTTGAATAATGAATTGGATATTTTGAATAATGGAATGGAGTGCGGCGACCCTTCAGCCCCTAATTATAGATAAACCTTGTACCTCATTCGAAAGCTGATTACAAGAGGAACAACATGCTTATAATCAATATGTTCCGCAACGAATATTAGAAGACCTAAATGCCAAAATACCCGTGAAAATTAAGAAATAGACAATTTTGAATAATGAAATGGATATTTTGAATAATGGAATGGACTGCGGCGACCCTTTAGCTCCTAATTATAGATAAATTTTATACCTCATTCGAAAGCTGATTACAACAGGAACAAAATGTATATAGTCAATATGTTCCGCAACGAATATTAAAAGATCTAATTCCCAAAATACGCGTGAAAATTAAGAAAATGTCAATTTTGAATAATGAAATGGATATTTTGAATAATGGAATGGAGTGCAGCGACCCTTTAGCCCCTATTTTAGATAAACCTTATACCTCATTCGAAAGCTGATTACAACAGGAACAAAATGTATATAGTCAATATGTTCCGCAACGAATATTAGAAGACCTAATTGCCAGAATACGCGTGAAAATTAAGAAAAAGTCAATTTTGAATAATGAAATGGATATTTTGAATAATGGAATGGACTGGCAGGACCCTTCAGCCCCTAATTATAGATATATTTTATACCTCATTCGAAAGCTGATTACAACAGGAACAAAATGTATATAGTCAATATGTTCTGCAACGAATATTAGATGACCTAATTGCCAAAATACGCGTGAAAATTAAGAAAAAGTCAATTTTGAATAATGAAATGGATATTTTGAATAATGGAATGGACTGCAGCGACTCTTTAGCCCCTATTATAGATAAACCTTATACCTCATTCGAAAGCTGATTACAAGACGAACAAAATGTATATAGTCAATATGTTCCGCAACGAATATTAGAAGACCTAAATGCCGAAATACGCGTGAAAATTAAGAAATAGCCAATTTTGAATAATGAAATGGATATTTTGAATAATGGAATAGACTGTCAGGACCCTTTAGCCCCTATTTTAGATAAACCTTATACCTCATTCGAAAGCTGATTACAAGAGGAACAACATGCATATAATCAATATGTTCCGCAACGAATATAAGAAAACCTTAATACCAAAATACGCGTGAAAATTAAGAAAAAGTCAATTTTGAATAATGAAATGGATATTTTGAATAATGGAATGGAGTGCGACGACCCTTTAGCCCCTATTTTAGATAAACCTCATACCTCATTCGAAAGCTGATTACAAAAGGAACATCATGCTTATATTCAATATGTTCCGCAACGAATATTAGAAGACCTAAATGCCAAAATACCTGTGAAAATTAAGAAATAGCCAATTTTGAATAATGAAATGGATATTTTGAATAATGGAATGGACTGCAGCGACCCTTTAGCCCCTAGTTATAGATAAACCTTATACCTAATTCGAAAGCTGATTACAAGAGGAACAACATGCTTAAAATCAATATGTTCCGCAACGAATATTAGAAGACTTAAATGCCAAAATACGCGTGAAAATTAAGAAATAGCGAATTTTGAATAATGAAATGGATATTTTGAATAATGGAATGGACTGCGGCGACCCTTTAGCCCCTCATTATAGATAAATTTGATACCTCATTCGAAAGCTGAGTACAACAGGAACAAAATGTATATAGTGAATATGTTCCAAAACGAATATTAGAAGACCTAATTGCCTAAATACGCGTGAAAATTAAGAAAAAGTCAATTTTGAATAATGAAATGGATATTTTGAATAATGGAATGGACTGCGGCGACCCTTTAGCCCCTATTATAGATAAACCTTATACCTCATTCGAAAGCTGATTACAAGAGGAACAAAATGTCTATGGTCAATATGTTCCGCAACGAATATTAGAAGACCTAAATGCCAAAATACGCGTGAAAATTAAGAAATAGCCAATTTTGAATACTGAAATGGATATTTTGAATAATGGAATGGACTGCGGCGACACTTTAGCCCCTAATTATAGATCAACGTTATACCTCATTCGAAAACCGATTACAAGAGGAACAAAATGCATATAGTCAATATGTTCCGTAACGAAAATTAGAAGAACTAAATGCCAAAATACGCGTGAAAATTAAGAAATAGACAATTTTGAATAATGAAATGGATATTTTGAATAATGGAATGGACTGGCAGGACCCTTCAGCCCCTAATTATAGATATATTTTATACCTCATTCGAAAGCTGATTACAACAGGAACAAAATGTATATAGTCAATATGTTTTGCAACGAATATAAGAAGACCTAATTGCCAAAATACGCGTGAAAATTAAGAAAAAGTCAATTTTGAATAATGAAATGGATATTTTGAATAAGGGAATGGACTGCGGCGACCCTTTAGCCCCTATTATAGATAAACCTTATGCCTCATTCGAAAGCTGATTACAAGACGAACAAAATGTATATAGTCAATATGTTCCGCAACGAATATTAGAAGACCTAAATGCCGAAATACGCGTGAAAATTAAGAAATAGCCAATTTTGAATAATGAAATGGATATTTTGAATAATGGAATGGACTGGCAGGACAATTTAGCCCCTAATTATAGATAAACCTTATACCTCATTCGAAAGCTGATTACAAGAGGAACAACATGCTTATAATCAATATGTTCCGGAACGAATATTAGAAGACCTAAATGCCAAAATACGAGTGAAAATCAAGAAAAAGTCAATTTTGAATAGTGAAATGGATATTTTGATTAATGGAAAGGACTGCAGCGTACCTTAGCCCCTATTATAGATAAACCTTATACCTCATTCGAAAGCTGATTACAAGAGGAACAACATGCTTATAATCAATATGTTCCGCAACGAATATTAGAAGACCTAAATGCCAAAATACCCGTGAAAATTAAGAAATAGACAATTTTGAATAATGAAATGGATATTTTGAATAATGGAATGGAGTGCAGCGACCCTTTAGCCCCTATTTTAGATAAACCTTATACCTCATTCGAAAGCTTATTACAACAGGAACAAAATGTATATAGTCAATATGTTCCGCAACGAATATTAGAAGACCTAGTTGCCAGAATACGCGTGAAAATTAAGAAAAAGTCAATTTTGAATAATGAAATGGATATTTTGAATAATGGAATGGACTGCAGCGACCCTTTAGCCCCTAATTACAGATAAATCTGATACCTCATTCGAAAGCTGATTACAAGAGGAACAAAATGTATATAGTCAATATGTTCCGCAACGAATATTAGAAGACCTGATTGCCAAAATACGCGTGAAAATTTAGAAAAAGTCAATTTTGAATAATGAAATGGATATTTTGAATAATGGAATGGACTGCGGCGACCCTTTAGCCCCTATTATAGATAAACCTTATACCTCATTCGAAAGCTGATTACAAGAGGAACAAAATGTCTATGGTCAATATGTTCCGCAACGAATATTAGAAGACCTAAATGCCGAAATACGCGTGAAAATTAAGAAATAGCCAATTTTGAATACTGAAATGGATATTTTGAATAATGGAATGGACTGCGGCGACACTTTAGCCCCTAATTATAGATAAACGTTATACCTCATTCGAAAACCGATTACAAGAGGAATAAAATGCATATAGTCAATATGTTCCGTAACGAAAATTAGAAGAACTAAATGCCAAAATACGCGTGAAAATTAAGAAATAGACAATTTTGAATAATGAAATGGATATTTTGAATAATGGAATGGACTGGCAGGACCCTTCAGCCCCTAATTATAGATATATTTTATACCTCATTCGAAAGCTGATTACAACAGGAACAAAATGTATATAGTCAATATGTTTCGCAACGAATATAAGAAGACCTAATTGCCAAAATACGCGTGAAAATTAAGAAAAAGTCAATTTTGAATAATGAAATGGATATTTTGAATAAGGGAATGGACTGCGGCGACCCTTTAGCCCCTATTATAGATAAACCTTATACCTCATTCGAAAGCTGATTACAAGACGAACAAAATGTATATAGTCAATATGTTCCGCAACGAATATTAGAAGACCTAAATGCCGAAATACGCGTGAAAATTAAGAAATAGCCAATTTTGAATAATGAAATGGATATTTTGAATAATGGAATGGACTGGCAGGACAATTTAGCCCCTAATTATAGATAAACCTTATACCTCATTCGAAAGCTGATTACAAGAGGAACAACATGCTTATAATCAATATGTTCCGGAACGAATATTAGAAGACCTAAATGCCAAAATACGAGTGAAAATCAAGAAAAAGTCAATTTTGAATAGTGAAATGGATATTTTGATTAATGGAAAGGACTGCAGCGTACCTTAGCCCCTATTATAGATAAACCTTATACCTCATTCGAAAGCTGATTACAAGAGGAACAACATGCTTATTGTCAATATGTTCCGCAACGAATATAAGAAGACCTTAATGCCAAAATACGCGTGAAAATTAAGAAAAAGTCAATTTTGAATAATGAAATGGATATTTTGAATAATGGAATGGAGTGCGGCGACTCTTTAGCCCCTATTTTAGATAAACCTTATACCTCATTCGAAAGCTGATTACAACAGGCACAAAATGTATATAGTCAATATGTTGTGCAACGAATATTAGAAGACCTAAATGCTAAAATACGCGTGAAAATTAAGAAATAGCCAATTTTGAATAATGAAATGGATATTTTGAATAATGAAATGGAGTGCGGCGACCCTTTAGCCCCTAATTATAGATAAACCTTATACCTCATTCGAAAGCTGTTTACAAGAGGAACATCATGCTTATATTCAATATGTTCCGCAACGATTATTAGAAGACCTAAATGCCAAAATACGTGTGAAAATTAAGAAATAGCCAATTTTGAATAATGAAATGGATATTTTGAATAATGGAATGGACTTCATCGATCCTTTAGCCCCTAATTATAGATAAATCTTATACCTCATTCGAAAGCTAATTACAAGAGGAACAAAATGTATATAGTCAATTTGTTCCGCAACGAATATTAGAAGACCTGCTTGCCAAAATACGCGTGAAAATTTAGAAAAAGTCAATTTTGAATAATGAAATGGATATTTTGAATAATGGAATGGAATGCAGCGACCCTTTAGCCCCTATTATAGATAAACCTTATACCTCATTCGAAAGCTGATTACAAGAGGAACAAAATGTATATAGTCAATATGTTCCGCAACGAATATTAGAAGACCTAAATGCCAAAATACGCGTGAAAATTAAGAAATAGCCAATTTTGAATAATGAAATGGATATTTTGAATAATGGAATGGACTGCGGCGACTCTTTAGCCCCTAATTATAGATAAACGTTATACCTCATTCGAAAGCTGATTACAACAGGAACAAAATGTATATAGTCAATATGTTCCGCAACGAATATTAAAAGACCTAATTGCCAAAATACGCGTGAAAATTAAAAAATAGACAATTTTGAATAATGAAATGGATATTTTGAATAATGGAATGGACTGTCAGGACCCTTCAGCCCCTAGTTATAGATATATATTATACATCAATCGAAAGCTTATTCAAAGAGGAACAAAAGGTATATAGTCAATATGTTCCGCAACGCATATTAGAGGAGTAACAACGGACTTAAATATCGAAATACACCTGAACATTGAGAAATAGCCAATTTTGAATAATGAAATGGGTATTTTGAATAATGGAATGGACTGGCAGGACCCTTCAACCCCTAATTACAGATGTATATTATACCTCAATCGAAAGCTTATTAAAAGAGGAACAAAAGGTATATAGTCAATTTGTTCCGCAACGCATATTAGAGGAGTAACGAAGGACTTAAAGATCGAATTACGCGTGAACATTGAGAAATAGCCAATTTTGAATAATGAAATGGATATTTTGAATAATGGAATGGACTGGCAGGACCCTTCATCCCCTAATTACAGATATATATTGTACCTCAATCAAAAGCGTATCAAAAGAGAAACAAAAGGTATATAGTCAATTTTTTTCCGCAACGCATATTAGAGGAGAAACGAAGGACTTAAAGATCGAATTACGCGTGAACATTGAGAAATAGGCAATTTTGAAGAATGAAATGGATATTTTGAATAATGGAATGGACTGGCAGGACCCTTCGTCCCCTAATTACAGATATATATTATACCGCGATCGAAAGCGTATTAATAGAGGAACAAAATGTTTATAGTCAATATGTTCCGCAACGCATATTAGAGGAGTAACGAAGGACTCAATTATCGAAATACGCGTGAACATTGAGAAAAAGCCAATTTTGAATAATGGAAGGGACTGGCAGGACCGTTAAGCCCCTAATTACACATATATATTATACCTCAATCGAAAGTTTATCAAAAGCGGAACAAAATATATCAAGTCAATATGTTCCGCATCGCATATTACAGGAGAAACGAAGAACTTAAACATCGAAATACGTGTGAACATTGAGAAATAGCCAATTTTGAATAATGAAATGGAAATTTTAAATAATGGAATGGACTGGCAGGACCCTTCAGCCCCTAATTACAAATATATATTATACCTCAATCGAAAGCTTATCAAGAGAGGAACAAAAGGTATATAGTCAATATGTTCCGCAACGGATTTGACAGGAGTAACGAAGGACTTAAATATCGAAATACGCGTCAACATTGAGAAAGAGTCAATTTTGAATAATGAAATGGAAATTTTAAATAATGGAATGGACTGGCAGGACCCTTCAGCCCCTAATTACAAATATATATTATACCTCGATCGAAAGCTTATTAATAGAGGAACAAAATGTATATAGTCAATATGTTCCGCCACATTAGAGGAGTAACGAATGACTTAAATATCGAACTACGCGTGAACATCGAGAAATAGCCAATTTTGAATAATGAAATGGCCATTTTGAATAATGGAATAGACTTGCAGGACCCTTCAGCCCTAATTACAGATATATATTATACCTCGATCGAAAGCTTATTAATAGAGAAACAAAATGGTTATAGTCAATATGTTCCGTAACGCATATTAGAGGAGAAATGAAGGACTTAAATATCGAAATACGCGTGAGCATTGAGAAATAGCCAAATCTGAATAATGAAATGGCAATTTTGAATAATGGAATAGACTTGCAGGACCCTTCAGCCCTAATTACAGATATATATTATACCTCGATCGAAAGCTTATTAATAGAGAAACAAAATGTATATAGTCAATATGTTCCGCAACGCATATTAGAGGAGTAACGGAGGACTTAAATATCGAACTACGCGTGAACATCGAGAAATAGCCAATTTTGAATAATGAAATTGATATTTTGAATAATGGAATGGACTGCTATGACCCTTCAGCCCCTAATTACAGATATATATTATACCTCAATCGAAAGCTTATCAAGAGAGGAACAAAAGGTATATAGTCAATATGTTCCGCAACGGATTTTACAGGAGTAACAAAGGACTTAAATCTCGAAATACGCGTGAACATTGAGAAATATCTTATTTTGAATAATGGAATGGACTTCTGCAACCCTTCAGTCCCTAATCAAGGCAAATTTTTTACACTAAATTAAAGCTTATTAATAGAGGAATAAACTGAGTATAAACGATATGTGCCGCAATGACCATTAGAGGGTTTACGGAGGATCAAATGCCAAAATACGCTTGAAAATTAAGAAATAGCCATTTTTGAATAATGAAATAGATATTTTGAATAATGGAATGGAATTCTGTGACCCTTTAGCCCTTAATTATAGATAAACCTTACACCTCATTAGAAAGCTTATTACGAGAGGAACAAAATGTATATAGTCAACATGTTCCGCAACACATATTAGAGGAGTAACGAAGGACCTAAATATTAAAATACGCTTGAACATTAAGAAATAGCTTATTTTGAATAATGGAGTGGACTACTGCAACCATTCAGTCCATAATCAGGACATTCTTTGTGGAAGAAAGAAACACACACACAAAAAAAACAAGAGTGCACACGCTGAAATGTCTCGCCTTCTTTACTAATCATTGATAATATTTTGATAGTCTTAAATATAAAGCTTTATTACAACTGTCACATAAACTCAACATAAACCAAGAAAATGAAACATTGATCAATTAACCATGAAAATAAGGTCAAGGTCAGATGAACCATGCCAGGCAGACATGTACATCTAACAATTCTTCAATACAACAAATATAGTTGACCTATATAGAATGAAATTCAAAACAGTGTGGCTGTGGCCATTGATTGATACATTAAATTCATCCATTGACTGGGACAATTTAGGTGAACGTTTGTATATAACGACCACTGCTCACTATGTACTTTTTAAAGACACTTAAACTATGGGGTCACCAAAGGTTCTCAACACCTTAATAAAGTAATTCGAAAAATTAATCAGAAATAACACGATGTTTTGATTTATATCAATTATATAAATCAAAACATAAAGGTTATTTCTGATTAATTTTTCGAATTATTTTATAATTAAAGGCGTTAAGAAACCTTTGGTGACCCCACAGTTTAAATGTCTATCGTAGGTACGTCGTGAACAGTGGTCGTATATGTACAGACAAACGTTCACGTAAATTGTCCCAGTCAATGGATGAATTTAATGTGTCAATCAATGGCCACAGCCATGCACACTGTTTTGAATTTCATTCTAATTGCTTATAAATTAAGAAAAACCGACCAAAACGCAAACACATAGTACTTAGCGATTAACCGTGAATATGAGGTCAAGGTCAAATAAAACCTGCGCGACTGACATAATTTTATTATAGATAAGTATGTAAATAATTTCCATACTCCAAATATAGTTGACCTAACGCATATAGTATTAGAAAATAGACCAAAACTCAAAAACTAACTTTGACCACTGAACCATGAAAATAAGGTCAAGGTCAGATGACACCTGTCAGCTAGATATGTACACCTAATAATCATTCCATACACCAAATATAGTAAACATATTGCATATAGTATGAGAAAAATAGACCAAAATTCAAAAACTTAACTTTGACCCCTGAACCATGAAAATGAGGTCAAGGTCAGATGACACCTGTCAGCTAAATATGTACACCTTACAATCATTCCATACACCAAATATAGTAGACCTATTGCATATAATATAAGAAAAACAGACCAAAACACAAAAAACTTAACTATAACCACTGAACCATGAAAATGAGGTCAAAGTCAGATGACACCTGCCAGTTGGACATGTACACCTTACAGTCCTTCCATATACGAAATATACTAGACCTATTGCTTATAGTATCTGAGATATAGACTTGAACACCAAAATTTAACCTTGTTCACTGATCCATGAAATAAGGTCGAGGTCAAGTGAAAACTGTCTGACGGACATGAAGACCTTGCAAGGTATGCACCATACCAAATATAGTTATCTAATTACTAATAATAAGAGAGAATTTAACATTACAAAAAATCTTAACTTTTTTCAAGTAGTCACTGAACCATGAAAATGAGGTCAATGACATTGGATATGTGGCTGACGGAAAGTTCGTAACATGAGGCATCTATATATAAAGTTTGAAGCATCCAGGTATTCTACCTTCTAAAATATAAAGCTTTTAAAAAGTAATCTAACACCGCCGCCGCCGCCGCTGCCGCCGCCGGATCACTATCCCTATGTCGAGCTTTCTGCAACAAAAGTTGCAGGCTCGACAATAAAAATTCACAAATAGAATAAACACAATGGATTTTACGATTACAAATATGTCTGATCAGAGATAGAATACGGCGCAAGAGGTATAAATTCTGAAAAAAAGTGGACGCTGTTAAGGCCAATCGAGAACAGCGCTGCAATGATGAGGAAATTCTCGAATGGCAAGGAGTATGGCCGGACTCAACATGGATTGTCAAAGACATTAAAGATGTTGACACGAAGTGAAAGTCTGCAAAATTATAACCTTGTGCTCGAAAGGGGAAACTATTCGCACATGGGAATGTGAGAGATTAAACAAGCAGCTTTCTACCGTCTTGGCAAAGAGAGAGACCGATGGAGCTGTGCAAGTTTTGAGCTATGGGATTAACAAATCCAGACACACCGGGTACGTTTCACGACTTTCTTATTTTTCATAAGGATGTAGGATCGAGAATGTTAGGATATGTTTTGTAGGCTCCAAAACTGGGTCTGAAAACCAGTGAACTGGGGATGGTGATTTTGGGGTGACCTAAATTGATTTTTTTATTGTTAGGATAAAGACATGAATCCAATAGTGAACATGGAGTTAGTAGTTGAAAACGTCAAAGCCCTGAGAGGTATAGCCAAAATGAACCACCTTCGAGGCTATTCCGGTTGAGGAAAGATCAATTGGTTGAGAGGTGATAGAAACTAAGACAAATCTTAAATTTCATCGTCGTCCCAAACCCCACACGAGGAAGGAGATTATCACCCAGACAAAACAACTTGGGTTGAAAGGGGTTAGTAGGCTGTCGATAGATCGACTGCTAAAGAAGGTGCAGGAAAAGATTTGGGAAGATAGGAAAGTCATTGGGGATAACATTGAGGTACATTCGCCGAAGAAAGCCTTTAAAGATGTATTTACTACCTAGAATATGACCCCATCATGGCATGGATGTGCAGACCTCCCTTGACGTCTCTCGGGTGTCACGTGGGTAACTTATAGAATATGGGCATCGTAAGGGGCAAACCAATGTGATCATGCACTGTACCTTTGAAAAGATTAATCCAACAGGTAAGGCGGATTATGAGAACAAGAGATACTTTCACTCTGGAAACTAGATTTTCACCGCGGCCACGGACTTGGTTGAAGCCCTTGAGGAGATAGATGAAAAGATCGTAGAAAAGATTGCCCGGTGGACCTCTGACAAAACTAGGGAAATGGTGAATACCTCCTCGGTCCAGTGGGGGGGGGGGGGGTGTATCCCTTCTCGAATGTACCTTTCTTCTTGGTGATTCGGAAAATCGCAGTGGTTTAATGGGAGGTATGCCGCCGTTAAGGTTCCAATACAACTTGTTGTCATGCTCCTTATGACTTGCGGCAACAGGGACCATATTGATAGCGGTGCTTGGTGGTATTGTACTGGCGATCAAGATCGTCGAGGACATCGATATAGGTGCGTGTGGAGTTGGCTGAAAAGTATTTGAACATTTTCTCTTTCATGGTGCGGTTTCAACGTTCTCTATGTTATTTTAATAAATGAACGTTGAAGACAGTTCCTACAGTGCCAACGGCCCCACGAGGAGTAATCACTACCTCCTACTTCAGCGATCGATAATACGGTTGATTATTGGGAAATCGGACTGTGGTAAAACGACGCAGCTGAACAACCTATTCTAGCGCGATGGATGGCTCCGACTACAATCGATTGTACGTCTACGGATAATCGCTTCACACCAACCTATCTACCAGCTGTTGGAGCAAGCGCTGGAAAAAAGCTTCCCTAAAGAAGATATCGAGACCTCCTACAGTGCAAGGGCAAGTCACCCTACTCGTTGATCGATGTGTTCAACACCTTATCACCACCACGACGCCCGAGTGGTATCGAGACTTTTTTTTCGATCAAGGGAGCGATGTACCAAACCCCCGAGAACTTGATCCCAGCCGTAAGAACCTCATGGTGAACCTCATGGTGTTCGACGACTTGATGCTGAGAAAACAGAACACGTGTGAAGACAACGTCGATTGTTTCTACCTGTGCCAGAACTACTTCACACTGCCCCGCCAGTCGATCCGGGAGAATACCAACTTCCCCTGCCTCTTTCAGCAGAATGCTAATAATATCGACCACATCCGACGCGATCACTGCAACGATCTCACCAAGGAACAGTACAGTTTGACGCTCTGTGTAAGCATTGCTGGTCCAAGCCCTATGGATTTGTAACCATCGATTTTACAAGCACCAAGGCAAATGGAAAATCTGCAAATTAAATGAGTTCTTTGAAGTATAAGATAATATAAATAGATAATATCTGGACACAGAGGAACCCAAGCCCTGCAAGTTCGAATGGCCCTGCAAATGCAATTTTGAGTGGGTTCCATGTTGAAAATGCAGTTGCGTGATCCTTCGATTGATCTAAAGCGGTGGAGGTGATTTCAATGCATGGAACTCCACCATTATGGTAAGGTGTAGCGATTTTCTCAACCCCAATGCCCTGCCAAGACGCTTTGAGGCCACCAGTGCACATACCCATGACACTTGAATCTTTCGAAGAAAAGGAATCCGTATCAGCTGTGTAATACCTTCATGCACAACTCATTGATTAGGGGCGTTCACATCAACGCTTAGGGGCGTTCAACAGCATTCGATCCTATTAGATAAATGACATTTATCAAGATTATCGACCCTAAGCAGCGTGAGGCACTTGTCAGGGAGTTGCAAGACACCGAACGGAAGATTCAAGCCAGTAATATGCAGCATCGCCTCCACAAGATTGAACTTAGCCGGGACCTTTACAAGGTGTTCAAGCCTGTGGTTGAGGCTTAGCGAGCGGCAGCTTCACAGATCACCAAAAAGATCGCAGACCTTCCTGCAACAGTGACAGTTCTCCCTCCTCCACCGCCCAAGTTTGCCGACCCACTACTAATTGCACCACCTACAGAAACCGTCCTTGGAGCTCGAGCACAGCAGCATTTGCAGCTCAGTATGACTACTTCCGCCGACCACACCTTTTGATTGCGATCTGAAAACGATGGTATCTTCATCAGAAGCTGACCAGTTACTTTTGACGGCGATAATTTGTTCATCGATAGTGTAAAGTACAAAGGAACCCTTGGCCTCTGGGAAGTTATGGTGAAAAAGAAACCAGAATCGTTCGAGCACGACGACCTTGACGACTATGCAGAAAAGTTCCGGTGATATGTATAAAGGCAATTCCATCTTTTCAAGAACACCGAAGGCGAATAAGAATTACAAGTGGAAGGGAATCGTGTCCCACATCTACCAGAAGTATAAGTTTGACAGTGAGCTGCAAACCGTGTTTTTTTCCAACTTCAAGCAGCTTCTCGATCGCTTGTAACTGTGTGCTGCAGCATACCATGCAGGAAATAATGGTGTGCGCAACGAAATTGTGTCGATTATCCATGCTATGAAAAAGGGTAGATATATCAGCATCGAAGAATATATGGCGCTTCATCATAGTATCCTATAATAAATGTTGCAAATCAAGAAAGGTTACTCCTGAAAGTAGGCATACAGTGGTAGGGGACTGTTTGGCACAATTGCCAGTTTGGCTGGACGCATGTTTACTTCCTCTGCCACCAAAACCATAGGAAGTAAGGCCGTGAGTGCAAACACCAATGCTGCCTTGAGAGGTGTTGAAAAGGGGGCCCATTACAGCCAAAATCAGTTAAATGGAACCAATACCACATAAACGAGTCCAGCGCATATCGTTGATGCTTTAGATCAAATAACAAACTAGTTGGTCTAACAACGGTGTGTATTCTTATAAAATAAAAAAATTACAAAAAAGTCCTCAAATTATGTGATATTCTGATGACAGACTAAAAAGTTATGATATTTTGAAGTTTGAAGGCCAACTCAAAACGCTGTGTCCAAAAGCGGTTGCAAAAAAGGACATTGCATGTTACGAAGCAAAGTATGATCGATAACGGTACAATTTGCGCGCTGTTTACCTTTCTACAGTTACAAAATCAGATAAAAATAGCAAGGTACGTGTATAAGTTAAAATTCCATCAAAAATAGTTTTTTATCGAATGTCCAGTCATTTTATGTGAACTACGTTACGGACATGAAGAATTCATGTCTACCATCAAATATTGCCGAGAACATTTGTCTTAAAAGAACGAAATAATAGCCATATACCCTTTTAAAAACAGGTGTATCATGTAATGTGTAATATAGATATGTGTCTATATATAAACAAACTTATTTGAACATTTTTTCTTTATTTATTTAAGAATGTGAACTACGTTACGTCAATATTTCATAATAAGGTATTCACAAGACATAAAACTAACCCAGTATTTAAACAATACCATAATCCTAATAAAAAATATGTATGGTTGACATTGTTCAAGGCAATTATTCATGGAAAAAATCTTGTTCCATCATAAAATGTGAAATACGTGATGTGAACTTCGTTACCATGGCAAAACTAAATCTTTCTTTTAACCTTGTGTTTGGTGCAAAAATATTTCCTTTATTCATAACTCAAAACCAGAAACTGTAGCAGACGAATTTTGTGCTTCGGGAAAATGCAAAAACACACTATTAAAAATCAAAGCACTGAAAGTTCTGTAAGGTGATGGTTCATATTCATTTATCGAGAAAACGTAATTCACACTTCTTGTAACGTAGAAACAAGTAACATAACTTACATTTTCGTTCCTAAATCCAAATGTCAGAGCGCAAACAACGAAATGAAAGAATGGAATGCCGTTGCAGTGAAAGGCACCATGGAACTACATGCTGTTGTTCCTATTACAAGAAATTGAATAAGCATAAGAAACACCTCATGTTTCTGTCTACTTTGTTTTAGTGACGGACGCTTTCATCCTGCTTGTGACGACTGGCGATCTGTTTCTCTGGAGGGAAAACAAAAAAGAAATGCACCTGGGACTGAAACCAATGAGATTGAATTACAAGCAAATGAACCACGGGAAGAAGAAGTAGAGCGACATGTAGAAGGAGGAGAGTCATTACAAGCACAACCGCCAATAGTGTTTGAGCAGAGCTACCAAAAGGACACGTTTGTGGCGAGTGTATATGACAATGTTTGGTACATTTGTAAGGTGCTTGATTTTGATAACAATGATAATGAATATCAATTGGCATTTATAACCAAGAGCAATCCTGTATTCCACACCATGAAGTGGCCAACAAGACCTGAAGAACTATGGGTTACAGAGACAGACATCGTTTGTCAGGTCAAAAACCCGGCTCCAGTAGGCAGAAAACCTGTCAGGATGTACAAATTATTACCGGATGATGTAAGAAAAATAGAAAGTCTACTATAAAAACAAACATTCCATGTGCTTTATTTATTAAATTGTGGTAACGTAATTCACAAAAAGTGAATGTTGATGATTATCTGTTCATTTATGAATGCTAAATTAAGTGTAATATCGACCATTTATCAAATTTATCCCTAAATACATTGAGATATTTGGCGTTTTTGCTGAATTTGTTACTATTTTGTCTAAATGAATTTGAGTGAATTACGTTACCACTGACTCACGAATATTGTTTCTGTGCATTTGTCGTATAATATAGATAATATATATGTTAAATGGTTTAAATTTTCAAATTCTATCTTATACGTTATGAATTTCATATTTTGATTGTTGATATAAAGTTTGTTTCTTGAATTTAATTGATTAAATCAAATTATAATACTATTTGTTTATTCATTTATGATACTGTAAAACCAGAACACATTCCAGACACCCACCATTCATTATATATTCATAAAACAAAGAATCAAACTTCATAATACATTGCTACACACACATATATATACTTCATTTTTGTCAAACATTGCAATTTAAAAACAATTTAGTATTCGTGTGAATTACGTTACCTGATTGATGCTTTTCCAATGCAGAATATTTCAGTTAATGCAATGAAATTATGGACAGATTTTTTTTTTAAATGGAATAAAATATATACTTATATTGATTTGAAAAATATTTCTAGCATTCAATTGCGATTATATATTATATATTCAAACGTGAAAAATATGTATTTCAATTTCAAGAAAAACATCAGAAGATAATTTATTATGATGTCGGAAAAAACCTGGGAAAAAATTAGAAATGCAAAATGTCTACAAAGATCGATGTTTTTCGAAAACTTATATGTGATTGAAGTTTTTAATATCTTGATTTATGATTATCTCGGATTGTCATATTGGTTATTTCTGTAGAAAGATTAGAGCAGAGCAAGTAACGTAATTCACACCACGTAATAACGTGGTTTAAGTGAGTTGCTGAATTTTTTTTCAAATAATACTATTTGGTGCTCATAATCAAGAAATAAGAAGTTGAAATATACCACTTTAAGAAAAAATAAGTTATAACTGTGAAAGTGTTAGGCTGATTCTCGCCGTTTTGGTAATTGCTATGGTCCCATTTAACTGATTTTGGCTGCATTGAAGCCGTCGACCATGTGCTTGATAAAGTGACCCGCCCCCGAAAACGCAGAATGTCCACTCAACAGTCCAATGGTCAATCAGCATACCGCAGCAAACCCAGTTGAACAACCTGATCTCCGGTTCTGGCATTGCTACCAGCCACGACTTTGTTCAGCGCTATAAATAAATACATAATGTCCAACATCCTTATAATCACCGTAGGGTTGATCTACGACGAAAGTCTCCAAAAATATAAGGTTCACGAATACGAACCTCAAGCTGGTGCCAACCTGAATAATTCAGGTGAGATCCGATCAACATCGAAACCCAAGACTTGTTCCTCCATCCCGCTGAAAGTTATCTCTTGGTAGAGGGGCGACTGTAAAAGAACCACGGTAGTGCATATGGGACAATACCCCTAATGCGCCTTCAAATGAGGAACACAAAAGTCACGTGTAAACAAAAAATCTCTGTGTAGTGATATTTGACACATTTCTATGATAAACAAATGACTGAGCTGAACCATTAGTGTTAATTTAGAAAGTAGGGGAACACAGAATAAATGTGTAAAAACCATGGAGCTATTAAATGTGTTCAAAGTATTAAAATTTCAAAGAACTTATTGTGTTAAAAATGGGATTTTTTACCATGAGGAGCCACATCGCAAAAGGATTCTCGGGGTTTGCTAAATTACGGAAAAATGAATCACACTTCGTACCCCGAAAATTTAACCACATATGTAAAAATGTCTCAGCTTCGAAACAAGCCATCATACATATACAAGTTTACGATATGGGCTGAGCAACAGAAGAAAACGTTACCATTACGGCCTATGGAGAAACAATTGCGCATATTGCCCCATCTTCTAAGACAAGATCCAGAGATATCTTAAGATAATTTCACCTTGTACACCACAGAAAATTGTGAAAATGATGGTTAGTAGTTTTTTATTTATACCTAGTTATCATAAATGATTTAAGATAAATATTATTGATAAAGAACAGCAAAAATTCAATGAATTTTTCGCTTTTAAAATCGTTACTGGCACGGGGCTGAACACTTTTTTTAGGCACAATCATAACTTTGAAGATCCGAAAGGAATTGTTTATTCAATTGAAAAAGGCAGGAAAACTTACATGTAATATGAATTAATTGTAAGTAAACATGACACAATATAGTCTTTGTTATGTAATTATCACTCTGGTCTGCAGGAATAGCTGATAATCAAGGGAGATAACACACTTCACATGAGTAAAGCGAGATACATCATCACATGCTTTTATACAATGATTTGACCCTGGTCAGTAGATATCATATGCAAATAAACAGAAAAAAACCTTGTACATGTATTAAGAAAATCATGTATTACTATTGTTAATGCACACGAGCAAACAAAAGATATTGTCATTTCTCAGTGAAAAAGGGGGAGGGCCAACCCTCTTGAAAACAATATTGCTATTCAACTACATGTATTAAGCTAGTTAGCTACTACCCATTGCTTCTAATATAAACAGTTTAAATGAAGGTGGCTAAGCCACAAGGGAGAGGCATTTTTCTTTCTTTGTGATAAAACTTTCAAGAATTAGATTTTTCTCTCTCGATAATACTTATGTACTTAAATTAAATGATAACACAGCCTGAGTAAAAAATGTTGTCTTATTTCAGTTCCAGACATATCATTACTATTAAACATGAGATGGCAAACTAAAGGTTTTAAAAAGTCCTGAACAACTGGTAAGCATTTTGATTTATTAGGTAAGCTCTAAATTATTTATTTATGGTATTTGTGCAAATGAAATTACAGTCGGTATGTTATAAATATGCTTATATGAAAACTGTTGCTATGGTCTTGCTATTAAATGAAAAGGCTTGGTTACTGATCTTTTCGACTCAACATTTCGAGTTAAATCTTGCGGCAACTGATTCTCATGTAACACTGCAAACTCTATTTAGCACTATTTTGATCTGTCGTTATTTAATGACGCCATAATACGTGTGATGTCACAATGTTTCCTATAATACCTTATGTGGATTTCTCACTGAGAAAGGGTTTTCACTAAAATACATGTAAAAAGCCTTTTTTTCTGAAATAGAATTATGTGAATGGACAAGTTTTGAAAATTTGCACTTCATTGCACTCTAATTACATAATAAGAATGACTTTCCCAGTAGTTTTGAGGGGTTTTCATAGTATTATATACCAGATGTCTACTAGTAAGAATAGTTATTTTGGTGGTTTTTTTTTATGAAATCTACATTTTTGCATAATTTCTCTGTCAAAATGCACTTTAAGACACAGGAAAATGTTATGGAATGCTTTAACAGGGTCTGTATATTGTAATTTAAGGTTATCATCAGAAGTTTTGTCCTTGTTTTGACTAGTAAAGGTATACTCGAAGAAATTAATTATACATACACGTTGTATTAAAAATAAATGAATATAGCGATAAAAGTGTCATTGCCATATAGTGCTGAAACGACTTTATTTTTTTTTCAGAAATGGACAAAAATACACAGATTTATTCAGAATGTCATACCGATGAAGATCACCTAAAAATATTTGGAAAAATCAGAACTATGGATTTCAATATGGGACAATACCCCTAATGCGCCTTCAAATGAGGAACACAAAAGTCACGTGTAAACAAAAAATCTCTGTGTAGTGATATTTGACACATTTCTATGATAAACAAATGACTGAGCTGAACCATTAGTGTTAATTTAGAAAGTAGGGGAACACAGAATAAATGTGTAAAAACCATGGAGCTATTAAATGTGTTCAAAGTATTAAAATTTCAAAGAACTTATTGTGTTAAAAATGGGATTTTTTACCATGAGGAGCCACATCGCAAAAGGATTCTCGGGGTTTGCTAAATTACGGAAAAATGAATCACACTTCGTACCCCGAAAATTTAACCACATATGTAAAAATGTCTCAGCTTCGAAACAAGCCATCATACATATACAAGTTTACGATATGGGCTGAGCAACAGAAGAAAACGTTACCATTACGGCCTATGGAGAAACAATTGCGCATATTGCCCCATATGCTAATGCAGATCTAGTGTCTCTCATTCACAATGGAACTTGTATCTCTTCAAGACTATCAGTTACAATTAATGCAAGCTCTCGTGCCAGCTGATGGAACATATCAACGACCCAGTCGATGACATCCTTATGCTGGGAATGTTGATTTATCCCAACAATTTCTCCAAATCCCAAGGTCTTAACTAGCTGTGGTACAAAGATTCATCTACCGAAGCCGAGGCCGAAAACACAGGCTTTGCAGCACGTCATGGGTATATTATCACCAAGCCCGCCAACAAAAGGATCGTTTTCATTCACCATACCCCTGAGACATATTTTCGGCTTTGCAGACGATTACAACAAGATTGTGTATGGATTCAAGCACGAATTGTCACTCGTGCGCGACTCGGACGACAATGCCATCCTGCTGCTGCCGTCAACGTCGTGACGAAAATCAACCTGAGTAAGATCTCTTGGTTTGTTCCTCACGTCCTTCCTTCCTTCCGATAAAAAAACTGCGGTTGTAAAAGACCATCCAAAGCAAGAGTAAGATCGATTGTGGTTTCCGAATACGACAGTGTGATTCTACAAATGCTACCAAAACCTTACAGTTCCACTGGCGTTTGTCTGCCAAGAGCGGTCGGGAGAAACCGAGATACATCATCGTAGCCTTTCAGACCGGTGAAAGTACGATCGTACTTAAAATGAAGCCGTGTTCGACCACTGCCGGTTGCGAACTATCTATGTCACCCTCAACGCAGAACGCTACCTGACGGTAGACTTCAATACCAGTTTCACACAAATCAAGATCGCCAGAGAGTACAAGAATGTCGCAGAGTTCTAACTACTTCAACATGGACCGTTTTATCAGCAACTGCAACATTAACCCCTCCGATTTCAACGATCTGTATCTACTGTTTGTCATTGATGTGAGTCACCAGTCCATTTGAATCCGATAGTCAGAAGATGAACGTCGTGTACAAAAAGTAAAAAAATGGATAAAATTCACCTACAAGTAACTCCTCTTTGACAGCCGCCCTGCCAAAGTCTATGCGATCGTTGTGATCAACAACTGAGAAGTATGACGGTATCGAAGAGTGCAAGCAAAAATATGTGACAATGGTGTACCATAAATAAATGGATAACACATGGTTTCAGCAATTGCTAAAATCACCAACCCCAAGCATGGGTTTTCCTTCATCGTTTCTGGAAACGATAGCCAAATTCTTACCCGGTTCAACCTCCACTGCAACTCAAGGAATCAAAGACCTACGAGATGGCATTGGTAAATCTGAAAACCAATAATTCCACCCCTAACATTCATATTTATACAGGCAACCATTCCTTCCGCTACTCTCCCGATGATGGTGCCAGCTGGTTTTCCATCGCACTGAGCACAGGTTCCTATAACATCGAAGACATCAACAATGAAATCCAGCGACAGCTACGGCTCAACAAACACAAAACGAAGATCATCATCGATGCCAACCGGGCGACCCTAAAGCAACGCTGACCCTCGCCAAACTGTATCAAGTAGACTTCAAAGTTGTCAATAACATCACCACCGTCTTGGGATCCAAGTGGCAGATTTACACGTTCGGTATGATCACAAACGGTTATACAGAAGGGGAGCACATTGTAAATATCATCAGAATCAACAGCATTCTGGTGAATGGTGATACCAACCATGAAGTTATGTAAATGGTACACAACAGTCTTCAATCTACAGCTTTTCTTTTCCCGCAGACGGTCCTGGTATGAAAATCATTCAAACCCCCAAGCACCTTTTGGTAGTATACTTGCTAGTGATCTTGCGAACCAGCAATCGCATGCAAACATATCTCAACGATCAAGACGGTAGGCTCATCGATCTCAGAGGTGAACATTTCACTATCCGTTTCCATCTTCTTGCGTTTACACAGTGAATCCCAGTGGCAACTGTCTCTACCTCAAATCCCCACCCGGATTACCTATGGGTATGGACTCTACTTGGAGCGTGGTCAGCAATTCCACGACGGAGCCGTTCTGATCTTATATTTAGATGCTTACAGTCCCTTCAAAAACATTCACTACTCGGTATGCTCCTATAAAATAAATGAACGATTTAGATTCTTGGTACCGACAATGTGTGTCGAATCAACTCGATGCAGAAATTTGAAGGTATCAAACTACCTTGAATGCCTGTAAACGTCTGGAAAAAGCTGTATCTGTAGCACTGGGTGCTTGTTCTGTGGTTAGTTTGGTGTTAACCAGCAGTACCCTGGGTTCAGCTTTGACCGGTACAGGTCTTATAGCCACCCTTCCTCTGGGGTTTCTAGCTTGCTTGAATGCTACCACCTTAATGGATCTCACACTAATTTCTAGGCATGTAACAAAAAAAAAAAGAAACACCACGATACCTTGCGATTGCCCAGTCCAAAAAATCCTTGGTTGAGCAATGTATTATCTCTGCTTTAGCTAATGATGAACTATGATGCCGAGTTTGGGAAAGTCGTCACCTGCCTCAAAAACTCAATTCAATGGTTTTAGACCCGATTTTCAGGCTTAAACAACATATCCTAACACTTCCAATCATACCGTCCTAATCAAAAATATAAAAGCCGTGGTAATCATAGCCGGTGCGCCTGTTTTTTTTTCATCCCATAGCTCACGATTTGCACTGCTCCATCGGTCTCTCTCTTTGCCCCGACGGTGGTCAGCTGTTTGTTTAGTCTGTCACATCCCCAAGTGCGGATATTTTACCCTTTCCAGCACAAGGTTATGATTTTTGCGAACCCACATTTCGTGTCAACTTCGTGTCAACATCTTTAATGTCTTTGGCAATCCAGGGTGAGTACTGACTAACTTCTCGCCATTTGAGAGTTTCCTCAGCAGTATTTTCCAAGATTTCTACCTCTTGCGCCATATTCACTCTCTGATCAGACATATTTGTAATCTTACAATCCATTCTGTTTATTATCTGTGGATTTTTCTTGGTGTGTTTTCTTTCTTCCACAAACATACATTTTCCCACGACTCCAACCCCCACTTTTTTCCCTCTTAACCTCGTCAACGAGCGTGCAAGATTTTCGAATTTTTCGGTCCGGTCCCAGCAGAAATTCCCCTCAAAATGTTCACGCATATTTCAATATTTAGGTCCTTCGTTACTCCGCGGAATAAATTGACTATATACCATTTGTTCCTCTCTATATAAGCTTCCGAATGAGCTATAAGGTACATCTGTAATAAAGAGCTGAAGGGTCACAGTATTCCATTCCATTATTCAAAATATCCATTTCATTATTCAAAATTGACTATTTTTCACACGAATTTTGGCATTTAAGTCCCCCGTAACCCCTCATATGGTCATTGCGGTACGTTTTTTTTCTCAATTTATTCATCTATTATTTCGACATTTAAGTCCGTCGTTACTCCTCTAATATGCGTTGCCAAACATATTGACTATATACCTTTTGTTCCTCTCGTAATAAGCTTTCGAATGAGGTATAAAGTATATCTATAATTAGGGGATAAATGGTTGCAGCATTCCATTCCATTATTCAAAATACCTAATCATTATTCAAAATTTGCTATTTCTTAATTTTCAAGCGTAATTTGGCATTTATGTCCTCTGTAATCCCTGTAATGGTCATTACGGCACATAATGTTTATCCTCAGTTTATTCTTCTATTAATCAGCTTTAATTTGGTGTAAATAAATTCATGAATAAGAGGTGACGGGTTGCAGCAGTCCATTCCATTATTCAAAATATCCATTTCATTATTCAAAATTGGCTATTTCTCAATGTTCACGCGTAATTCGATCTTTCCTTCGTTACTCCTCTAATATGCGTTGCGGAACAAATTGACCATATACCTTTTGTTCCTCTTTTAATAAGCTTTCGATTGAGGTATAATATATATCTGTAATTAGGGGTTGAAGGGTCCTGCCAGTCCATTCCAATATTCAAAATACCCATTTCATTATTCAAAATTGGCTATTTCTCAATGTTCAGGTGTATTTCGATATTTAAGTCCGTCGTCACTCCTCTAATATGCGTTGCGGAACATATTGACTATATACCTTTTGTACCTCTCTGAATAAGCTTTCGATTGAGGTATAATATATATCTGTAATTAGGGGCTGAAAGTCCATTCCATTATTCAAAATATCCATTTCATTATTCAAAATTGGCTATTTCTTCATTTTCACGCGTATTTTGGCATTTAGCTCTTCTAATTTTTGTTGCGGAACATATTGACTATATACATTTTGTTCGTCTTGTAATCAGCTTTCGAATGAGGTATAAGGTTTATCTATAATAGGGGCTAAATGGTCGCCGCAGTCCATTCAATTATTCAAAATATCCATTTTATTATTCAAAATTGGCTATTTCTTAATTTTCACGCGTATTTTGGCATTTAGGTCTTCTAATATTCGTTGCGGAACATATTGATTATAAGCATATTGCTCCTCTTGTAATTAGCTTTCGAATGAGGTATAAGGTTTATCTATAATTAGGAGCCAGTCCATTCCATTATTCAAAATATCCATTTCATTATTCAAAATTGACTTTTTCTTAATTTTCACGCGTATTTTGGCATTTAGGTCTTCTAATATTCGTTGCAGAACATATTGATTATAAGCATGTTGTTCCTCTTGTGATCAGCTTTCGAATGAGGTATAAGGTTTATCTATAATAGGGGCTAAAGGGTCCTGCCAGTCCATTCCATTATTCAAAATATCCATGTCATTATTCAAAATTGACTTTTTCTTACTTTTCACGCGTATTTTGGCAATTAGGTCTTCTAATATTCGTTGCGGAACATATTGACTATATACATTTTGTTCCTCTTGTAATCAGCTTTCGAATGAAGTATAAAATTTATCTATAATTAGGGGCTAAAGTGTTGCCGCAGTCAATTCCATTATTCAAAATATCCATTTCATTATTCAAAATTGGCTATTTTTTAATTTTCACTCGTCTTTTGGCAATTACATCAAGGTCTCCTAATATTCGTTGCGGAACATATTGATTATAAGCATGTTGTTCCTCTTGTAATTAGCTTTCGAATGAGGTATAAGGTTTATCTATAATTAGGGCCTAAAGGGTCGCAACAGTCCATTCCAATATTCAAAATATCCATTTCATTATTCAAAATTGACTATTTCTTAACTTTCACGCGTAATTAGGCATTTAGGTCTTCTAATATTCGTTGCGGAACATATTGACTATATACATTTTGTTCGTCATGTAATCAGCTTTCGAATGAGGTATAAAGTTCATCTATAATTAGGGTCTAAAGGGTCGCCGCACTCCATTCCATTATTCAAAATATCCATTTCATTATTCAAAATTGGCTATTTCTTAATTTTCATGCATATTTTGGCATTTAGGTCTTCTAATATTCGTTGCGGAACATATTGACTATATACATTTTGTTCGTCTTGTAATCAGCTTTCGAATGAGGTATAAGGTTTATCTATAATAGGGCTAAAGGGTCGCCACAGTCCATTCCATTATTCAAAATATCCATTTCATTATTCAAAATTGGCTGTTTCTTAATCTTCCCGCGTATTTTGGCATTTAGGTCTTCTAATATTCGTTGCAGAACATATTGACTATATAAATTTTGTTCGTCTTGTAATCAGCTTTCGAATGAGGTAAAAGATTTATCTATAATTAGGGGCTAAAAGGTCGCCGCAGTCCATTCCATTATTCGAAATATCCATTTCATTATTCAAAATTGGCTATTTCTTAATTTTCATGCGTATTTTGGCATTTAGGTCTTCTAATATTCGTTGCGGAACATATTGACTATATACATTTTGTTCGTCTTGTAATCAGCTTTCGAATGAGGTATAAGGTTTATCTATAATTAGGGGCTAAAAGGTCGCCACAGTCCATTCCATTATTCAAAATATCCATTTCATTATTCAAAATTGGCTATTTCTTAATTTTCACGCGTATTTCGGCATTTAGGTCTTCAAATATTCGTTGCCGAACATGTTGACTATATACATTTTGTTCGTCTTGTAATCAGCTTTCGAATGAGGTAAAAGATTTATCTATAATTAGGGGCTAAAAGGTCGCCGCAGTCCATTCCATTATTCGAAATATCCATTTCATTATTCAAAATTGGCTATTTCTTAATTTTCATGCGTATTTCAGCATTTAGGTCTTCAAATATTCGTTGCGGAATATATTGACTATATACATTTTGTTCGTCATGTAATCAGCTTTCGAATGAGGTATAAGGTTTATCTATAATTAGGGTCTAAAGGGTCGCCGCACTCCATTCCATTATTCAAAATATCCATTTCATTATTCAAAATTGGCTATTTCTTAATTTTCATGCGTAGTTTGGCATTTAGGTCTTCTAATATTCGTTGCGGAACATATTGACTATATACATTTTGTTCGTCTTGTAATCAGCTTTCGAATGAGGTATAAGGTTTATCCATAATTAGGGGCTAAAGGGTCGCCACAGTCCATTCCATTATTCAAAATATCCATTTCATTATTCAAAATTGGCTATTTCTTAATTTTCACGCGTATTTCGGCATTTAGGTCTTCAAATATTCGTTGCGGAACATGTTGACTATATACATTTTGTTCGTCTTGTAATCAGCTTTCAAATGAGGTAAAAGATTTATCTATAATTAGGGGCTAAAAGGTCGCCGCAGTCCATTCCATTATTCGAAATATCCATTTCATTGTTCAAAATTGGCTATTTCTTAACTTTCATGCGTATTTCGGCATTTAGGTCTTCAAATATTCGTTGTGGAACATATTGACTATATACATTTTGTTTGTCTTGTAATCAGCTTTCGAATGAGGTATAAGGTTTATCTATAATTGGGGGCTAAAGGGTCGCCGCACTCCATTCCATTATTCAAAATATCCATTTCATTATTCAAAATTATTTCTTGATTTTCACGCGTATTTCGGCATTTAGGACTTCTAATATTCGTTGCGGAACATGTTGACTATATACATTTTGTTCGTCTTGTAATCAGCTTTCGAATGAGGTAAAAGATTTATCTATAATTAGGGGCTAAAAGGTCGCCGCAGTCCATTCCATTATTCGAAATATCCATTTCATTATTCAAAATTGGCTGTTTCTTAATCTTCACGCGTATTTTGGCATTTAGGTCTTCTAATATTCGTTGCGGAACATATTGACTATATACATTTTGTTCGTCTTGTAATCAGCTTTCGAATGAGGTATAAGGTTTATCTATAATTAGGGTCTAAAGGGTCGCCGCACTCCATTCCATTATTCAAAATATCCGTTTCATTATTCAAAATTGGCTATTTCTTAATTTTCATGCGTATTTTGGCATTTAGGTCTTCTAATATTCGTTGCGGAACATATTGACTATATACATTTTGTTCGTCTTGTAATCAGCTTTCGAATGAGGTATAAGGTTTATCTATAATAGGGGCTAAAGGGTCGCCACAGTCCATTCCATTATTCAAAATATCCATTTCATTATTCAAAATTGGCTGTTTCTTAATCTTCACGCGTATTTTGGCATTTAGGTCTTCTAATATTCGTTGCGGAACATATTGACTATATACATTTTGTTCGTCTTGTAATCAGCTTTCGAATGAGGTATAAGGTTTATCTATAATTAGGGGCTAAATTGTCCTGCCAGTCCATTCCATTATTCAAAATATCCATTTCATTATTCAAAATTGACTATTTCTTAATTTTCACGCGTAATTAGGCATTTAGGTCTTCTAATATTCGTTGCGGAATATATTGACTATATACATTTTGTTCGTCATGTAATCAGCTTTCGAATGAGGTATAAGGTTTATCTATAATTAGGGTCTAAAGGGTCGCCGCACTCCATTCCATTATTCAAAATATCCATTTCATTATTCAAAATTGGCTATTTCTTAATTTTCATGCGTATTTTGGCATTTAGGTCTTCTAATATTCGTTGCGGAACATATTGACTATATACATTTTGTTCGTCTTGTAATCAGCTTTCGAATGAGGTATAAGGTTTATCTATAATAGAGGCTAAAGGGTCGCCACAGTCCATTCCATTATTCAAAATATCCATTTCATTATTCAAAATTGGCTGTTTCCTAATCTTCACGCGTATTTTGGCATTTAGGTCTTCTAATATTCGTTGCGGAACATATTGACTATATACATTTTGTTCGTCTTGTAATCAGCTTTCGAATGAGGTATAAGGTTTATCTATAATAGGGCTAAAGGGTCGCCACAGTCCATTCCATTATTCAAAATATCCATTTCATTATTCAAAATTGGCTGTTTCTTAATCTTCACGCGTATTTTGGCATTTAGGTCTTCTAATATTCGTTGCAGAACATATTGACTATATAAATTTTGTTCGTCTTGTAATCAGCTTTCGAATGAGGTATAAGGTTTATCTATAATTAGGGGCTAAAGGGTCGACACAGTCCATTCCATTATTCAAAATATCCATTTCATTATTCAAAATTGGCTATTTCTTAATTTTCATGCGTATTTTGGCATTTAGGTCTTCTAATATTCGTTGCGGAACATATTGACTATATACATTTTGTTCGTCTTGTAATCAGCTTTCGAATGAGGTATAAGGTTTATCTATAATTAGGGGCTAAAGGGTCGCCACAGTCCATTCCATTATTCAAAATATCCATTTCATTATTCAAAATTGGCTATTTCTTAATTTTCACGCGTATTTCGGCATTTAGGTCTTCAAATATTCGTTGCGGAACATGTTGACTATATACATTTTGTTCGTCTTGTAATCAGCTTTCGAATGAGGTAAAAGATTTATCTATAATTAGGGGCTAAAAGGTCGCCGCAGTCCATTCCATTATTCGAAATATCCATTTCATTATTCAAAATTGGCTATTTCTTAATTTTCATGCGTATTTCGGCATTTAGGTCTTCAAATATTCGTTGCGGAATATATTGACTATATACATTTTGTTCGTCATGTAATCAGCTTTCGAATGAGGTATAAGGTTTATCTATAATTAGGGTCTAAAGGGTCGCCGCACTCCATTCCATTATTCAAAATATCCATTTCATTATTCAAAATTGGCTATTTCTTAATTTTCATGCGTATTTTGGCATTTAGGTCTTCTAATATTCGTTGCGGAACATATTGACTATATACATTTTGTTCGTCTTGTAATCAGCTTTCGAATGAGGTATAAGGTTTATCCATAATTAGGGGCTAAAGGGTCGCCGTAGTCCATTCCATTATTCAAAATATCCATTTCATTATTCAAAATTGGCTATTTCTTAATTTTCACGCGTATTTCGGCATTTAGGTCTTCAAATATTCGTTGCGGAACATGTTGACTATATACATTTTGTTCGTCTTGTAATCAGCTTTCAAATGAAGGTAAAAAAATTATCTATAATTAGGGGCTAAAAGGTCGCCGCAGTCCATTCCATTATTCGAAATATCCATTTCATTGTTCAAAATTGGCTATTTCTTAACTTTCATGCGTATTTCGGCATTTAGGTCTTCAAATATTCGTTGTGGAACATATTGACTATATACATTTTGTTCGTCTTGTAATCAGCTTTCGAATGAGGTATAAGGTTTATCTATAATTGGGGGCTCAAGGGTCGCCGCACTCCATTCCATTATTCAAAATATCCATTTCATTATTCAAAATTATTTCTTGATTTTCACGCGTATTTCGGCATTTAGGACTTCTAATATTCGTTGCGGAACATGTTGACTATATACATTTTGTTCGTCTTGTAATCAGCTTTCGAATGAGGTAAAAGATTTATCTATAATTAGGGGCTAAAGGGTCGCCACAGTCCATTCCATTATTCAAAATATCCATTTCATTATTCAAAATTGGCTATTTCTTAATTTTCATGCGTATTTTGGCATTTAGGTCTTCTAATATTCGTTGCGGAACATATTGACTATATACATTTTGTTCGTCTTGTAATCAGCTTTCGAATGAGGTATAAGGTTTATCTATAATTAGGGGCTAAAAGGTCGTCACAGGCCATTCCATTATTCAAAATATCCATTTCATTATTCAAAATTGGCTATTTCTTAATTTTTACGCGTATTTCGGCATTTAGGTCTTCAACTATTCGTTGCGGAACATGTTGACTATATACATTTTGTTCGTCTTGTAATCAGCTTTCGAATGAGGTAAAAGATTTATCTATAATTAGGGGCTAAAGGGTCGCCGCAGTCCATTCCATTATTCAAAATATCCATTTCATTATTCAAAATTGGCTATTTCTTAATTTTCATTCGTATTTCGGCATTTAGGTCTTCAAATGTTCGTTGCGGAATATATTGACTATATACATTTTGTTCGTCATGTAATCAGCTTTCGAATGAGGTATAAGGGTTATCTATAATTAGGGTCTAAAGGGTCGCCGCACTCCATTCCATTATTCAAAATATCCATTTCATTATTCAAAATTGGCTATTTCTTAATTTTCATGCGTATTTTGGCATTTAGGTCTTCTAATATTCGTTGCGGAACATATTGACTATATACATTTTGTTCGTCCTGTAATCAGCTTTCGAATGAGGTATAAGGTTTATCTATAATAGGGGCTCAAGGGTCGCCACAGTCCATTCCATTATTCAAAATATCCATTTCATTATTCAAAATTGGCTATTTCTTAATTTTCATGCGTATTTTGGCATTTAGGTCTTCTAATATTCGTTGCGGAACATATTGACTATATACATTTTGTTCGTCTTGTAATCGGCTTTCGAATGAGGTATAAGGTTTATCTATAATAGGGGCTAAAGGGTCGCCACAGTCCATTCCATTATTCAAAATATCCATTTCATTATTCAAAATTGGCTGTTTCTTAATCTTCACGCGTATTTTGGCATTTAGGTCTTCTAATATTCGTTGCGGAACATATTGACTATATACATTTTGTTCGTCTTGTAATCAGCTTTCGAATGAGGTATAAGGTTTATCTATAATTAGGGGCTAAAGGGTCGTCACAGGCCATTCCATTATTCAAAATATCCATTTCCTTATTCAAAATTGACTATTTCTTAATTTTCACGCGTAATTAGGCATTTAGGTCTTCTAATATTCGTTGCGGAACATATTGACTATATACATTTTGTTCGTCTTGTAATCGGCTTTCGAATGAGGTATAAGGCTTATCTATAATAGGGGCTAAAGGGTCACCGCACTCCATTCCATTATTCAAAATATCCATTTCATTATTCAAAATTGACTATTTCTTAATTTTCACGCGTAATTAGGCATTTAGGTCTTCTAATATTCGTTGCGGAACATATTGACTATATACATTTTGTTCGTCTTGTAATCAGCTTTCGAATGAGGTATAAGGTTTATCTATAATAGGGCTAAAGGGTCGCCACAGTCCATTCCATTATTCAAAATATCCATTTCATTATTCAAAATTGGCTGTTTCTTAATCTTCACGCGTATTTTCGCATTTAGGTCTTCTAATATTCGTTGCGGAACATATTGACTATATAAATTTTGTTCGTCTTGTAATCAGCTTTCGAATGAGGTATAAGGTTTATCTATAATTAGGGTCTAAAGGGTCGCCGCACTCCATTACATTATTCAAAATATCCATTTCATTATTCAAAATTGGCTATTTCTTAATTTTCATGCGTATTTTGGCATTTAGGTCTTCTAATATTCGTTGCGGAACATATTGACTATATACATTTTGTTCGTCTTGTAATCAGCTTTCGAATGAGGTATAAGGTTTATCTATAATTAGGGGCTAAAAGGTCGTCACAGGCCATTCCATTATTCAAAATATCCATTTCATTATTCAAAATTGGCTATTTCTTAATTTTTACGCGTATTTCGGCATTTAGGTCTTCAAATATTCGTTGCGGAACATGTTGACTATATACATTTTGTTCGTCTTGTAATCAGCTTTCGAATGAGGTAAAAGATTGATCTATAATTAGGGGCTAAAAGGTCGCCGCAGTCCATTCCATTATTCGAAATATCCATTTCATTATTCAAAATTGGCTATTTCTTAATTTTCATGCGTATTTCGGCATTTAGGTCTTCAAATGTTCGTTGCGGAATATATTGACTATATACATTTTGTTCGTCATGTAATCAGCTTTCGAATGAGGTATAAGGTTTATCTATAATTAGGGGCTAAAGGGTCGCCGCACTCCATTCCATTATTCAAAATATCCATTTCATTATTCAAAATTGGCTATTTCTTAATTTTCATGCGTATTTTGGCATTTAGGTCTTCTAATATTCGTTGCGGAACATATTGACTATATACATTTTGTTCGTCTTGTAATCAGCTTTCGAATGAGGTATAAGGTTTATCTATAATTAGGGGCTAAAGGGTCGCCGCACTCCATTCCATTATTCAAAATATCCATTTCATTATTCAAAATTGGCTATTTCTTAATTTTCATGCGTATTTTGGCATTTAGGTCTTCTAATATTCGTTGCGGAACATATTGACTATATACATTTTGTTCGTCTTGTAATCAGCTTTCGAATGAGGTATAAGGTTTATCTATAATTAGGGGCTAAAAGGTCGTCACAGGCCATTCCATTATTCAAAATATCCATTTCATTATTCAAAATTGGCTATTTCTTAATTTTTACGCGTATTTCGGCATTTAGGTCTTCAACTATTCGTTGCGGAACATGTTGACTATATACATTTTGTTCGTCTTGTAATCAGCTTTCGAATGAGGTAAAAGATTTATCTATAATTAGGGGCTAAAGGGTCGCCGCAGTCCATTCCATTATTCAAAATATCCATTTCATTATTCAAAATTGGCTATTTCTTAATTTTCATTCGTATTTCGGCATTTAGGTCTTCAAATGTTCGTTGCGGAATATATTGACTATATACATTTTGTTCGTCATGTAATCAGCTTTCGAATGAGGTATAAGGTTTATCTATAATTAGGGTCTAAAGGGTCGCCGCACTCCATTCCATTATTCAAAATATCCATTTCATTATTCAAAATTGGCTATTTCTTAATTTTCATGCGTATTTTGGCATTTAGGTCTTCTAATATTCGTTGCGGAACATATTGACTATATACATTTTGTTCGTCCTGTAATCAGCTTTCGAATGAGGTATAAGGTTTATCTATAATAGGGGCTAAAGGGTCGCCACAGTCCATTCCATTATTCAAAATATCCATTTCATTATTCAAAATTGGCTATTTCTTAATTTTCATGCGTATTTTGGCATTTAGGTCTTCTAATATTCGTTGCGGAACATATTGACTATATACATTTTGTTCGTCTTGTAATCGGCTTTCGAATGAGGTATAAGGTTTATCTATAATAGGGGCTAAAGGGTCGCCACAGTCCATTCCATTATTCAAAATATCCATTTCATTATTCAAAATTGGCTGTTTCTTAATCTTCACGCGTATTTTGGCATTTAGGTCTTCTAATATTCGTTGCGGAACATATTGACTATATACATTTTGTTCGTCTTGTAATCAGCTTTCGAATGAGGTATAAGGTTTATCTATAATTAGGGGCTAAAGGGTCGTCACAGGCCATTCCATTATTCAAAATATCCATTTCCTTATTCAAAATTGACTATTTCTTAATTTTCACGCGTAATTAGGCATTTAGGTCTTCTAATATTCGTTGCGGAACATATTGACTATATACATTTTGTTCGTCTTGTAATCGGCTTTCGAATGAGGTATAAGGCTTATCTATAATAGGGGCTAAAGGGTCACCGCACTCCATTCCATTATTCAAAATATCCATTTCATTATTCAAAATTGACTATTTCTTAATTTTCACGCGTAATTAGGCATTTAGGTCTTCTAATATTCGTTGCGGAACATATTGACTATATACATTTTGTTCGTCTTGTAATCAGCTTTCGAATGAGGTATAAGGTTTATCTATAATAGGGCTAAAGGGTCGCCACAGTCCATTCCATTATTCAAAATATCCATTTCATTATTCAAAATTGGCTGTTTCTTAATCTTCACGCGTATTTTGGCATTTAGGTCTTCTAATATTCGTTGCGGAACATATTGACTATATAAATTTTGTTCGTCTTGTAATCAGCTTTCGAATGAGGTATAAGGTTTATCTATAATTAGGGTCTAAAGGGTCGCCGCACTCCATTACATTATTCAAAATATCCATTTCATTATTCAAAATTGGCTATTTCTTAATTTTCATGCGTATTTTGGCATTTAGGTCTTCTAATATTCGTTGCGGAACATATTGACTATATACATTTTGTTCGTCTTGTAATCAGCTTTCGAATGAGGTATAAGGTTTATCTATAATTAGGGGCTAAAAGGTCGTCACAGGCCATTCCATTATTCAAAATATCCATTTCATTATTCAAAATTGGCTATTTCTTAATTTTTACGCGTATTTCGGCATTTAGGTCTTCAAATATTCGTTGCGGAACATGTTGACTATATACATTTTGTTCGTCTTGTAATCAGCTTTCGAATGAGGTAAAAGATTGATCTATAATTAGGGGCTAAAAGGTCGCCGCAGTCCATTCCATTATTCGAAATATCCATTTCATTATTCAAAATTGGCTATTTCTTAATTTTCATGCGTATTTCGGCATTTAGGTCTTCAAATGTTCGTTGCGGAATATATTGACTATATACATTTTGTTCGTCATGTAATCAGCTTTCGAATGAGGTATAAGGTTTATCTATAATTAGGGGCTAAAGGGTCGCCGCACTCCATTCCATTATTCAAAATATCCATTTCATTATTCAAAATTGGCTACTTCTTAATTTTCATGCGTATTTTGGCATTTAGGTCTTCTAATATTCGTTGCGGAACATATTGACTATATACATTTTGTTCGTCTTGTAATCAGCTTTCGAATGAGGTATAAGGTTTATCTATAATAGGGGCTAAAGGGTCGCCACAGTCCATTCCATTATTCAAAATATCCATTTCATTATTCAAAATTGGCTGTTTCTTAATCTTCACGCGTATTTTGGCATTTAGGTCTTCTAATATTCGTTGCGGAACATATTGACTATATACATTTTGTTCGTCTTGTAATCAGCTTTCGAATGAGGTATAAGGTTTATCTATAATTAGGGGCTAAAGGGTCGTCACAGGCCATTCCATTATTCAAAATATCCATTTCCTTATTCAAAATTGACTATTTCTTAATTTTCACGCGTAATTAGGCATTTAGGTCTTCTAATATTCGTTGCGGAACATATTGACTATATACATTTTGTTCGTCTTGTAATCGGCTTTCGAATGAGGTATAAGGCTTATCTATAATAGGGGCTAAAGGGTCACCGCACTCCATTCCATTATTCAAAATATCCATTTCATTATTCAAAATTGACTATTTCTTAATTTTCACGCGTAATTAGGCATTTAGGTCTTCTAATATTCGTTGCGGAACATATTGACTATATACATTTTGTTCGTCTTGTAATCAGCTTTCGAATGAGGTATAAGGTTTATCTATAATAGGGCTAAAGGGTCGCCACAGTCCATTCCATTATTCAAAATATCCATTTCATTATTCAAAATTGGCTGTTTCTTAATCTTCACGCGTATTTTGGCATTTAGGTCTTCTAATATTCGTTGCGGAACATATTGACTATATAAATTTTGTTCGTCTTGTAATCAGCTTTCGAATGAGGTATAAGGTTTATCTATAATTAGGGTCTAAAGGGTCGCCGCACTCCATTACATTATTCAAAATATCCATTTCATTATTCAAAATTGGCTATTTCTTAATTTTCATGCGTATTTTGGCATTTAGGTCTTCTAATATTCGTTGCGGAACATATTGACTATATACATTTTGTTCGTCTTGTAATCAGCTTTCGAATGAGGTATAAGGTTTATCTATAATTAGGGGCTAAAGGGTCGTCACAGGCCATTCCATTATTCAAAATATCCATTTCATTATTCAAAATTGGCTATTTCTTAATTTTTACGCGTATTTCGGCATTTAGGTCTTCAAATATTCGTTGCGGAACATGTTGACTATATACATTTTGTTCGTCTTGTAATCAGCTTTCGAATGAGGTAAAAGATTGATCTATAATTAGGGGCTAAAAGGTCGCCGCAGTCCATTCCATTATTCGAAATATCCATTTCATTATTCAAAAT
The DNA here is from genome assembly GCF_963676685.1 of Mytilus edulis. NCBI lineage: Eukaryota > Metazoa > Mollusca > Bivalvia > Mytilida > Mytilidae > Mytilus > Mytilus edulis. Next base: position 34,487,797 of record NC_092350.1, read on the forward strand.
TGGCTATTTCTTAATTTTCATGCGTATTTCGGCATTTAGGTCTTCAAATGTTCGTTGCGGAACATATTGACTATATACATTTTGTTCGTCTTGTAATCAGCTTTCGCATGAGGTATAAGGTTTATCTATAATTGGGGCTAAAGGGTCGCCGCACTCCATTCCATTATTCAAAATATCCATTTCATTATTCAAAATTATTTCTTGATTTTCACGCGTATTTCGGCATTTAGGACTTCTAATATTCGTTGCGGAACCTTTAATAGCTGACTATGCGGTATGGGCTTTGCTCATTGTTGAAGGCTGTACTGTGAGCTATAGTTGTTAATGTCTGTGTCATTGTGGTCTTTCTGGATATTTGTCTCATTGGCAATCATACCACATCTTCTTTTTTATATTTCCTCATTTTTATACATTTTGTGGCATTTAGGTCCTCCGTAAACCGTCTTAAGGTCATTTCGAATCAAAATATAGCTATTGTGTCACGGTCAATTTTTTCTATATTTTTTTCACTATTCACCGCTTCAATTTGAATAATGAAACATAAACCATTTCATTATTTATTATTCATTTTTCAATAGTGAATAGTGAATAGTGAACTATTTCATTATTCATTATTGAATAATGAATAATGAACTATGAATAATGAACGTACTTCAGCGCGGTATGATGTACGGTCCGTGTAACACTTATCAATTCAAAGTTTTAAAAAGTTTAGAAATTTTAGATTTTTGGAATTTTTATCAAAGTTTTAAAATATCAAAATTCCAAATTGTGTAAAAGTTTTGAAGTTTTGAAATTTTAACCAAATAATTAAAATATTAAAATTCTAAATATCGGTTTTAAATTTGATGGTTTACAATGTTCATATCTCATTAACTCTATTACATACATACTGCATTACACTGACAACTTTACATTTTAGCTGTATTATAAACTTCATTGATCCTTCTCTAAATGAGGAATTAAGGCACCAGTAAACATAAGGATTCACGATATTGTTTATAATAAACATACGACCAAGGATTGGAAATACAGCCTCTGTTTCGTCATATACAATAAAATTTCCACGTTTAATAGCTGCATTCAATTTTATACTCACATATGGCAAATAGCTTAAAACGAAGCAAAAGCTTATTACAAAAGCTATTTTTGTCATATTTTTGGCGCTTGACCCTGAATGTCGAAACACTCGATGTCCAATCATCAGGTACATAACAACCAAAGCAATGATACAGACGATGAATAAACTTTGCAGAACTGCACTATAAGCTGTTGGAAATACGGTGTCCGTAAATCGGTCTGAAAAGCTGCAATCGTATCCAGTCAAATTACAGCCAAGATTTTCAACACTAAGTCCGCTTAAAACTGCTTCCGGCCATGCGAATATGATGCTTATGATTGCTACTATACAAATACAAAAAGATGTCTGTCGGGGTGTGAGTTGTTGTTTCAAAGGGTGACAGACTAAGCGAACGCGATGAGCTGACATAGACATTATAAACAGACTGGATACAACAGTAGAATAAACGCTGATAGCTCTGAATAATTTACAGACAGTGTTTGAATAGAATGTAAGTTGGTTAATTTGTTGATAGATTTCAAAAGGAATGACGATAACGCATACCAAACAATCAGTTATAGCCATAGCCCTTACAAAAGTCCAATGAGGCTTTTTTTTCGTTCGTAATGTCCCAAAGTATACAAAAATAACTAGTAAATTCCCAAGTATTCCAAAAACCATTGAAATTGACAGGTATATAATAGCAGGTGTGCGTTTAGCTGTTCTTAGGTCATTTAATACTTCCAATGAATAAGGACATGCGTCGTTGAACACTGTGGTATTATTAGAAATTTCTGAAATCATGACTGTTGGTGTCGAGTTGGCGACTAGCATGAAACAAATTCCTACAAAATAAACAAAATGAGTATTTCAATTGTTTTGCTATATATTGTCATATATCATAATTATTTTACTTGTACATGGACTTCAACTATACTTTAGATGTTCTGCTTAATGCTATGAATAAGCTCTGTTTACGATATACGCTATTTTTTATTCTTGATAAACTATGTGATTGTCTAAGTCACAACCGTACAATATTAACCAATGAAAGATGTATTCGATTTTGCACAGACTTGATTATTCTTATCTTACCCAAGTTTACCAACATTTGTTTTGAACGCATGAGATGTTGCTCGTCCATGTTCATCTCTATTGTTTCTTCTACCATAGTGTCATCTTATTTAAATTACGTTTAGTACTATTGGTTTGTTCTATGACACACAACCAAATCCAATCTTACACGTACGTGTAAAGTTTAAGAGTTGAATTTGAATTATATTTAAACATATACATATACTTTGCTATATTATATAGAATGATGAAATATTGTTTATACTTACAGTTGAAGATTCTGCCTTCTTGTCTCCATGTAAGGATGAAATTATTATATATTATATATTGAATATCTGTCTAACATGTCTAAAGCAGGTGTTATTGTTTAACTTATACAATTGATTTGACCGATTCCAAAAGTTAAAGATAGAAACATCGTAGGTCGAGGAAATCCAAAGTTTAACTTCAAATTTAATGACTGCAATTAGATAAACAAATTAGGTTTTAATTTTAATATTATTTGAATTATTATTCCTCTCTTTTCCTCCGAGATAATGAATTTTGTATCTACATTCATGGGTATATTTCTATGTTAACTGTAGTACAAAGTCATACTATATAATGATTTCTGACTCGGGGAAGTGGTGTATTTCGAATCGGGCTTTCAAACGACTATTACCAACGAGGGTTTCACACGTTTCTTATAATAAGAACAAGTGCGGGTGTCGTCCCCAGACAAAAAAAATTGTTTTGTTTTTTGTATATGCCAATAATCAAACGATATGTTGTTTCTTTTTTGTACTGGTAGACGGTAAACTGCTTGTGTAGTCAGTGTTTCGAAACTGACATGAGTTTTTTAAAAGTTACTATTGTTAAATTCTCCGTTGATATATTTAGAAATTGTAACGTAAATAGGACTCAGACGTCATCAGGCAAAGTTTACCTTTCAGATGAAGAGTTTAAAATCTTAGGTCTTAAAGATCCTCAGGTATTGTTTTTTTTATTATCTGGCAATCATAGTTTTCAGATTTTTAGGTTGTGGCGTACATCTATGAAAGATTTCTGACACATCAAATTTATAGAAATAATACAGAAGATACTAAATGGACAATAAGAAAATATATGTCGAAGAAAAACAGACAAGACCATGGCAATAAAAAATCGAAAATCGACGAAAAGACATCTAAGTTAAACAGTCTACAAAAGTAAAATCACAAAATACTGAACTCCGCGGATAATTCTAATCGGAAAGTCCGTATTCAAATGACAAAATCAAAAGTTAAAACACATCAAACGAATGAATTACAACTGTCATATTCCTGACTTTGTATAGTCATTTTCCTGTGTAAAAAACAATACACATAAAACTAAAGACTGAGCAAACCTAACATTATCGAAAACAGAAGGTGGTATGGTATAATCTGGAAGGGTAATCATATCCTGCTCTTTTCGTGTCACCCGTCGTGTTGCTCATGGCAAGTACAAGTTATGTGATTCTTCTCATTCGGTGAAGTCAATATCGAAGGAGAGAGGGCGGAATTGCAGTCAAGACAATTTAAACATATCCGTGGTACTTTGTGACAAATGCGTTTGATAAAAAGGTGGGGGTGAACTATATCAATACATGATGACGTCCCTTAATCTGTTGAAGGGGCGACTTCGACTTTCAAAATAGCCTCACTGTACATGTATGTAAGCAGTGAAGGAAATCATGAATCGAAACACAATATAAAAAAAGAAGATGTGATTTATTGCCAATTCCAATAAGACAACTCTCTAAAAGAGACCAAATGACACAGAAATTAATAACTATAGGTCACCATACGGCCTTCGATAATGAGAAAAGCTTAAACAGCATAGTCAGCTATAAAAGGCCCCGAAATGACTTTACAGCCAATAATGCATAATAAGATATAAAAGGCCCCTATAAAATGAAATGACAAGATAAAAAAGAAGATGTGGTATGATTGCCAGTGAGACAACTATCCACAAAAGATCAAAATGACACAGACATTAACAACTATAGGTCACCGTACGGCCTTCAACAATGAGCAAAGCCCATACCGCAAAGTCAGCTATAATAGGCCCCGATAAGACAATGTAAAATAATTCAAACGAGAAAACTAACGGCCTTATTTATGTAAAAAAATGAACGAAAAACAAATATGTAACACATAAACAAACGACAACCACTGAATTACAGGCTCCTGACTTGGGACAGGCACATACATAAATACTGTGGCGGGGTTAAACATGTTAGCGGGATCCCAACCCTCCCCCTAACCTGGGACAGTGGTATAACAGTACAACATAAGAACAAACTATAAAAATCAGTTGAAAAGACTTAACTCATCAGATGGACAAAAAATACAAGTGGACGTGACCGGGTACTTATACATCCCGACACAAAAAGACGCAATGAACAGATCTGAGAGTACTCGCAGTTATCTGACAGCTAGTTCAAAGCCACTAACAACTAATAAAAAAATCATGCATCTAAGACTAAACTATCAATCCGTACACATCCAACATCCAATGGATTTAGTGTAAAGAAGTCATAAACAGCCAGAGAAAAATATGACCTTGTGCAATGCCAAGTTACAGGTATCGACAGATTGTAGATCCATGAACATGTACATGTATATGTATATAACATACTAGTAATATTTAGTTAGCAAGCTTTTTTTAGTTTTTTTTTTCATATTTAACTTTTAATGATTTAAATCTTGTAGCATTAATTTATCGGTTAAACATGGCCATGGCAAAACCTGAACTTTATAAATAAACAAGGTTTTTACATTCTAATTAACTCAGGACGTTATACACTAAAAGAAGCGGTTGAAAGTTAGAATTAGCAAATATTTATGTATTTTAACTACCAAGCAAAGTTTGAAAAAACATGACAGATGTCTGTATATGACTTGTTGTTCATAGCACTCCCTAGACGATTCTTAAAAATTGACGTAGATCTGAATCGTGACCATACAAATTTGGTCGAGTTTACCCATCTATGCACTGCTACGACTAACAGATATATTCAATTATTTCTATTTTCTCCCATTCTATTTGAAATGTCATTCTCTATTATAATATAACAATAGGTGTTATTGATCAAACATTATATGTATGACAATACAGAAATATTACACAGGGGAGTGTCAGGCTACGATGGCACAACATTGGTAATAATTTTAATGAAAATTATACCTTATAAATACACTATAGCAGAATAAAGCACTTATTTTGTCTTTCTAGCTTCAATACTTTTCATATAAATGTAATACATATGCAGACATTTAATAATTATAAACTGCATGCTTAGTCTCATCTTTATGGTTTTACTTATCAATATAATTAAATTCATTAATAATTCAAACCTGTATACGTTTAGAATGTCATTTTATCAATTAGAAAATTTGCAGCATGCTACACAAACAACATGGGACATGTCTAGTTACGAAAATGATTGTTCCGTCAGTGGATGATTCTTTCTGTATCATGTCCTACGGATGGATGCTTTAAAATTAGTTTCGACCATTGGAAATAATTCATCCTTTGGTCAGTCTGCTTCGGACATTATACACGTTGAAGATGAAGAGGTAAGTCTTACTCCAATTAGCAAAGCGTGGCGTTTTTATAAGTGATGTCTTGAAACATTTGATGAAAAGGAAGGGATAAAGAACATTCTTTATATAGAACAGAAGATTATTATATACAAGGGAAATTTCACTCACGTTAATTTCACGTGGATTAAGATTTACGTGATCATTAATCTCTAGCGAACTTATACTTAAAATTCCAGTAATCTGATTTCATATATATTTTTGTAGTTTCATGCGAATTTCAAATCGTGTGAAATTCATGTTATTAATAAATTTACGCGAGTTTTACGTAAAGTTCGTTTGATGTGAATTTTACGTGACTTTTTAAAATAGATGTTACAGTATGTGAGATTCAAGTGAAGGTCTTATGAGCTAAATTTGCCTGTAGAATGAAAACGGGAGAAAATATGAATAGCTAAGAAAAGGGAAATCATTAGGACGTGTAATACACAAAAAAATTACTACAAGGAATCGTATACGCACTTCGTTAACTTTCATTTGGCCTTACCAAACTTTTAAAGAAAAGTCTGTTTATAACGTCTTCATAGATACCAGGATTTAGTACACCATACGTAACAGTTTCTTTAATAGTTATCAAGGGAACCAGGATTATAATTGTGTACGCCAGACGCACGTTTCGTCTACATAGGACTCATCAGGGACGCTCATATCAAAATATCTATATAAGCCAAACAAGTACAAAGTTGAAGAGCATTGAGGATCTAAAATTCTAAAAAAAAATGTGCCAAATACAGCTAAGGTAATCTATGCCTGGGATAAGAAAATCCCTAGTTTTTCGAAAAATAAAAAGTTTTGTTCACAGGAAATTTATAAAAATGACCACATAATTGATATTAAGACACATTAATTAATGACGATCGAATACAAAAAGTAAAAAAGGCCAAATACATTTTTGTGAATACATTACATATGAAATTTTATAATTAAAAAAACAAATCAATATTTGATTCAATCACCCTTTGATTGAGAGAAGCACTTAATCATTTGTTATGAATAAAACAAACATAAACATACTGTGTATTATTTAGTGACACCTTAATTAAAATTAGAAATAGTCGAACAAATTTGGTTTCACGTATAGATGTACAAATGTAACTGTTAGTAATGGAGATAGAAGAACATCATTTATACTTGCAATACTCAGATTTCTTGATTGATTAAATTTCTGCATTAATCGTCTTGATATATAAAGTGAAAATTGAAGAAAGATCCATTAAATGTACTTTAGTTATTCAAATTATAACGAAATACAGAAACTACTTACAACTGTAACTAGGGAGACACAAATTGACAGACTACATGTATAACAAATGTTCGGTGTAACTATGTAACTATGATTTACTAACAGCAAGCAATGACAAGACGTACACTTAATTGTGTTAAGCTGGATGTTGAAATTCCTACGCAATGGCACAAAAATGCACGTGCTGTCTTTGTGCATCAATTGGTTATGAAATCTATTAATTCGATGAATCTCACGCTGAACTTGAGAATTTTGAGATTATTATTTTTTTTACCCATAAGTGTATTCAGATATATAAAAATATGATTCAATGATTCTGTATTAGCTTGCTCTCCCTGAGTGTGGAAGGTATCAGTGTAGATCATTAGTCAGGTCAATTAAGATACATGTTTGCTGCTTTTTAGCAAGTACCTGTACTTTCTTTTGCTTTGACGGAAACTAGTTACTTTGAATCCATCTTTTTGGTACTCCAATTGTTGTTACTCTTTAACAGCATTATATTTAAGATAATCATATCAGACAAGTATAGTTGCAGTTAATTCTAGTTTTTGTCAACTGAAATTGAGAATGGAAAGGGGAATATGTCGAAGAATTACCCAGACCAGAGACTAAAAACAGTCCAAGACCACCATAAGGATCAACACAGCGAGAGAATAGTTTGATTTTGATACCCCTATACCGCACTTTCTTATTGTCATATACATACGGAGATTTGGTATAATTGGCAATGAGACAACTATCCATTACATGTTTGTCCTAATGTTTTGTGTACATACTGCTAATTCGAAAAATCTTGCGATGTTTAATTTAGATATTGTAAAATTCGACGGAATAGGATTGACCCTGGCAGTATTGTTTGTATGCACACTTTCTTGAAATCGCAACGATAAATCTCGCATTTTTAATTAGTTTTACAATCTCAATATTAATTAAATTATTCTATATATTATACACTTTTTATAAGGACATACATGTTACAACAAGTTCCCGGATTTCCAGCCCAGATGATCAAAAGAAGCGGAGAGGCAAGAAGATATCTGTACTACATCCTCCTGATGGTGGAATACCTGCATGGAAAATGGTCGGCGTTTGTTTCTTTATAAACTTCTGCAAAGAGTTCATACGAAATATAATTCTACATTCTGATGGTTTCTCGGACGAAGTAGGAAAAGAACTTGCACAGGATATATACAATGTTTACAGTGGTTTTTCAAAATTTGGAGGTAAAACAAATTAGTTTGTATATGATATATGATCATGCAATTAAAATAACGGAACACCAAACTTCAGGTCTAATAGGTAGCTATGTAAAAATTCAGATTTTTATGAGGTTTAGAAATGTAAAAATGTAGACACATGCATTTTGCAAGTATTTATCTCGTCAGTGTATTCAAAGAATAAATCTTAATCCGACAACGTATGAGATCATATTTTTTTAAGTAACAGTAACAATATACATTAAAAAAATTGGATTCGTTTATACTGTATTAACTTGCTCTCCTTGGGTATGGGAGGTACTAATGTAGATCCTAAGCCGGGTGAATCTAACGACTTCAAAGTCAATAAGTGCTTTTGAAACCTCAGGTACGCCGAGTTTTGAAAACCTACACTTATAAGTCTTGTTTGTAAAGAGCCGAAATAATATTTCAGAGAAGTGTGACATGTCTGTGTCAATTGTCTTAAATGATGAGCTACCAATGGCGAAAAAAACATTTGTTCATTATGCCCTTGCTTCCAGTGTAAAGACGGGTATCATCATAATACCCCATCAACACATTATTATTCTTGATGTGCGATGTTGCAGCTGGATGTTAAGTACTGTCCAATAAACCAATTTTATTGCAAAAGCACACATTTAATATGTAAAACAAAATCTATAAATATACAAAATAATGTGTTTTGTCCTTACACAGGTGTATTTGCGGCTGTTATATCAATTCGGTATGGATACGGAATGGTAGGAATTATAGGATGTATCACGGCAGCTTCCGGTTTACTGTTAGCGTCCCTGTGTACAACATCTCTCCGGGGTTTGATAGCATTGCTAGTTAGCTGTGTTTCCGGTAAGTCATTAAAGCATCTCATTCAATGATTCAAGGGACGCAATTTGCGAATAAAGATTTTGGTAAAGTTCTCGGATAGTATTTGAATTTTACAGATTTTTATGATAAGCTTCACATTCAACAAATACGGTTAATATCCTTTTTTTAAATGTAATTTTTGGTTATTTTGGTGTTGTATTTTGTACCTGTAATTGGACACAAATAGAAAAAGTGAAAAAAAAAAGTGAAAAAATCAGTAAAAATAGATGAATATCTAAAATTGGCTGTGAAGTGAGTTAGAAGACACAAATAGAATAATATTTTGATTTTTTGGTTTTATTCTGCTTTAGATTCAGATTCCTTCTAATAATCCGACTGTTTTTCGGTTTTGTAACTGTTACTACACAACATGTGATGATTTCATTTTCAACCGACTTTAACATGAAAAAATTAAAACAAGAACTAAACATACAAACAGACAAGTAAAACATGTTTAAGATCAATATGACTATATGGACACAATAAGATGTTTACACTCGTATAGTGCCGCTTTAGCGGCGAAAAAACCCATCATACTTAGATTGAAGGTCGATGTTTTACCATATCTATTTGCAGAATGTCTGATAATAAATTATTCATGTACAAGGATTTTTATAAATGTTTTGAAGAGGCCCATTCCTTGGTTTTCCATTCACGCTGCTATAATCATATATTTTTACTCATTAAGATTACGATTGATTTACAGAATTATTATTGAGATGAACTTTAAATATTTGCTATTCAATCTTTGGTTTTTGTGTGTCTATATCTGTAAATTTATTTCATAATTCATAATTGTAATCGATGCAATAGAATTAATTCTTAGAATTGCTTGGTTTTGAATTACTTAATAGACTGTCACATACATGTGTGATCTTGATGATTGATATTTGTCATGACATAATACCTTTAAATATAACCGTTTCATTGTTGGTAAAGCGTGAAAGGTCACACCCATGGGAATATCTCTTTTGCATTGGTATGTTTGTACTAACTATTACAACAGAAATGCAATAGTATTTGATTTGAGAAAAAAATTGACGACAATTAAGAAGATCTGCAAAAAAAAAAACAACAATGGTTTTCGATCCGGGGTTTCCGTGTTTTATTCTCGTTATGTTATATCTGCAAAGTCCTTTGTAGCTAATAATCCGATGTATTATTTTGCTCATTGTTAACGTCCTATAGTTGCTTAGATTCAGTTCATTTTGACTCTGATAGAAATTTTATTATTTCATTGACAATTATACCACATTCACCTCATTTTTATAATATGTTTAACTGGTCTAACGATCCCTGGTTCCAACCCCACTTAAAAAACAACGGACATGTTACAGTATAAAACTATCTTATATAAAACAACACTCAAATATGTATGCCAATCATCTATAATACTACACGTTTTGCGACTACAATTATCAGCCTGAAATTCAAACACGAATCGCCGTATGATCTCTCTTTTCAGAGTACGAACAAATTTCTTTTTAAAAGTGTTTAACATTTGTTTCTCTTCGTATTTTATGCCAAGTAATGCCAATTCTACACTGGAAAACAAATTGAAGAAATGTGTCCATTTTTGATTCAATAATAAGAATGCCAAACATAGATAACGTATCTTATTTTAAAAATATATGAATCATTTACGTTACTAAACCGGCTTTTATCTCAACAAAACGGTTTCTGAAACTATCAGACCAAAATGTTTGATTTAATATTTTAAAAACGATGGTGTTTTGTTCTGTTTCTCCATTTTTAATTGGCCATAGTATTGCGTGTCGTCGACTTATTGTTTTGATTGCCGTGTGATATCTTCATCCAATTGTATGGCCCACCTACGATAGTAGAGTGGCATTATGTTTTCTGCTCTGCGGGTCCATTAGTCCGTTCGTTCGTTCGTCCGTCTGTCCAGCTTCAGGTTAAAATTTTGGTCAAGTTAGTTGAAGATGAAGTGACATCATCTTGAAACTTAGTACACATAGTCTCTATGATATGATCTTTCTAACTTGAATGTCAAATTATATGTTTGACCTAAATTTCGCGGTCCACTGAACATAGAAAATAATAGCGCGAGTTTCAGGTTAAGTTTTTGGTTCAAGTTTTTGGTCAAGGTAGTTTTTGATGAAGTTGAAGTCCAATCAATTTGAAACTTAATACACATGTTCTCTATACGATGTTTTTTTCTAATACACATGTTCTCAATACGATGTTCTTTCTAATTTAAATGCCAAATTATATTTTTGACCCCAATTCCACGGTCCACTGAACATAGACAATGATAATGCGAGTGGGGCATCCGTGTACTATGGACACATTTGTGTTTTGTCTTACATCAAAGGATAACAGACCAATGTTTTTAAATTGTTATTTTTCAGGAATAGGAACCGGATTTATGGAATATGCGATTCTCGTTGTTGTTTTAGAATATTTCTCTACCAAAAGAGTGAAAGTAATAATTATTGTTAATATAGCAACAACGGCGGTGAATGTCATATTTTCGGTACTGCTGGAATTAAAGAACCATTACCCCGAGTTAGTGTTACCATGGAGTTTAACCTTTCGTTACCAAGCTATAGGAATGGCAGTAGCAGTAATAGCTAGTGGTTTTATACGCACCCTTGAACTTGAACCGGAACCGGATATTAAAAAGATCTACCGGCATCATCATCTACAGTATTCAGACTTCTCACCAAAAGACTGGAATGGCTTGGTGAAGGATCTCACTTTTTATCTGTACATTGTGTTTTTCTTGTTATATGATTTTGGTAAGTAATAAGATTTTTCAAAAAATGCACGCCGTCTTTCCTGTTTCCAATTTTACGCTTAAACATAATCTATTAGAATCTTTGTCATTTCTTTTTTTGAAAGCCAAAGGTTTCAAACTTTCTAGGATGGAAGCAAACAGTTTTCAGCATTACTGTTACAAGAAAAGAGAGCGGCATTAAAACAAGTCGTTAAATAGAAAGTGTTCAACTTTAAAGTGGTAGCTTTTTATATGTTTGGTACATTCGATGCGCTATCCTCAATTTAATGTCACAAGTAACGCTAAGAACCATGCAAGTGAAAGCAAATATTGTATCAGTACCTGAATACGCCCAAAACAGACTATTATAGTAGGACATGTTACTTAAGTTAATTTTAAAAATTATAAAGTTATGAAGTAATAAAGATATGGTTGGGAGAAAATTAATTTGCTAAAAATAGAAGCAATGCATACTGAGTTTTGAATCACAAACTATTAGCGCAAATGGTATATGATTTTTTATTGTATTATATATTTTTACTTGGCATAATTGAGTTATCCTATACTCTTCATTCATTATATTTCTAGTGTATTTTCTATATTAGTTCGGCTCCAAATTGTCCCAACGGCATATACATTGTCCTCCACTTAACGTTAAATGTAATTGCTAAGTTACCAAACTGATGGAATAGGAAAAATGAAATATATTTTGCTAGGTCACATACATTTCGATGATTAGAAGTTAAGTTGATGCGTAGTGAATAATATATATAAAAAAACAACTAACCGTTTTTGGATCAAAACTTTACATATACTAACCAGTGATGCAGTTGTTTAAATGTTTCAATTGGTGTAAAACAGTAGTCGAGAAATAGGCAAGGCGTGCTTTCTGAATTGCATTTTATGTACTTATTTTGTATAATCATAATATAAAATTCCCAGTGAAAAAAAAACATATAATAGTACTATCCTTAAAAGAAAACAGCAGCATCAATAACCATTTTACAATATCTTCTGTTTACACTAAATATAAGAATATAAATTTATTATCGCCACAACACAATGCCACACGTCATAGATATTGACTTTCTAGTGAATAAAAATTGCACATGCATACTCTGGACAAGCAGATTAATATCTGATTGTAATATATTCACCATTGGTTTTTTTTATACTAGTGGCGAATAATAGCTCGAAATATTGCCCCATGTTTACTGTTGAAAAACATAACTGTTCTGATCTGAAGACATATTTTAGCTGTGTTTGGTTGTTGGTTTGGTTCCCATTACCGTTTATTGAATGAGAAGGACCGACACACATGCCTTAACCAGTCAATTCTACAGTTATACAGAAAGGACTTCAGGGGAAAGTGACTGACAAGGCGGATCGTGATATGGATATACAGAACACAGTCATCTTGGCATATCAAATTCCCGGTCACAGTTATCACTCTTTCATGCCATTACAATTGTTTTTTTTCAATATCAATACAATATAGCTCGGATTAGGTTAAATCGTTTCAGGAATGTTTTTCATACTGTCCAATAATTATGTATTGATATTGACAGAAATAAATTGCTTCGAGCAAATTTGTATTAAATATGTTCTGTCTACATTTCAGTAATTTGAATGATGTTATTGCAATTAACAATATTTTCAAATAATGCATAGTTGACAATTTTGATTGTTTAAATTAATATGTTTTTGGCCAATTTGATTTTTATGTTCTCATATGTATTAAGGGGGCTCGCGGGTCTAAATAATTTTTTTTTATTTAATATAGGATTTCTCTATATTTTTCTATAAATGAACTTTATCTTATACTTAATAGAAAAATGAAATAAAAAAATGGGGTCACCGTTCATTTACGCTCACAATCTGCCTTTGAAAGAAGCATACATTTTTGTTAATGTCCTTTTTTCTGTTGAACTAATAGGAGAAATAGCGGTAATATCGAAATAAAAAAAGAACTTAATTACAGAAATCGCTTCAATTTTACAATTATTTAGTTTACATGTATGTACAGCTTATTTGAAAACAACAATAAAAAATACAGGTCACATATGAGTCAAAAAAGATATTTCAATTTTAATGTCAAAAAATGGCTTTTTTGCACCAAAGGGAGATATAATTTGGAGCTTTTTCAATGATATCTACATTTTAAAAGTCACCTGCGGCCAACACGAATTATTTTTTTGGAATGATTTTTGTACCATATGATAAAGTAACAACTACTAAATACAATTTGTAATGTATTAAAGTTTAATTTTTTTCTGAAAATCGTATACCCGCGAGCCTCCTTTAAAAGTAGTTGGCTTTCATAGCATTTGCTATTAAATGTACCTGAAGTAAAAGTACGTTATTCAAGAAACACGTGTTGTGTGCACGACAGTTTATTCCAGAATAACGTGTTGTGTGCACGGAAGTTATCCAAGACACACGTGATATGTTCATGGAAATTTATTCTAGAAACACGTTTTGTGTGCACAGAAAGTTATTCCAAAAATAATTGTTATATGCACGGAAGTTTATTCCAGCAACACGTGTTGAATTCACAAATTTCCACATTCTTACATCGACTTCATTTAATTGCAATGATGTTTCGATGTATTGAGCCATATCCAGCACCAATTACCATTGTCCTTGAAACTAAGTACCGTGTATAGCATCTTGAAATGCAAGGACGGAGCTAACTTAAGGTTTATAACACTCAGGTCATATATATGGGATGCATGTATCGTATATGTGCAGTGACCTGTATTTGTCATCTTTCTTCTTTGTTCTCTTGAGAATAGTTGTCTCATAAATAATCATACAGTGAATCTCTTTATCTTCATACTGTAAATTTTTAAAAAGAAGACAGGACTTTTTGAAAATGAGATTTGTTTGAAATAAATTCTTACGTACATTAGCTCCCTTCCTATTTTCTTTCATATTCTAAATTATGTATACTTATTCTTTTTTTTAGGTTAGATAAACTGTGATATAGAATGTTTATGCTTTACACAGAATACTAAAATGCATAAAACAAGCCATTTAGTTTAGCAATCAGTAAGTTTACAATGGCAGACTTTTAATTCCAATATGATATTGGTTGTACATGTATATGTATAGTCGCAAAAACTACTTTCGATGTAAAAACAATGTCTTAATTCTTGATTATTTTATCTTTTATTTTCAATAGCTGAACATCTTCCTGATATAAGAGATTTAACAGAAAACCAAAAATGGGCGTTTGATTCTGACCAGCTAATGACAGCAAAATTTGTGCCTTATATGGGATTTGCGTGTGCCTCACTAGTAATGTGCGCATGGAAGAATCAAACACTTTCCAATATATTAGCTGTACTTGGACCAATTAATTTTATTGCTGGTCTTGCTACATGTGTAATCTTGCCATACACAGACTTTGGCCTTATAGTATTTTATGGCATTATATTTGTAGTGGCTAAACGTAAGTATAATAGGAGTAATTCAGGTAAAATATAATGCTTTAGGAGTGGTGTGAATACAGAGAAAAAATACCTAAAACAAAAGCATTACAACAAAAACAAGCAGAATAACAAACACAAAACAAGCAAATCATCCCTAATTAAATTATAGCAAACCGGATGATTTCTGTATAGTTTGTATCGGTTATGATTTTTTTTATGTACTTTTTAAAAAGCATTCGATGTTTTAATTGAAAATCGATGTTAACGTTGCAGCAAGTGTATACTCATTTTGCACATTATTCAGATGTATTGCACTTCTTTATCTGGTATTTTAGATTGTATATTGTGGATGATGTTAGATGTAATACCGGACGAATTCGGAAGGAACAACACACGTGTGTGTCTAGGTATTGTCTGTTTTGTAGCAGGGGTTTGTGAAATGGGATCCGCCTATGCAAAAGGTTAGATTCAAATGTTATTTATTAAGAATTTACTCTTAGACTGATAAATGAATCTTGTATACTGTTATACAGTAGTCTATACGATTGTCCTTAAAAAGAACGTTGAACGAATCTACTATCCCCTATTCTTACATCGGACTTCTTTTAAACTCAATTTAACTGTGCGTATTACTGTGTGTTTGTTTTTCTACATTAGCAAGAGGTATAGGGGAAGGATTGAGATCTCACTAAACATGTTTAATCTCAACGCTTTTTTTAGCCTGTTCCGGGACAAAGACCTCTGGCCTTTGTTAGTCTTATATGATTTTTAATGTTAATGACAGCCTCCAGGTTTGGGATTTCTTGCTGTGTTGAAGAACCACTGGTGGTATTCAGCTACTTTCTGCTATTTTTTCTGGTTTGACACATTCCCTATTTCTGTTATTAACATTGCAATTGATATAACACACAATACGTGTGAGTGGCTTTTAAGTCCGTTTCATATTTACGAAAATGAAATGAAATAATCATTTGGTGTTATTGTTTTGTATTACAGAATCAGCAGAAGACTACATAGAAGAAGAGACAGAGAAATTTAAAGCAGTCTTTATATTATCTGGTGCTTTAATCATGGCTTCCGGCTTGTTTGGTATATTTATCAGATGCCTAATTGTATTATATAAAGATCCAGAATATCGTCGTCGCAATGGAGAATGCTAGTATCACGTGACTTGAATTTAAATTGAAGTGACAAAATGTGCCCCTGTTTGCGCAATGACATACAACACATTCGCATAATTTGTATGTATATGACGTTAATGGTAAAATGTTGTGAAACCGTATGAGATTTATTATTTTAATAGGTACAAAATTCGAAAAGATGATGACCGATTTTAGCTACGCTTATCAATATGTCTTGACATGTGTGTGATTGTGAGGTATTTTTGTTGTTGTTCTTTCGCAGAGTTAACGTTAACGAAACTGTAACAGATTATCATTTACTGTCCATGAGTGTACGATTGAACATTTTACATTTGCTGTGATCCTATGAAAACATTAAAGAAGTGACTCTGAGTAGAAACAAACTCTTGCACATCATGTTATATTTTATTTGACATTAACTTCGTGAGCGTTTAGTCATACATAATCAATAATAATATGAAGCATAATGTTCCGTTACAAATATCAAAGTGAAGTGTTACCAATATAGACCCGAAGAAAATCACGCGCTATGTGTATCATTGTCGTATAAATATTATTATTTCGTATAATCTAAATTATTTGATCGTTCAAAAAGAGTCCAAAGTCATGTGTAACTGCATTTTCAAAGGTAAATGAAAATATCAGATACTTTTTTTAAAGTGATAATCCGCACATGTACATATATTTGAAATATCTAGAAATAGAAATATAAACTTACACCAGGTTTGTTTACCACAACATCGTAGCAACCAATCGAATGCATTTCTATTTTAGATTTGATGTTTTGAAAGTATTTTTATTTTTTGATTGATACAAAGATGTACATTGCATCGACCAAAAGAGGTCAATATTACACTTGTTTTGTACTTATTGAAACGCTATAATTGCATATAATGTTAGTGTAACATTACCCCCCTCCCCTCATATGTTTTCAAAACCAGATGTCAGTAAATAAAAAACCATTGAGACATTTAAACGAACAAAATACGTATTTGTAAATTTAATGAACAATCATGGAATTGATATCAAATATGTTGGTTGTATTAGCATATCTTTTTTCAATAGAGGAAAAATGTAACGTTTAAAATTTGTTACTTCCTTTTCTCCATTTTAAAAGGATATTTTCCTTGTCAATAAAAGAAAAATCTTTGCGGTCGACCGATATTAAATAAAATATTATCAAAAGAATTTTATCATAATATAGTTTCTAACTATTAACATTACAGTAAGCAAATATAAGGGAAGAAGGAAACGAATGGCTTAAATAGGAATTAATAATTCTTTTTAGTACTAAGTAATCAAAATTCGGTTATTAAATGTGGGACATAATTTTAAATAGAAAAAATAACTCTGTATGCAATTTATATTTTCCCTGTGCTTATGGGTACAAATAACAAGATTTAAATTTGAAGATCTAATTAAACTCACTCGCTTTCTTAATCTCGTGGTTATGTAGCGGTGGGCAGTAGGTCCATTTGATATTTCCTATCTGCTATTGATCTTGTTGTAGTTTCCCAAACCAAAGTGTGGACAATTGTTGGCTTTATTTAAGGATAATCAAGTCTGTGTCCACAACTCCTCCTATACTACTTCATACAATGTTTTTAAATTTCTATCAATTTTACACACATATACATCAAATTATAGGCTTAAATGTACCTCTTTTTTTTGTGTTTTGATAATTTTCGTTGGCTTCCCTTACAAAAGCATGGTCTTTGCCATTGCTTATTTGGGCATAAACAACTTTTCCTAATCCTTGGATTACAATTATATGGCTGGGTGCGAAATATGACCCAGTAGAGACATCAGAGACAGAATCGACACTAATCTTCTATCTCAGAATGAAATTTTTATGTAAAAATGGTCTCAATGATCAGCATTTTCAACACTAATTAAATATATATAAGAAGATGTGATATGAGTGCCAATGAGACAGCTCTCAATCCAAATAACAATTTATAAAAGTAAACCATTATAGGTAAAGGTACGGCCTTCAACACGGAGCCTTGGCTCACACCAAACAGCAAGCTATAAAGGGCCCCAAATATTAGTAATGTAAAACCATTCAAACGGGAAAAACGTTTGAATGGTACCACACCTTCTCCCTTTTCTATGTTTCTATGGAGTTTTAGACAATAGAATATGAGGGGTTACGTTCATCTGTTAGATTTTGAGATTTCGAAATTGCCTTGAGTTTAATTAAGATGGATGCACGAAATGTTTTGAAAGACAGCATATCTAATTTGCTTATTGGGTTTGAACATACATTGAATTATTACAAATTATATCTCTCATCTCCCTTGATAGGTAATTCTCAAGTTTTGTTTTCTCCGCGTACACATGATCCTTGTTTTGTGTTCATTATCTTAATAATTTTATCATAGAAATTAGACAATCATTTTTAGTATTAAAGAAAGAAAAATCTTCAAATCTCGCGTCAGAGAAAATTAATAATACCCAATATATTACACAATTAGAGAATTTCCTAAATTTTGTAACTCTTCTAGCAATGAAATATTTTCTTCACCAATATACGTATCTCGTTTCTAAAGTTTTTGTCAAAAAATCCATAAATGAAAGGATTTGCCATGTGGTTGAAGCCATAAAATCGTTCAATAACGGCGATAACAGGGTTGTACAGTGAACATGGTGAAATTAAGTACGATCCATGTATGTTTTCATGAATGTATAAAACTAATATTGGTAGATAGCTGACCAGGAATACTAAGCTGATCAAAAATGTTATTTTTACGATTTTACGCGACGAGGCTTCCAGTACCCTACGACGACCTTTGCTTACAACAATACTCTTGTTAAATGTTCTGCCAGCAAAGTTTATTCTGAAGTTAATTTGCTTAAACACAGTTTTGCCAATCTTCACATATATCCCGATTATTATAAAATTTGCAGCGATATAAATGATTAATAGCATAACATCATATGCAATGTTTATAGGATTTTCTTCGTCATTAATCTTACAGTCAAAATATCCTTCATTTATGAAATCTTTGTCAATAGTGACTCTACGGACAAATGTTACAGGAATAGCAAAAACAAAGGCTACTGGGACTGTCAACTTTATTATTAGGGCTGCAATCTTTGGTGTCATCTGACTTTTTGTTGGACAGCATATTTTTCTATACTGATCAATTGACATTTCTGTAACTATAAAAACAGATATATAAACAAGCATATGATCCATAGTTCTTATCACACGTCCGATAATGGTAGTATAGAAACTATATTCCATCAACATCTCAACTGAATTAATGGGCATCACAAGTCCACAAACTAATACATCTGTTATAGCGAGACCGATTATAAAAACTTGGTGTGTCGATGACTTGTATTTCCATGTTTTTATTCCTATGATTAAAACATTTCCTATTACTCCGATTACAGCAATACTGAGGCAGAATATTATAGCGGCCACGTTATCAGGCGTTCGTATGACCGTAGGGAAACTAGAGTTAGCTGTTTCCAGAGAAGATGTACATGTAGATGTTTCCGAAATGTTTTTGCTGATAGATTGGGAAAATGCGGATTCATTCATGTCTCTTTCAAGTCAAACAAGCGATAAAATAAAAACAAATGTTGCATGAATGATTTAAACCCGGGTTTCTCCAAAATTTTAATTCGAAGTAGGAAGTGTAATTAGAATGTAAACTTTTCCCATTTTTTATATTAGGTAGTTATAACGATTCAGTACGTTGCACATCGGATGAATTCATTTAATTTTTTTTTACATGTTTAATATAGAGTGTAAATATCACGAAACAAGAAATGTTACAAAAAAAATGAAAATATCTCAATGGTGTTTTGTTGTGACTAAAGAAAAATAGTATCACAGGAGGAAAATATTGCTATTTTTAATTTCATTCAATCAATCCTTTTAAGCTAGTTTTTCTCTTTGCACACCAGTAGTGATTATTATATGCATGATGTGGTAATTTTATCGGCATTTTTATTAACTACAAGTATAAAATCGAAATTATTAACCATTGTGGGCTCACAAGAAATACAAATTATAAACCACATTAAATGAACACATACTGACATTATTTCAAACATTAACATTATATGATGGTTTTAAAAATACCTTATCAGAGATAACAAGCTTATAATTTGGTTATGGATGACTCAGCAGTGACGCTCGAAACAAAACAGTAAGGATGCCAATTAAAACAATAAATATGACAGTTATGGGAGTGTTTTGTGAATTTATTTCAAATGTTCCAACAGGAATACATCGATTCTCTGTATATGCATGTATCCATTGGTGGTCTACGGCTGTTGTCTGCTCTATGGTCGGGTTGTTGTCGCTTTGACATATTCCCCATTTCCTTTCTCAATTTTACAAACAAGAGTATTTCAAAGCATATCACAAAAAAACAATTATGAAGTAGCAAAGATGAACACTTTTAAGTCTTTTAAAAAGTTTAAGCGCATACGATACAGGTTTGATCCTATGTTGAAATTTTGATGAAAAGTTGTTTTTGTCCGTTTATGGTGGTATGGGTGTCTTGCGCCATCTTGGATTGTAAAAATCAGAGAAACTAAAGTACAGATTTTGTCTTAAGTTAGCAAAACTTGATGCAGGAATGCAGATATTTAATGTAAATTACCATTTAAAAGAACCAATTTATAAAAATATAACTTATAAATAATAATAATTTCACAAGTGTAAAATATTTTAGGTTTGTTTTAAAGGTTTTTTAATTGGCATTTTAAGGGGAGGTTTCTCTAGAACGGTGCATTTTCAGAAGGAAACTTCATGGAATTTTCCTTCTTTGTATTTTAGCTGGGAAAAACGTACGGTGACCCTGTATTTTCTTTTGATATTCTCAAAGCATTGTCTGAAAGCTATCATTTCCTCATTTACTTTACAATTCTATCATTTTGTTTAGTTTCTAATCACAAAATGGTGTGTTTTTTCTGAATAATTCATACAAAATGTGTAATTTTGTCACATTCTGAAGCTTGAGAAAATGCGCGTTGACCTATAATTTTTATTTTATTTTTGAACATCAATCAATAGATACTACGTTTTGGCAAAGTATGAACAAATTCTATCATTTTTATTTTCGACTCCCATACCATCTTAAATCAAATATAATTATATTAAAAAATATACCTTCATGTGCTACTTTTTAAGTAAAATGAGGTCGAGATTTCAGATATTTGCTTAAATTTTGGATTTGTGGGCGTATTATTCCTACCGACAGAAATGCACAACTTTTTGGTTTTAAAAGATAAACACAAGCTGTTTTTTGTTAAATTATTTATAATTTCTCTTTTATATAAGTATCCTAAAATTTATCAAATGTTCATGAATGTAGAAAAAAACGTCATTATACGCTGTTTATTTATCAAATTAAAGAAAATAGAAAAAACAAGGCAAACGTAACTATGAAAACTGTTGCAATGTTGCTTCAACATTAAACATTCATATATTGTACATTTGTGTTTGTCTAATGAATTAATGGTTATTGCAAATAATTTAAAATGTTATCAAGGTTTCAAAAGCAATGCATATATCAATGTATATTTTTATGGTGAGTCTGCAGTGGTACACGTACGTAATGATTGTAGTTGTTCTATTTGGTAGTCAACGTTGGTTTTAGTTGACTGTTAGTAGTACAAGCTAACTTAGTACGAACATGTAATAGTATGAATGGACTGGTTTGTGTTCTATAGTACGTAAGTTATGAGACAAAAATCAGACAAATGTTTACTACTACAGGGATCAAAGGTGAGGTCTGACTGAACTGCCCAAAGTAAATGTCAATGATTTGTTATATTGTCCCACACATGAATATATATGATTAAGTGGTGGGGATCTCGACGGTTTTCAAGTTCTCAAACAGGATGGGGATGGGTGACCCCAGGAACTCTCCTTTATTTCATTTGATTTGTTATGTTGTCCCATACATGAATATATATGATGTTATATTTGTTATTCTCATAGGATTTTGTCAATGCTTAGTCCGTTTATGTGTGCGTTACATTTTAATGTTGTGTCGTTGTTCTCCTCTTATATTTAATGCGTTTCCCTCAGTTTTAGTTTATTAACCCGATTTTGTTTTTTGTCCATGGATTTATGAGTTTGAACAGCGGTATACTACTGTTGCCTTTATGTATGGTTTAGTGTTGGGGATCTCATCGGTTTCCAAGTTCTCAAACAGGAGGGGTAGGGTGACCACAAGGACTCCCCCTATATTTCATTTGATTAGTTATATTGACCCATACATGCACATATATTGTTTAGGAATGGGGATCTCGACCGTTTCCAAGTTCTCAAACAGAAGGGGTGGGGTGACCACAAGGACTCCCCCTATATTTTATTTGATTTGTTATATTGTCCCATACATGAGTATATATAGAATAACCATACATTGTCTCGAAATATCAATGTTAGTTGTACAAGGCTTAGAAACAGGTAGAAAGCGAGGCTGTGCCGAGCATTTCTACCTGTTTCGAGCCGAGTACAAATAACCGATTGATATTTCGAGACAATGTATGGTTATTCTTTATATACTGCAACTCTTATAAGTGTTCTAAATGAAGTATTTTGGGTAAAACCCATCATTTTTTAATTTGGAGCGGACGACGTAAAATTTCCGCGAACCTGTATGTTTTATTGACGTCATAAATAAAACTCTACGGAAACGCATTGTCAACGTCATAAACAAGGTGATATACGGTCAGTGACTGTATATCACATATGAATATACAGTCAATGACTGCTCAAATAGGACAGCTGCAGTATATATATGGTTAAGGGGTGAGGATCTTGACCATTTCCAAGTTCTCAAACAGGAGGGTGTACGGTGACCCCAGGGACTCCCCTATATTTCAGTTGAATTGTTATATTGTCCCATACATGAAAATATATGGTTAAGGGGTGGGAATCTTAACGGTTTTCAAATTCTCAAACAGGATGGGATGGTGTGACTCCAAGAACTCCCACTTTATTTTTTTTTATTTATCATATTTTCCCATACATGAATATATATAGTTTAGGGGTTGGGTGGGGATCTCATCTGTTTCCAAGTTATCAAAACTGGAGAGGGTAGGGTGACTCCAGCGACTCCCTCTATATTTCATTTGATTTGTTGTATAGTCCAATACTTAAGTATGTATGGTTTAGGGGTTGGGATCTCGACCATTTCTAAGTTCTCAAATGGAAGGGGGTAGGGCAACTCCAGGGACTCCCCTTATATTTCATTTGATTGATTATATTGTCCCATACTTGAATATAAATTGTGTTATGGGATGGGGATCTCGACCGTTTCGTTAGTTCCCAAACAGGAGGGGTTGGGGTGACCCCAGGGACTTCCCTTATATTTCATTTGATTAGTTATCTTGTCCCATACAAGAGTATCTACGTCAGGAATAGATTACCTTAGCTGTATTTGGCAAAACTTTTATGAATTTTTGGTGTTTAATGTTTTTCAACTTCCTACTTTATTTGACCTTTAAAATGTTTTTGAATCGAGCGTCACTGATGAGTCTTTTCGTGTTTGGCGTATATATAATATTTTAATCCCGGTATCTATGATGAGTTTATTTACAATCACTGGGTCGATGCCGCTGCTGCTGGAGCTTTATTTCCCCGAGGTATCACCAGCCCAGTAGTCAGCACTTTTTTGTTGACTTGAGTTATCATTGATATGTTCATAATAATAAATTAACTGTTAACAAAACTTTTAATTTTTGAAATACTAAGGCTTATCTACCTCATGAATAGATTACCTAAGCTATATTTGGCAAAACTTTTAGGATTTTGTGGTGTTAAATGCTCTTCAACTTTGTACTCTATTTGGCCTTTAAACATTTTTTTATTCGAGCGTCACTGATGAGTCTTTTGTAGACGAAACGTGCGTCTGGCGTATATATAAAATTTTAATCCTGGTATCTATGATGAGTTTATGTATGGTTAAGGGGTGGGTATCTCGACCATTTCCAAGTTCTAAAACGGAAGGGGTGGGGGGACTCCAGGGACTCCCCTTATATTTTATTTGATTTATTATAATGTCCCATACTTGAATATATGGTTTAGGGGTGGGGATCTCGACCGTTTCATATTTCTCAAACAGGAGGGGTGGGTTGACCCTAGGGACTCCCCCTATATTTCTTTTGATTAGTTATATTGTCCCATACACGAGTATGTATGGTTTAGTGGTTTGGATCTCATCAGTTTCTAAGTTATCAAACATGAGGGGGTAGGGTGCCCACAGAGACTCCCCCAATATTGCATTTGATTTATTATATTGTCCCATACTTGAATCTATGTTTTAGGGCGGGGATCTCGACCGTTTCCAAGTTCTCAATTAGGAGGGGTTGGTTGACCCCAGGGAATCCCCCTATATTTCATATGATTAGTTATATTGTGCCATATTTGAATATATATGGTTTAGGGGAGGAGATCCAAACTGTTTTTGATCTGATATTGTACTTGTCTTCACGGCATCCATTGTCATTGTGTTTTCAATGTTGTTTTTGTCAGTGAGATGCGGTTTTATTCGAATTTACACATTTTTTTGTCGGCCTTTTTCTATATAAAGCTAGCGGTTGAACAAAATGAATATCGCTGTCATGAATAATAATGATGAAAATAAGTTTTGAGATCGTTTATTTGGAGATTTTGGTGAAAAGGTTTGCAAAGTTATTTTTTATTTTCTTTCAAGTGGAAGGTGGTCTGTTGAGCGTTACTAGTAACTAAGTCGAAAGTCCGATTGCAAAAGTGGAACGTCGCGGACCTCGGACCTGCGTTGATTTGAACCCCTGCCTCCAAATTGAGAGGATATGAAAATTTCGTCTTCTAATTTGAAATTGCCGCCAACAGCATGAATAGTTGAACTTGTTAATAGACTACTGAGTAGACGTAGTTGTACTACGTATTGACGACAATCAATATTCCTACGACTTTTGCCATTTTGGAAATCTTAACAACTTGTCTTTAGAGCTTTTCGGCGATTACATATTTCATACAATTGTTCTTTGACATTTTAGCCAGAAGCACAGGCGATAATAAACTACATAAGGATTCATAATGAGCACTACTTCATATGTGCTACTTCAAAACTTTTGGGTGATTCGATGATCATTGAAGGTTTTTCTGGTCATATTTTTTGTAATCCAGAATTAAAAGTATTAAAAAATTGTTTAATTAGTTATATATAACATAGTAGCCAGCTAGATAATAACAATGGCACGTATTTCAGCATTTAATGGGTAGAACAAATATCTAGGGTGCTCGCATAATGCAGCTTAACTGCATAAAAATCAGTGGGAAAATGCATTTATTCCCGATATGTCACAGTTTGACGTCGCGAAAATAACAATTTACCTTATCAACGTCATTACCTCCCCTGTAACTGTATCGTATGCCCTTTACTGGAACGCAACAGCCTACAACGGACCTTACTCGGGCATCAACATTTCATTTGAATATATATATATATTAATCACGAAGACTGCAATTAAATATATGCAGCAATGCCCATCCAGACCACAAAATCTTTAATATATCATACGATTTAGTAGTAATCGTTTTGTCTCGTACCGTCGAAGTGAAGCATGGATGTAGGACTTGTGTATGCTGTGTACGGAGGTGACAGCGTCAATGACTATTTATTATCGTCTCCGCGAGACGATATTAAGAATTGAACGATAGACAGTCTGCGGGCTGAATGCTTCTTACTATCTGATTGGAAGATATTGCTGACTCTATCGTAGCCAGCTTTTATTCATTGGTTGGGACAATTCGAAACCTAGTAAATGTACCAATTATTTTCATTTTAAATATGAATTTAAACGGGAATTTTCTTTCATCTCGGAAAGAGGGGGCGATCTTTACATAGTAAACACACGTATATGTCTCTGGAAAAAAAGAAAGAAAAAACCTCACAGAGATCAAATATTTGAACAATTAGTATGTTTACATATAGCTATCATGCATGGTTACGCTATTTCATCATAGTTGATAATTTGTTTTTACAAATATGTAAAGCATTAAGACGGTGATTTTAATTGCATGTGTTAAAAAGGATCGGCATCTAATTAGTTTCAGATTCAAACTTCAACCTTGACTTAAATAACACCTAAATTTTTTCGACCTCATCAAATATTATGAAGCTTACCTAAAGTCCTGTTCTAGCGGCTCGTCACCCCTACCTCTCAATAAAAAAAACAATTATTAGTTTAGCCCCCCCCCCCCGATCTTCAGAGTAGAGTTTGACTGGTATCTCGCAAAAGATAATGTCAATTCAGTATGTTAAGCTTTGAAGGATAAGTATAACACCGAACATTATAGTATAGTTAAAAGATGTAATAAGACATGTAAAAGTAAAACAATAACAAATGATAGATTGTTAAAAGGTATAATGCCTAATAATGTGTTTGAAATCTAAAATAACACTGCAAAACTTATCACCTTCTTTATAACCAATGAGTCTCGACATTATTATAATTTGAAAAGATGAGAAAATCCGTCAGATATATATTAATTGTGTTTCACATATATTTTTTAAATTTTACTACGTTCCAATCTCTACACATTTTATGCCGAAACATTCATGCGAAAGCGCATCATTTTTCTAGCACAAGGAAGTAAACAAACAACCAAAGAAACAGTAAATGAACAACATATCTGTGTAGAAAAACGATAAAAAGATACAAACGATAAAGACACGTCACATCTTCCAATCCAGTGTTGACATATTATCCAAAAAACCTTGGTAAATTAAGACAAAATGTATAAGCCTTTAATAATTTTGCAAACACTTTCCAATTTCATCAGCTAAGAGACGACTAGCTTTAAGAAAAGCTATTACTTTTTTTTGTATTGCTTTAAATTATGTATTACAATGTAGTATCTGACAAATCATTTTTACGGAGATAACTTGGCTGTGCCCCCTCAGTTATTGACCATTGTCATTGAAACTTTTGCTTAGTTAAATATGCTAAAGTTTATGATCATGCCAGTTTGAAGTAGAATCACGAATGATAATTCAGTAATATGTATATGTGTAATATGCAGTTGCATTAGCCTTAGGATAATTCGTTTCTAAGAAGATTGTATAACCCTGTACCTTCTATCGTTTATTGACTTTGCATATTTCAGGGGCTTTCCGTTTTTTATATACCATGGATTTCGGTAAATTTGTTATTTTACTTTCGTATAGTTCGCGTGTTAAAATATTGGCACTTTGATTTAACATTTTCGTAAAACTATCAAATTTATATAAAGGCGAAACATGTTTATGTGTCAACAGTTTATCGTTAAAATATGTTTCTTATATATTTATTCACGAAAAAAAACCATTTATGTTTGATTGTTGGCTTGTAGTTTAGTCCAGTCAATAAATCTATGCGGAAAAGGCTTGAACATTAAAACTTACAAATCATAACAACAACTACCTGAGTTTTTTGTGTCATGGAGCTCTTCTGTATATTTGATATACAATAGTCAACCAAGATAAGAGTAGAAAAAATAGATGAATTTGGGTTAAAATCGTGTGTTTTTTTTTTTTGATTTAAAAGATCATTGATAACTGAACCAATTTTAACATTTATATTGCTGATGAAGCAGCACCGTCTTTTATTACAATATAATTTTATTACAAACATGATTGTATAAGGAAACGGACAAAATTTCCCAAACACAAATAAGTATTGTGATGAAATGACTATTTCTATCTAACATTTAACATAATTCTAGAGTGTACAGTGTAAAACACACATATGATTGGAAACGTTTTTTAACTTTAGGCCAACGCTTCGGAGGCCTAATCTTTTCATGCGTAAGACCATTTTTGGTGATATCCTATGATATTTATAGGTTCTTCAGCCAATTGATAACTTCTGAAAGTAATTAAGTGTCATCCTCTTTGTAGTTATGAACATCATTCCAACAGTTGCATTTCGTTTGTGTCATTCTAGGGAATCAAGTCATTTTCAACTGTTTTTTTAATGTTTGTTCTTATGTTGTTCTATTACACAACTGATGAATACACAAATGAACATTTGTGTTTGTAAATTAGTCATTGAGCAGGGTCATTATATAATTAAAAGCACTAGTATAATAGTATACCGCTTTGCAATAGTCATGAGTCGTTTAAGCGAAGCAAAATCCGGGTCTCAAACCCAAACCGAAGGAAACACATCAACTATATGAGGAAAACAACAGAACAACAGAAACACTAAACTGCTACAATCAAAAAGATAGACAAAAATTACAGAATTTATAATTTTTGATTTTTTCAAATTCAATTGAAGATGAAATCATTTGAGGGGGGAATGTCCAAATTGGAATAACAATGACAAGTTTTGTTATATTCTGTTTTAAAAAATATGTGTAAGGATTTCAAAAATGAGATACAGAAACTGATTAACTTTGGGTTTGATTCGTTATAAAAGCTTATCAATAAGAAAACAACTGCTATAACTGTAAAATCCATATTAACATATAAGCATCATCAATATTGTTTCTTTACTATATGTCTATGTGTTATAATTATGTATTAAATGCCCTTAATGAGATTATTCTATAGCCCTACTTATACAGTTCTAATTATTCTGTTTGAACAGTCCTTTCTTTCTGCTACTTCTCAGGCTCATGTACAATTTATGTATGGATATATTAGAAATATAAATTCTATCCACAGCTTTACAAGGTTTAGGCAACAGAAGTTTTGAGTGAAACGTCACATTTATATTTATATTTAAATTTTGGATGATTTTGTGGAACGAAGCTTTTGACTTTAATATATGTCATAAATATTGCTTTAATGATATTTGTTGAATATTTCAACTCTGTACATATTTGGAAAATATTGACAAAACAATCTTAGATTTGGATAACATTTGAAAAATTTTCCGGTCTCCTGTTTTGTTGAAGTAATTTCTGCATATAAAATTTAATCAGTTTCCGTTAGCAATCAAGTATGTTATATAAAGACCAAAGTTTTATACGACTTTTATCCGGTTTCCCTTTTCCGAGATTTGTGATAAAAGCTTTGAATAATAACCCGTACACATTTGATTATGAAATTTATTATGATGGTTCAGATTTCTAATGCACTAGCTGTCGTATTTCTTATCTTAATAAAAACAAATCATTTTTTAGGGGGGAAATCAGAGCTAAATGATAGATCTGTTTCGATTTAATTTATGCACAATATATATATATATATAGATTTAATAGTTTTAATAAATTGTATATGATTCACTAGTTGGCCTTTGTAATTTTTGTTCAGTTGACATCTCATTGACGCATACATTTTCGAATTATAAAGGTTGGTAATAAAAAAAAACAAGCGTTGCTTCTGCATGTGACAAGTTAATGCACACCAGTTAAAGAGGTCAATGATCCCGAGTTTTGACTAGTATGACGGAAGAAAGGCAGAACTGTGTTAAATTTTGAAGTTTTAATAAAAGTGGCTAATAAAAGTTATGACGGTAAATATTTTATGTTTCAATAAATGTTTGGTCTTTGTCTAACTAATTTAATAATCAAGTCAGTTAACTTGTTTTTTTGAAGATGATAAATTTCTTAGTATCTTTACAAGCATGACGAACACCACATATGTATACTTTTTTATAAAGCTAACGATGTTCATTGAAAATACTTGCACATTAAAGTCGTTGTCCAGTGATTATTGAGAATGTAAAAGGTTGCTTACCAACAACCAGTTCACCACGATCAACTAATTTAATAAAGATAATTTTCCTTCTTTTAAAAAAAAAAACAAACTTATTTTTTTCAGTATGAGATCAGTTTCAAGGTATTATACACAGACATATTAGGGATACATTGTTTTTTAAAAGATTTTTCCTGGAGTAGCAATTCAGTTCGGTGATATACACTCTTTATAGACACCATGGTATGTTACTACCAATGTAATAAGTTAAAATTATATAAATATTTGTAAATGAGGCACTTGAATTTGATATAGAATATATCACAATTTTTTTATGTGATGTCATTTGTTTTTGTTTCATAAAACGCACTTAATAGATAAAATAAAATATCGTTATCTATTTTTTAAAGCACTGAATTTACTTGTACCTGAAACCGAAAGGAGCTCCTTATATGGAAATAATTCACATGTTTAAATAATGAAAGCGTTGCATAACAGAACATATATTTATTTTCCTTGTTTCTTGTTATTCGTAAAAGTGTTAAGACCCATTTGGACGGTAAGTTTTTTTTTTTAATTTATCATTCTATTATCATAAGTTTGAAATATTTGATATGAATCTAAATTAAGTACAAAGGATGAAAAATCAACTATGTATAAGTAAGGGTAATTGTATCAAAGTGTATATAGCTGATATAAAAGTGGTTTACGATTATTTGGATTTTCAACAGATCATTGATTCCTTTGTAAAATATGACTTAAAACGATTGAGTCATGTATAACAATCTCAACATTTTTAAACCATTAAAAAGTGTATAATTATATTTAGCCATCAAAAACAATGATTTTTGTTTAGAGAGTCTCTCAATGCAATAATTATGTGAAGTTTTCAAATATTTGGACTTTTAGGGGGAAACAATTGAAAATTTATTAAAAATTTCCAGGAGTAATGTTCATGATGCACATTTAAACGAAATAATTTGGGTTTTTAACGATCGTAAAAAAATTACAGCTGGTAAATTAATTTTAAAGAGCATCAGCTGTCAAATTTATTTATACCGAATTGACCCAAATTCTCCTATAAGATCCAAACATACTGAAACGCATATCTAAACTATAAAAAGTCAAACATAAACAATTGACAATGCATTGACTTGATAACGTGTATAAGCATTTCGTGTGTAATTAGCCTAACCGCCATCTTATTTACCACCAAGATGACCTCTGCAACGTGCAATTTGATTTTTGAAAATGTGTTACTAGTACTTATCGTATTTAAATCTATGCAAATGATTTTTCTTTTGTGTATCAAATCAGGAAACGAAATGGCTCATCCTTGTTCGACCCTCGATGTAGACATTCTTTAACTTTAAAAAGTACATGCGCAGCAAATTTCCGGTAAAGAGATGAAATTGAAGGTCATATTTTTACGAATTCAATTGAGGTAAACATTTTCACTTGCAGGTAAACATTGCATCAACGACGATTTGTAGCTTATTTTGACAAATTTTGACCCCACTGACTGCTTATATCGCTTTCTTTTATGATTCTATTTCTTAAATAACACAAAATTGATAAATTATTTATAGTTATAATGCATGTGTTTTAAAACGTAAAATAAATGTGTATATTCACGGTCTATTTCTATTTTCTTTTTAGACATTGATTAAATGAAAGTTAATTATTTAATCAAAAGAAAGAGTTATCATGAATGTTTCGGAAGCACCAATAACTTTGGAGACCTTGAATACGGAGGAATTGATGAAACGTATTCCGACAATAGTTTATTTATCGTTGGTCATGGTTATTGGGATACCTGGGAATACTTTGGTAATTCTGATATATTTCGGATCGTTATGGAAACTCGAAGGAGCACACTGGACTTTTATTCGTACCATTAGTATTGTAGATTTCCTTATATGCATAATCATTATCCCTTTTGAATTTTACCAACAGACACACCAATTAACATTTTATGCAGAAGGCGCATGTAAGTCGTTCAAAGTAATTAGTGTTCATCTATCTGTAATGGCTTCACTGTTGTTGATACTGATGTCCGCTAACAGACTGTATAGAATTTGGTGGCCATTAAAAGTTCCTTTATCGCCACGTCAAGCTTTAGCTAGTGTCATTGGTCTTGGGATTGTTGTAACAGCAGTTTCCTGGCCTGAAGGTATATTAAGTGGAATAAACCTAAAACGACGAAAAAACAATATAACTGGGTATGACTGCGGTGTAGCTGACAGCTATAAGCGCACAAAACACCCCTTTGCTTACAGTTTCGTGTTGCTTGTAGGGTTTATATTATGTGTAGCTTCATTAATAACGATATATGCGATCATATGGAATAAACTCAGAAGGAGAGGAAATTTCAGGTCAACAAATTCTGCACATCTTCAGATAGACATCCCTAATGAATCAAGTGGTGTTCAAACAGTTGAATTAGAAGATGAAAGTAGCATTTCAAATAAAACTGTTAGTCCGAAAATAAATGGTTATTCTTCCAGGTCCGGTACAAAATCTCTCCAAAGACAAAGGAACGCTTCGCAAAGAAACCGTGAATCAAGAAAAGTGACAAAAACTGCATTTTTTATAAGCATTGCCTTTATTTTAAGTTATTTACCTTACATAACAGTGAAAATGGTCGCTGCCCTTTCAAACGGTCAGTACAAGTCAGATAGTATCATCCAAGGAATTATTCCAATTTTATCTAGATGTTTTTTACTCAACAACATTATAAATCCGTTTGTGTATGTTTGCCTAGATCAGACATTCCGTACACAATGTAAACGAGTATTATTATGTAGAGCAAGGTGAAATTTGCCTTAAAAGTTGCCAATTTTTCTTAAGGTACGACACATGTACACTGGGTTGATACCTCTGCTGGTGGAGTATTAGTCCACGAGGGTATCATCAGCTCAGTTGTCAGTGGGTCACGGTACTTCGGTACTGACATGATATAACAAACTTTACTAAAATTCTCCCTTTTTAAATTTTGAAATTATTAAGAATAATTAAGTTGGCTTTAGATGAATTTGGCTATTTATTTTAGGTATTTGTGACATATAGCTCTTCAACAGTTTCGGTACGTGTACATCTTCGAAATTTCAAATGATTGGCTCTAAGCGTTCCTGATGAAGGTAAATCAAGAAAAGCGCTTCGGACGCAAGAAATTATTAAACATGTTGTTTTCAATATTGTATGTTTAATGTACTTTTTTTCCATCTCTGAAAAACAGATCCCCAAAGATTATTAAGATACGGTTCAAAGGAGATTATTTCGTGCATATTTACTGATTGTCTTCGCTATTTATTTCTTTCTTCATGTTCATGCAAAATCTTTTGATGTTTTATTCTATTCTATTGTTCTGATTTTTTTTAATTATTTCATTATCATAAAAATAATCATTGTATGAAATTTAACACCCGCTGGGGTCAATAATTGGAAAAATAAAGAATTTCTATTTCTATAATGAAACGTGTTTTCTTATACATGTAGCCCATCTAAATACTAGAATATTCCCAAACGTTAGGCTAACCACGAACAGTTAGACTATTTATAACCACTCTTTTGATCAAATAGAACCTGTTTGTGGATACAAAATACTAAACTCCGAGGAAAATCCCTAATTAAATGGCAAAATCAAATGCTCAAACACATCTAACAAATGGATAACAACTGTCATATTCCTGACTTGGTACTATTAGTTACATAGTGTGTTAGTGAACTAATATGATATATACGGGGTCAGTAAATTCTATATGGGGTGGGAGCGAACTCGAACCCCATATAGCATTTACTGACCCCGTATATATCATATTAGGTACATGTAACTAACACACTATGTAACGAATTTATCTAACCGACTATCTTTATTTGCTGAATTTAGACTAGAGTGGTCTCATTTGCTACCATAACACATCTTCTTGTTTCTATATTAAAGTGTTCAAATTTTAAGAACCTTCTTCAATTGGTCTGCACTAAAAAAAATAGTGTAAACAATAACTATTTATTATCCATAGCCTTAATATAATAATATTATTAAACAGAACTTTCGATACTTTTAAATAATCAAACAATGCCAAAGTTGTAACTCCACTACTAACCGTGTATTGAATTAAGCCCCGCCTTCCTACTAACCTAATATTGAATGTACACGGTCTCCACGAGGACGCTTTTAACCAATCATATTCCTAGAAATGTATAGAAGGTAAGATAAATGCATTTCTTAGTATGAAGAAAATGTTCTACCTTTAAACCTGGTTTTAAAGCTAGCTAAACCTCTCACCTGTATGACAGTCGCAGCAAATTCCATTATATTGATAACAATGTGTGATTTTTCTTTTTAAGATTATTTACTTTAACTTAGAAACAAAGATGTTTTATGGAGTTTATGTATTCATCTGACTTGATATTCCATTATAATGATGATGACCAAAAAAATATTTGGTTGCAATTTTTTTATTCTTTAAATGAATCACTGTCCAACAGAATCAAATCATTAAGATAACTGAAAAGAGAAAAACACATACCACCTGATATACTAAATGTCACTGCCACAGATTACTGCGCCTCCTTTATCATACAGCATAACCGACATGTAAGGTAATTTTTATCACCAGGTTCAACCCACCACTTTTTCATAAAATGCCCTGTACAAGTCAGGAAAATGGACATTGCTATTTTATAGTTCGTTTCGGTGTTGTGTCTCTGTTGTGTCGTAGTTATGCTAGAGGTGGCTGTAAAAAACCTGAATTAGTCGAAAATAAATTGAATAAGGAAGAAAAAAAATTTTGTGTGAGGAAGTAAAATAAAGTAACAATTAAAGTCATAAACATTTATTCATATTTTAATTTTATTTTTTCCACATATTTTCTGGGTAGTTATTAGGCAAATGTCGTATAAATGTCCTAAATAACCTGGCTTAGTACAAACACCTTCAAATTATTTCGATTGGTAGTCTTGTCTATAAGAACATGTAGCTCATAGGTACATGTAAATAAAGGCAACAGTAGTATACCGCTGTTCAAACTCATAAATCCATGGACAAAAAACAAAATCGGGGTAACAAACTAAAACTGACGGAAACGCATAAATATAAGAGGAGAACAACGACACAACACTACAATGTAACTAACACACACAGAAACGGACCAAGCATCAGACAAAATCCCACGAGAATAACAAATATAACATCAAAACCAAATACATGAATTTGGGATAGACAAGTACCGTGACACGTCTTATCGCAATGTCAATTTACACTCAAAAATAAGAGAAAACAAACGACGCAACGTTAAATTGTAACACACACAGAAACGAACTATAATATAACAATGGCCATATTCCTGACTAAGATCGTGGAATTAGTATAATACTTTCATGGTGACGTTTACCTCACAATAAAAGTTCAATACGTCAGTGCGTGCTACACAAGGATGCATGTATATAAATGACCTCAATTTGCACCACAAATAGTAAAAATAGATTTGAACAGGAGTAAAATGACTGCTACTTGAGGAGCAAAAACTGCTATCCATACGGAGCACCATTTTGTTGTAAGCCTTTTCTTCGATTACCTGTTAGCAATGGTATTGTCTGTTTTTATCATGTTTTTTTTTAATGTCCCTTGGCATTTTCGCCCTTTTTCAAATTCTTGCTTTTTGTTTTGACGCTAAAAGAACACAATATTTAACAGTTTAAAAAAACAGAAACTTAAAAGATTATAAATGACTGCAGCTAAATATAAGTTCTGAGCCTAGTTTCCAGCAGTTTTGTGAAAAAACAAAATACTCGAATAACAACTCGTGCAAGACAATCTGCTTCACATAAAATAGTTTTTCTTTACGGCTTAAAAAAGAAAAAAAAGCGCGCTATAACGGTGCGTCCGAAGAGTTTTTTCATGACTTATCTTCATCAGGAACGATTCAATGCAAACAATCAAAAAATAAGGATGATTGATAACTTGAAACGTTAAGAGCTATATGTACAAAAGGAACCTTAAAAGAACACCAAACTTCTGTCAATGTCATTTTCGCATAAGTGAGTTTCAAACTAGTAGTATTAATTTTGCTTTGTGTTCCGACAGTTTGAAAGCTAGATTTTGTTCTTCAATATTCTCACATTTCTAACTGCATTTTTGCAGTAATGGATATTCCAAGGAGGTGCACAGATATTTTACATGAAGCACGGTTTTGTGTTTGATTTTTATATGTGTCAAGCTTGCAACAACTTCGATAATATATCTAAGACTGTTGTTTCAGAAAGCCGATCTGAATTGTTAGATGGTACAAATTTGTATGATTTTTTTAATAATTAGTGCGGATATTTTAAAACCCAAAATGTCTATTTGCAAAATAATAGTTTTATCTCAAGAGTACAAAAAAAAATCAATTTCAATATTTATGAAAGAAATTGAATGAAAATCACTAGCGTGTATGTGAGCAGAGAATTCAATCACTGGATAATTTTATCTAATATTGTTTACAAATTTTAAAGTACAAATCGTGTTTTGTATTGTTGTGCAAAACAACAAACAAGAAAGTCCCAATGCGCAATTTATCTCAGTGAAAACATTTCTAATCACTTGAAGAGTTTTTGAATGACATGGCTTTTAGCTTTCAGTTGATGTCAAAGTTAATTTGACGTTTAATTTCAATACCAAGCTGCAGGAAGAAATTCTGTAAAAAAAGAAAATTGCAGTAAATTTGTTTTAATTTAATAATGGTGTAATTTCACATCAATGCAACATCCATTAAAGATTTGGTAACTTCGGCAGAATCCCAACAGGAATGCAAAAAGAAATGTCTTGAATCAAATTTATACCTGATTTATCTTTTGAAATTAGAAGCTTTCATATATCATTAACGAAAGAACAAATGTAGCCCTATATTTTGCAACAATAAAAACACAAAATGGAGAATGAAATGGGGAATAGACCAAAGACCACTAACTAAAGCATCATTTATATCGAGACCGATTATAAAACATTGGTGAGTCGATGACTTGTACTTCCATG
The DNA here is from genome assembly GCF_963676685.1 of Mytilus edulis. Classification (NCBI taxonomy): domain Eukaryota; kingdom Metazoa; phylum Mollusca; class Bivalvia; order Mytilida; family Mytilidae; genus Mytilus; species Mytilus edulis. The sequence goes on from NC_092350.1 coordinate 34,524,840, forward strand.
ATTTTATTCCTATAACTAAAACATTTCCTAATACTGAGGCAGAATATTAATGTTATGTTCCTTATATCGTAACTATATATCCTTCCCTTTTCACGAATGTGACCTACCGAATTAGACTATTTTCCAGATTTGTAATATCATAAGCGACACGACGGGTGCCACATGTGGAGCAGGATCTACTTATCCTTCCGGAACACATGATATCAGCCCAAGGTTTTGGTGGGGTCCGTGTTGCTTAGTCTTTTTGTATCTATGTTGTGTCTTCTGTACTATTATTTGTCTGTTTGTCTTTTTATTTTTAGCCATGGCGTTGTCAGTTTATTTTCTATCTATGAGTTTGACTCTCCCTCTGGTATCGTTTGTCTCTCTTTTAAAGCAACCACGTTATCAGTTGTTCAAATGACTGTAGGGGAATTGGAGTTTCCAGAAAAGATGTAGATGTTTCCGAAATGTTTCTACTGATAGATTGGGAAAATGTGAATCCATTCATGTCTCTCTCAAGTCAAACAAACGATGAAATAAAACATGGTGCAAGAATAATTTTAACCCAGGTTTCTCAAAATTTAAATTCGAAGTAGGAAGTGTAATAATTCTGTGTTTCTGAATGTAAACTTTTCCTAAGGTAGTTATAACTATTCTGTACGTTTCGCAAGTGTAAATATCACGAAACAAGAGTTGTAACAAAAAGAAAAAAAAAGAAAACATCTCAATGTTGTTTTGTTGCGACTACACAGAAAATGTTATTACATCAAGAAAATATTATTATCATTTTAAGCCATTTTCTCTCATTGCACACCAGTAGAGATAACTATGCTTACTGTGGTCATTTTATCGGCATTTTCTTTTAACTACTACAAAATGTAATAGCAAGTAATTATTAGGCATTGTGGGCTCGCAAGTAATACAAATTATAAACCATATAAAATGAACACATATTGGCATCATTTTAAACATAAACATGAGATTTTAGCTTAAATAATACCTCATCAAGGATAGCAAGCTTATAATTTTGTAATAGATGATACACCACTGACGCTCGAAAAATAACAGTAAAGAGGCTTGTATTACCGGTGAAGTCCACAATTCATCTAAAGACCATAACGCCGCTTAAGTCCATAAATTTTCGCTAAAGTCCACAAACCTTCCGCTAAAGTCCACAAAATGACCTCAGCTAAAGTCCACAAGTAAACGCCGTTAAAGTCTACAATAGCAAGTTCCGCTAAAGTCCACAAAATTGTTTTTAATTAGTACTAACAAGAAAAATCGTATATTTTTTGTGTAGACGGGTAACACAGAAATAAATCGGTCAGGCTACAGAGGCCAAATAAAATATGAAGTTGTAAACCAATAAAAAACTGAAAATACCTTAAAGTTGCACCACTAGTAAAAACACGTGTCCTTTTAGTTGTGACATGTCTTCTTATCATTGCACCTAGGAATATCACAGCAACAATCTTAAAACGTGGCATAATGTAAACATCTTACATTTATTTTGTGTGATAGGTTTAAGAAATTTGATAGTTTGTCCTAAGGAGAGATGGATTGGCAAAAACGACGAGCGACGAATAGCAAATCATTCGTTCTTTATCTTAAGCGCTTCATTGGGATTGGAGATAATAGAAACTGACGTAAATATAATGCAATCATAAACATATATAAAAATGCAAACAATGTATATGACAGTTATGGGAGTGTTTTGTGAATTTGATAACAAAAAGAAATTCAAACAGGATTCAATGTTCCGTATAATTATTTATTAAACAAGAAATATCACCTAAACACAATGATGAAGTAGCGAAAATGGGCACTATTGAATTTAATTCTTTTAAGAACGTCTAAACGGACCATACTCGGACATCAACGTTTCATTCGAATATATAAATCTAGAAGGCCGCAATTATATATGTGTAATCATGCCCATCCTGATCACACAATCTTTAATATCTTATTTAATATTCATGTATTTTGTCCCAAACCGTCAAAATAGTTGGGACAAAAAAATGTGCATGCTGTGTACGGGAGCGGCAGCGTAAATAACTTGTTATTTGTTTGTTCACGGTAGGTATAGTGTTCGGCTAGGATCGTGGTTTTTCGAGTGATTTGATCGGGCTTTTTCGAGTGAATATGATAAAGTAAACAAACAGACTTCTTTTCTAACAAGACGTGATATAGAAGCTTGAGTTTGATATACAAGGGTATACATGATATGTTAGTATTTGAGATATAAAGATAGTATCATTCTTACATTGCTTTTCGTTAAAAAAGTTAAACTTAGCCTTGAAATGCTTTTATTCCCAAATACCGAATAAAGCCATTTTCTTACCCATACCAATGCAAATGTCGACGGAAATGCATACATGGAATCTATATATCCGTAGATATACAGACACTTTACAAAATCCATTGTTATTGCATTGAAAACGACATTTTGAGACAAAATTCAGTTTTTTATTTCCGGTTTTTTTTCGAGAGCAGTTCGGGATTTTTCGAGTGTGTCCTTTTTTATCGATTGATTATACACATTTCTTATAGCTAAAAATGTTATGTGTTTACGTTTCAGAACTATAAAATAAAGGCTCAAATTAAGTAATTTCAAGGCACATGATTTATCAACACTTGCATTTTATAAACAAGTATCGTTCATTTGTATATATTCTTTTTCTCACATCTTATAAATTGCATGTACAGTATATATCCGTGATGTCAACAATCTAATATGAGTGTTCCGGACCATATTATAAGTTATCATGCTTTGACCCAACTAACATGGTTATTTAGACGGTGTCGAAAATTGCTGAACGGTGAGGGCGAAAACAATAAAAGAAAAGTGTCTAAAAGGTGGAAAATATGAATATCAATCAAGACATTACAGTGTTGTTCCTGGTGTCTTCCGAAGCACTAGACAATTTAGCTGGTGATAGCATATAATATACAAATTTTGTATTTGTCTATAATTGCTAAAGGATCATATTTAGGCTAATAAACTATTCATTTCATTGTTGTTTCAATCTGAATTTTATTCAAATTTTGTGTTCATTAGCCAAAAAAATGGGTTGGATTAAATGTGTGTGTTTTTTTATGTTTTTTTATATATATATATATATATATATATATATATATATATATAGGTATCTTTTATTAATCTCCGGAGTTCACCACAAGAAATATGTTTAACTGTAAAATCAAAAGAAGCATGAAATGCAGTTAAAGTGAATATGAGTTCCCTGCATTATGTTCTAGACACCGTTTTGTTAAGGATCAAGTAATTTCTAACACTGGAAAGTAGTTGTATAACGCTCTCCAAACAGAAAATGTGCATTAAATTGAAAAAAAGATTCATTTAGATATGTTTTTGATGTTTTATTTGGAATATATGATATTGTCCTTCAATTAATTACAGTTATAAACTAAAAAAGTAATTTTTTAACGTCTAGAATACCTTTTTTCTTATTCAAATTTTCTGTACAAATCCCGGACCATTTGTCTAAAAACCCGGACGATTTCACAGTTGCTCTCGAAAAAACCCGGACAATATCAAACACTGATTTTTTTTTTTATTAAATTCAAGATAATTGTGCTTCTTTGTTGATCAAAACACATATATTATTCAATGTAAGATGGATAGTAATGTTAAAACCTGTTATAAGTACGAAATATCCGTTAGTTGAACTTATCGCATGTTTTATCTCTCAAAAAAGCCCGAACTACACTCGAAAAAAATGGACCAAATCACTCAAAAAACCACGATCCAGTTGATGAATCAAACATAATCCATTCTTTTTTTTCATTTTTCTCCATGTATAATATGAACCTTGTATAATTAACGTTATACCACCTTAATCAATGCATGTACACTGATTCACATTATGTTATGGTTGACCTATGTTTGATCTTATTATTGCACTTTAACAAAAATGATGAATGTTATAATCCACTTTTTCCTTTCCAGAAACAAGTTGGCAAAGATATATAGCACATGCATTGGAAGAGCAGTGGAAAATAACATTGAAGAAGAATTATGAAACAGTGATTAAAATATCACTTTTTTTTACCCTTTCATGCTGTTCAATCTTAAGTTTACTGTTTATTGTATTTGCAATGGAGGTTATTGCAGTTGATTAGAAGATAAAATTAAAAATTTGAGTTCCTAAGCTTGTTTTATTCAGTCAAAAAAAAATCAATTTTGATAAGCAAACCATGTATGTTCAAAACTTAAAAAGGTTAATATATGTACCAAATGACCTCCGTCAGACATTAATCAGTCTGTTGGAAATCAGTCTTTAGATTTTTATACTTTTACAAAATGTACCTCTGTATGTATGTCTGTAATATTCAAATTCATCACAGTTTTCTGAGGAACTACAAATCATGAGTTTCCCGAAAGTCATCAGTCTTCATGTGAACATGCTATACTGAGTAATATAGTTTAAATCTCACTCTTTCAACTCCCCGTTAACAGGATGCCTAAATATTGTAACACCAAATTTCATATATTTTTTTAGTAAAATACGCTCTGCAGTTAAGGTTTATAGGAAAGATTACAATAGTTATGCATACCTTAGTTACTATTCACAATACACACATTACAAGTGAATGGAATTGCAGCATGATAAATGTATACAAAAAAAAAGAAATCTGTCAATTAATTTATTTTGCCATTAAATATCTAACAATGGGCATATGATTGGAAATTTATTTATGAGAAATAAGACTGGAAACGTCGTCGTATTCTGATTATTCCCTCAGCACACAGCATTAAGGAGAAATAAACATAGACTGTTCAGTCTGAACGTACCTGCTCATGTAGAGGGACATGTCTTATAGAAGATTATCTCCCATGTTAAAAAAAAATAGCTCAGTCACCGTTATTATTGGTTTAGTTCTGTATACAATAGGTTAATTACATTGTATTTACATCTGAGTATTATGTCCTCTTCCTGTACTTAACATGCCACTGAATCACATAACATCCATCCAACCATCCATCTTCTCAAAAGTAATATACCGAGTTCCAATTTTCATTTCTTGTTAAATATGTTCTGATTTGACTCCAGCAAGATACAAATACATGTAATATGATATTGTCAAATAGAAATATTAATAAGATCTTACTAAAAACATAAACCTTATAAAATAACCAGACAAGATGCAATTCTGACAATAATTATGACATAAATCCAGAATAAAAAAAAAGCTAGGGTAACTGTCGAAGAGCTGGAACTAAAGCAAAACCAAATCAGGACACAAGAAAAATCAGAGAAATAAAAACAAACATTAACGAAAACATCAACATGTCACGATATAGAAAATGAATGGAAATGGGGTAAGTGTCCAAAGAGAACAATTAACTCATCCCAAATATACAAAACAACATAAGACCTTTTAAATAGGCATCACTGTATGCATTCAAATATTAACATTGTAACTAATTTTAAGGTGAATAAACTAAATTTTACTTGAAATAGAAAATAAAATAAAAAAGATGCACATTTTCGTACTTAAAGAGAGGACATCTTTTTTAATGAACACAGTGATCTATTAATAAATGCACTGAAAAGAGCAGGTACACGTTTATACTTAAAACAGTAATGAAAAATTCCCTACAGATAGTGAGATACAGTACTGATTTAATTAGTTTTATAATGAAACAGTACTGACGAAATCAGCACTGACACAGTACTGTCAAAATCAGTACTGAAACAGTACTGTCAGAATCAGTACTGAAACAGTACTGACGAAATCAGAACTGAAACAGTACTGTTAAAATCATTACTAAAACAGTACTGTTAAAATCAGTACTGAAGCAGTACTGTCAAAATCAGTACTGAAACAGTACTGTCAAAATCAGTACTGAAACAGTACTGTCAAAATCAGTACTGAAACAGTACTGTCAAAATCAGTACTGAAACAGTACTGAATAAACAGAAAGTATAACATTACAAGTTTTCTGTCTTGCCGAACAGTACTGATATATACGAGGGTAGAAATGTACCAAAAAAAACGTGAGTAAATTCTTGGTAGTGTAGCCGGACACTATCCCTACCGTGAAATTGTGTACTACAATGTAGCGACTGGCACATCTCATTGTTACGGAGATAACTTGGCTATGCCCCACCAGTTATGGTCCATTTGAATTGCAACGTTTGCTAAGTTTACAGATGAACTAATGTGAGGTTTTGGAATTTGTGTCAGCTGTTCGGACTCCTTGATGTTTTTCCTCACCATGCATGCAAGGTAAACTATTTTGCTCCATAACACCCGTGTTTTTATTTTTTCATATAAGACTTAATAGCTCATAAATGGTCTTTTACAAAAGTTTAGGCAAACTCTTGACTTTCTCTCTTTTGGTATGAGACCCCTAAAAAATACCAATGCATATATCAGACTCGAACAGGAGCACCTTGACCTATCATTATTTGGAGTTAATATTGATCCTTAATTAAGGCTCTTTCCGCTTATAGTATTAATTTTTAATTCTTAATTTATTTAATTCACCTATTACATCCTTAAATTTTTTTGTAAAAAATTAAAATGTATTAACAGTTTCCAGGAGTAATGTTCATTATGCACATTTAAAACGAAATGATTTTTTTTAACGATCGCCAATGAATTACAGCTGGCAAGTTAAATTTTAGGGCATTAACTGTCAAATTTATTTAAACCGAATTGACATAAATTCTCCAATATGATTTATACATACTGAAAAGCATATCTAATATCAATTAGACAAAGTCTAAAATAAATAACTAACAATGCATGAACTGGATAATATGTATCAGATTTTCTTGTGTTTTTATTCTAGACGACCTCTTATGACCTCCGACGACTGCTGACATGTGCAATTGGATTTTTTTTCAAAATAGGTAAAAAAACATTGAGGCCCTTTATATTAAGTTGGTGTGAGCCAAGGCTCTGTGTTGAATAACTATACAATACTTTGACCTATAATGGTTTACTTTTATAAATTGTGACTTGGATGGAGAGTTGTCTTATTGACACTCATACCACATCTTCTTATATCTAATCATCGTTTTGTTTTCTTGTTCAAAATAACATTTTTTTTTCTTGTTCAAAATAACATAATATTGGGAAATTATATATGGTTACACTGCATGCATTTTGAAATGTACAATGAATGTGTATCTTCACGGTCTATTTCTGCTTTTTAGACTCAACTTAATGAGAGAGGTACCATGAATGTTTCGAAAGCACCAATTACTTTGGCAACCTTAAATACGGAGGAATTAATGGAACGTATTCCGACAATAGTTTATCTATCATTGGTCATGATTATCGGGATACCTGGGAATACTTTGGTAATTCTGATATATTTCGGATCATTATGGAAACTCGAAGGAGCACACTGGACTTTTATTCGTTCCATTACTATTGTAGATTTACTTATGTGCATAATAAATATCCCTTTTGAATTTTACCAACAGACACACCAATTAACATTTTATTCGGAAAGCGCATGTAAGTCGTTTAAAGTAATTAGTGTTCATCTATCTGTAATGGCTTCTCTGTTGTTAGTACTGATGTCCGCTAATAGAATGTACAGAATTTGGTGGCCATTAAAAGTTCCTTTATCATCACGTCAAGCTTTTGTTAGTGTCATTATTCTTGGGATCGTTGTAACAGCAGTTTCCTGGCCTGAAGGTATACTAATTGGAATAAACCTAAAACATCGAAAAGACAATATAACAGGGTATGACTGCGGTATAGCTGACATATATAAGCGCACTACACATCCCTTTGCTTACAGTTTTGTGTTGCTTGTAGGGTTTATATTATGTGTTTCTTCATTAATAACGATATATGCGAATAAACTCAGAAGAAGAGGAAATTTCAGGTCAACAAGTTTTACAGATGCGCATATAGACATCCCTAATGAGCCAAGTGCTGTTCAAACATTTGAATTAGGAGATGAAAGTAGCATTGCAAATAAATCTGTTAGTCAAAAAACAAAAGGTTATTCTTCCGGCTCCGGTATAGAATCTCTCCAAAGACAAAGGAAAACTTCGAAAAGAAATCGGGAATCAAGAAAAGTGACAAAAACTGCATTTGTTATAAGCATTCATTTGCCTTTATTGTAAGTTATTTACCTTATATTACAGTGAAAATGGTCGCTGGTCTTTCAAACGGTCAGTACAAATCGAATAGTATCACCCAAAGAATTATTCCTATTTTATCCAGAAGTTTTCTACTCAACAACATTTTAAATCCGTTTGTGTATTTGTGCCTAGATCATACATTCTTTACACAATGTAAACGAGTGTTGTTCTGTAGAACCAGGTGTATTTTGCATTAAAGGATGCGAATGTTCCTCGATACTTGTATGTTAAATATATATTACTGAAAACGTGTAAATGTTTTTTTCTCTTATTCATTCATCCCATCTAAAGGTTGTATTTCTGTAAATATTGACAATGTAATTTCCCATAGGAACTCTTTTTACGGCTAAAACTGTACCACTTTTACTATGAAGTTTTATAAGAAAAAAATCTTATCTTAGAATTGAAAGTTCATATATGCACCACAAAAATATAGGGCTGTTTGGCATATTTTCAACGTTTATATGCCCTGAACGTCTTAGAATTTAAACTAACACTAATTTTCTTAACTAACCCTACCTCGAATGAAAGGTTGCCACAGATTTCAATGTAAACAATATGCACATGTTTATTTACTGGTAACATTCCCAAGTTATGTGTCTGTGAGATATAACACAGAGAGCATAACTGGGAACCAGTATGTAAACAAAATTAATTTTCTATGAATATTCAAGATCTCCTCAAAAGAGGCGTGTTTTGAGAAACAGCTGTATTTACAAAGTGCAACCTATATACTTTCGCACACGACTAGTATTGTGTGAAACAGCACCACAAGCAGTTGGACATTTTATTAGCACTCTTATTGTCATATAGAACCTGTTTCTGGATTTTCCTTTTGATGCTTTCTTACTTTTAACTCAGAAATAAAAATGTTTTAATGAGTTTATGTATTTATATGACTTGGCAATTCATTACAATGATGATGACCAAAACAAAAATATGCCATTTTTTAAATAAATCACTGTCCAACAGAATATATTACTTGAGAAAACTTTGAAAAAAAGCAAAAAAACATATACCACCTGATATCCTAAATTCCACTTCTACAGAATACTGCGCCTCCATCAACATAATGCATTATAACCCAAACTTAGGGTAAGTTTTAACAAAAGGCTAAAGTTAGCCAAAGTAAAACAAAGCAAAATCCGCACTGCCCAGCTACCAAAAGGGATGACCACTTATTGGAACAAGGAAATAAAAAGACGGCACATAATTTGGAAAATGAAATATCATTTATGAGTTTGGTGCGTCTAAAACGCTTTATACTGGTGATACTGGTGATATGGATCCTTCCGTGCGTCTTTGAAGGATGCATGATCTTTGTTTTCTATGTCCTTTCACATATAATCCTGCTGGCCACGTTTTTACCGGTTACCTTAACATTGTTAATAACACTTCTCTACGAAATGTGTTATCGAAAGGTCCCAAATATCGTGAGCCTAAATCCATCAATTGGAAATACAACTTTAAAATTTTGATGGATTCAGTCGAGGATTATGCCAGCCAATGGGCTAAGCGCGAGAAAGAAGACGTAGACACTCTTTCCGAATGGATTAAGGCAATGAGGTCGTTGATACAAATCAGAATTTAGAAACTGAATGGGTCCATTAATGTCCATGCTACGTCAATCTTAAAGGACCCAAATGTTGCAAAACACCTATCTGACCTCCATGACAAATATGTTGTTGTCCCCGCAGATAAAGCCCCAAATAACATCGTTTTTGTGTGTAAAAGTCATTACATCAACTGCTTGATAAACGAATAAGGTATTGACAATTCACTTGGAAACTCAACATATACCCTCACGACACTTACCAAAGAGGAAATCCTGGATAATCATAGGTCTGTTCTATGTTCCTTTGGAATATCAACCAAAGATGAAGAACTGGATCTTCCATCACTGTATTGGATACCTTAACTACATAAGTGTCCTTACAAACAACGGTATATTGCTCCACGAAACCTCTTTCTAAATTATTAACATCTATTTTATCAACAATCAAAGACGGGCTTCAAAGTTATTGTGAAACTGCCTATTCTAAAGGTGGCGTGAATCAGATGTGGATACTGAAAAATTCAAAAGATCTTTTAGAGTACATACAATCTAACTCTCTTTCATCTTGTAACAGTATTAAAGCATTTGACTTTTCTACTCTTTACACAAGTATTCCACATTCCAAACTAAAAGACAAATTGAAAGAGTTGGTATTACTTTGCTTCATAAAAAAGAATGGCCAACGTAGATACAAGTATCTTGTCTTAGGGAGGGATAAGTCCTACTTTGTAAAGAATCACTCTGATTCAAACAAAAAATTCTCTGAAACTGATATTATCAAGATGCTTGATTTCTTGATTGACAACATATTTGTTACGTTCGGAGGACGTGTTTTTCAACAGACTGTCCGCATTCCAATGGGAACAAACTGTGCCCCTCTACCCGCCGACTTGTTTCTTTATTATTATGAGGCTGACTTCATGCAGGAACTTCTTAGGAAGAAAGATAAGAAGTTAGCAATATCCTTTAACTCTACTTTCCGCTATATAGATGATGTTCTTTCACTAAACAATTCAAAATTTGGTGACTATGTGGAACGCATCTATCTAATCGAACTAGAGATAAAGGATACTACAGATACAGTTAAGTCGGCTTCATATCTTGACTTACATCTAGAAATTGACAATGAGGGTCGGTTGAAAACAAAACTTTACGACAAAAGAGATGATTTCAGCTTTCCAATTGTAAACTTTCCATTTCTAAGTAGCAACATTCCAGCAGCACCTGCATACGGAGTATATATCTCCCAATTGATACGATATTCCCGTGCTTGCATTTCCTATCATGATTTTCTTGATAGAGGTTTGCTGCTCACAAGGAAGCTATTAAACCAAGAGTTCCAAATGGTGAAGTTGAAATCATCCCTTCGTAAATTTTACGGACGCTATCGCGAGTTGGTTGACCGTTATGGAATAACCGTTTCACAAATGATATCGGATATGTTCCGTACGTCGTAACTACATTCCCCTTCCCTTTCATGAATATGACCTACCGAATTAGACTATTTACCGGATTTGTAATCACATAAGCAACACGACGGGTGCCACATGTGAAGCAGGATCTGCTTACCCTTCCGGAGCACCTGAGATCACCCCTAGTTTTTGGTGGGGTTCGTGTTGGTTTATTCTTTAGTTTTCTATGTTGTGTCATGTGTACTATTGTTTTTCTGTTTGTCTTTTTTCATTTTTAGCCATGGCGTTGTCAGTTTGTTTTAGATTTATGAGTTTGACTGTCCCTTTGGTATCTTTCGTCCCTGTTTTATAATAATCTATGATTTATTTTGATGAACGGCTTCGTGTATATACACTGGGTCTAATAAAAAATGTAGAATCGCATTGCAGACATATTCACAGTAGAACGGGTCAAGACTTTGATCCCTGGTTATTAAAACACAAGAATTCCGTCATAAAAAAAATCACAAAATTAACCTTCTCTCTATTTAAATGTGACTGCATGCTTACTTTTATTATATTATAATGTTTCAGTAAACACATTGCAAACATGAATGTTTTTTGTTTTTTTTTACTAATATCATGTTCGGAATAAGAAATTGGTTCCTGCGTCTGTTGTGGTCTTTTGGTTTTTGGCAGATACAATATTCACTTGGCAAATATACTATAATTATATACAACTGTATTTCCTAATTTTGATATTTGCATTTTTACTGTTATTTAAATAGAATAAGTAGGAACCATCCACTATGCTTTGAATTTGGTTTAGACTTTGCAATGCAAAACGAATATAAGACTATCATGTAATATTTTTGATGTTTTATTCAAAATGTAAATGAAATATTTTGCAATTAATCACAAAACATTAATTTTTGTCATATTTTGTCATATTTCAAAGCAATCTTACAATCATGACTTGTAATCTAATTTTTTTCTATAACTTATTTAGAAGAACTAAGATTAAACGTTCTGAACATTTGTAGGAAAAACAAAATAATCTTGCTTAAAATTTCATTATACTACAGTACATTAGATAACATTTGCGACAATTACTTCCGCTATGTTTCATTCATGATTAAAAGACAGAAGCTATTACTAAGTTATCCTTCTTGAACCACTAAATTGCATTTCAATTATGACTATGCTCAAGGTAACCTCACATAATCGAAAATATTTTGCTCAGTGAGACGCAAATTTTGTGTAACAAGTTTAACCATCATTTAGGAAGTAAATGCCCTTGTGTTTAAGTTCTATTGAGTATTGTAATTATAATACTCTTTTCTCCATATGCTCTGGCTACGTATTTAGCAAAAGTGATGGGGAAAGATATCAAAGAGACAGTCAATCTTATAAAGTCGAATATAAACTAACAAGGCCGCTGCAAAACAAAAAGAGATAAAAAAAAAAAAAGCAACAGAAGATAATACACGACATGGAAAACTATTAAGGAAGGTTGCTGCTCAGTTTCAAAATGAATAGCTTTCCATAATACTAGTATATATTGATAGGGGATTAATTGAGGAATCAAAAAAGCAAAAAAAAATATAGTGGTCAATGTGCTTGTTTTTGAGATATTAACCATCGGAATTTTGGCGGGAAAATGTTCTCTCTTGATTTTTCGTAGCTTTATCATTGACCAGGTAAAGTTCTCAAAAACTATCAAAAAATAAATAAGATTTTGTAAGACTTTTACAAATGGCGTATAATTATACATGTAAAAGATTTATAAAAAGAAAAATGGGGGTTCATGGGCAAAATTTTTTAAGGCATTCAAATGGATAAAACCAGAGGAATTCAAAAATCTGACAAAATTTCCAAAACATGACAAGCAAACATCCTTAAAAGAAGACTGAGCAACACTAACACAAAATAACCGGGTGATCTCGAATAAATCTCGTAAAAATATCCCAAAGAACCCTGAGCACCAGCTATTTGTTGTATTTGTTTTCGTCGTTTACTAGTGCCTGTTTATTTATTAATGGTTTTGTCTGTCTTTATCAAACATAAATTATGTTTAGATTGGCCCTTGGCATTTCTCTCTGTTTGAAAGTCATATGCTTTTTAAAATAACGCAGAAAGTACACACAATAAAAAAAGAAATTAAAAAAATATCTCAAGAAGAAGTAAAGTCAGAAAGATCCACTACATATCACAAGCTTAGTCCGAAGTCGGTTCTCAGTAGTTATGTGAGAGTGTTAAAACTAGGAAGACAATCTGTTTAACATGGACATAAAGTTTAAAAACAAAAATAGCACATTAGATTAAGGTGGACTAGCATACCACAATTTAAGTAATGAATATGTCTGCTAAAATTGTAGTATCATTTTTTCTTGTATGCTGACAGGTAGCTAGCTAGATTTTCTTTCGTAACATTTTCGTATTTCGTACTGTTTTTCGGGTATTTGATGAACTGAAATATATTTGTGTACAATGTATCTATCTTTCAAAACTTTGGCTCCCGATCGTTCCATATGGAGAAATTTCCGGAAACATGACTATGAGGCGTGTCCATTGAAAGTAAGGGTGATATACATTTGACTGGTTTTTTTTCTATTAAAAGGTGGTATATTTAACCAACCAAATTGGTACATATGAAATACTAGCATTGTCAATTTTCAACATTCTATTTGTACTAAAGAGTACAAATAGATTTCAATTTCAACATCCCAGCAGCACCAACATATGGAGTATATGTGTTTCAATTGATACGTTACTCTAGGGCTAGCTCAAAGTAAGTTGATTTTGTTGAACGAGGAATACTGCTTTCTCAAAAACTGTTCAGACAGAGCTATGAATCAATCAAATTAAGGTCATCACTCAAGAATTTTTACGGTCGCTATCATGAGCTAATTGGCCATTATGACAAAAGTGTGTCAGAAATCATATCTGATATTCTTTTTCAGTCATAATAACCTTCCATCATTTACGAGATGAAAAAATAAATAACACGACGGGTGCAGTATACGGTGCAGGAAATGCTTACCCTTCCGGAGCACCTGATTTCACTCCCGGGTTTTAGTGGAGTTCGTGTTGTTTCTTATTTATTATTTGTAACTGTTGATGTACATGTCTTTTGGTTTTATGAGTCTTTGATACTCCTTTGTTTTGATTGTTATTGTCTTCAAAGTAATGAAAGAAATCTGATAAAAATCACTTGTGTGTATGAAAGCAGGGAATTTAATCACTGGATAATTTTATCTAATATTGTTTACTAATTCAAAAGTACAAACTGTGTTCGGTATTATTGTGCAAAACAGCAATCTTTCAATGCGCAATTTATCTGAAAAAATTTCTAATCATTTGGAGAGATTTTGAATGGAATGGCTTTTAGCTTTCACGCGATGTCAAAGATAATTTGACGTTTAATTACAATTCCAAGCTGCAGGAAGACATTCAAATGTGTTAAAAAAGAAAATTGCAGTGAATATTTTTTAATTGAATAATAGTGTGCAATTTTACATCAATGCAACATCAATATAGGATTTGGCAGAATCCCAAAAGGATTGCAATAAACGCAAAATTCAAAGCAAAATTCAGAGAAGGTTATCCAAAAAAAGGAAGGTCAATTTCTATTAATAATGTCAATAATTATTATACACAAATATTTTTATTAAAGTACTGTTTAAAAGTATAAAGAAATTTACAGATCTAGTAATTTTGAAACCTAGTCAATAAGTATATTACAAACAATGTTATTTTACTAAACTTGCTAAATGCCCCACGAAACCACTTTCCAGATAATCAGCATCTATATTGTAACAAATAAAAACTGCATTGCAAAGTACACATACTGTGTGGGTAACTACATACTCTTGGTGCGTTTTGAATCAGTCTGAGATATAGATACTGAAAAAAATCTAAATCTTCATCTGACGTCATTATCCTATCCATAAATATTCCTAATTTTTAATCGTAGATAAATAGATAATTTATTTCTCATAAAACCTACAGAGGATCGAGTTGAAACATGAATACAAAATATATTAGACAGGTCGAATTAGATCAACTGTTTTTCATTAAACAAGAACTTACTAGTACGTAGTTACAAATATCTAAATTTTGGTAGATTAATCATTATTAATCAAAATTAAAATTACTTCGATTTAAGCAAATAACTTAATGAAACTCACAAAACCAAGACGCTTTATCATTGTTTATTAATGTGTATAGACAACATATTTGCTACGGTTTGTGGGACATGTTTTCTCCATAGTCAATCGGCATTTCTATGGGAACCCACTGTGCTCAATTGTATTAAGCTTGATTTTTACGTCATAAGATCTATAGTTTTTAACTTTTCATACACTGTGACTTGAGTGAGAAGTTGTCTCATTAGCACTGATACCACATCTCCTTATTGATATACAAATCCAAAAAATTAAACTTATAAAATCAAAAATGTTTTTTTGTTTTATCTCTTAGACTAATTCAATTAATTGTTAAGATATACTAGTATATCTGTTCCAGACCATATGAGTATTTGGACCGTACACGTACGGTCCGGACCGTATACGTATACTCGTACGGTTCGACCATACGAGTACGGTCGGACCGTATGAGTATACGCGTATGGTCCAGTACGAGATAACCATTTATCACAATATTTATTTTTAGTTTTATAAATTGTTATCATTACAATTACTTTTAGATGGATAAAATGAACAATTGAACAATTGACATTAAATATTTGTTTAATTGTATATCTGAATACTATTTTGGTACTCTCGCCCAAGGTGACACTTACTACCACAATTAATGATATATTTTTTACATTTACAAGTTTGCATTTCATTCATGTTCCTTTGCATTTGCATTTTTTTGTAAAGTTTCTAATATTCTAAAATTGTCGTCCCACATCATGTTAACTTCCGATATCGTAAATTTCTATGATCATAATTCAATTAATGTATTACTGATCGACATACTAAATACAAGATGTTAATAGATTTAATAGACATGTTACGAAAAGATATATTCTCGTCGCTGAGGTTGACTAATTACACTTTAAATTTGGGGACGGTGTCAAAACATTGATTACAGATAAAAATTAAATCATGTGCGTCTTGGTGAATTCAAATCACATTTACATAACATCCTAATATTATGACAATTGCTTTTGTGATATTGTTGACTATCATACGACTTGAAAGTTGTACGCGTGCAATAGTGGGTGGAATAGAAAAAGGGGGCTGAGAGTTATACAAGTTCATTCGATTCTAAATTGATTATATATACATAGTAAGCCAGTTAGATAATAATTTTACTGTTGTATTACAGTTCCTGAAAAAATTTAATGTATGGCTTTATTAATCCCACACAACGCTCTATTGTCTGATTGATTTCTTCTCTCGGGTGTCTCCATAAGCTTCCATTGACTCTGAAAGTTTTGAAGCGCCTTATATCGTGTTCCACATATACCCGCCACTCTGATATACGCAAATTCATTTTTTTTTTTACATTTTCTTCTTTCTGCTCGTCGTTTAGCTCTTAGTTGATGCCTTTTTCAAATCTAATCCTAGCCCCTCCCTAGCTCTCCCTAAAAGACCAACTGGTTAGTACACATCTATAAAAACGCCATAATAATTATTTTAGGAAACCCCTAGCATTGTTAGCTTATATAGAGGAAAGACCCATCGGCCATCGGTTTTAATTTTCCTATTGTCATTTTCTTATGAAACGGTTGGCGAATTTCAACCAAACTTTCCAGGAATTTGTAATATATAAAATATCTGCATAAGGTGGTGTTAAGGTGTGAATGCAAAGTCATTATGTAATGCTTTTGAAACTCTGCGGGAATGTTCAACTGATGAGTAGTGAGTCATATTTTACACAAACCTCTTATCGTTCTAAACAGGCATTAAATATTTGCCACTGAACGTTATGCAACCAATAATCAATCAATCACAAACACCTTATAAAGAAAATACAAATTGAGCTGAAACTGTTTCAATTAAGACAAAGTTGGAAGGAAATAAAGGAAAAAAAGTCATGCCCTCGAAGCTATGTGACCGGGAGCATAAATTTTCTAAACTAGAATGCAACATGATTCGAGTTGAAATTGTATAAAACTCATGTCTGTGTGTTTTAAAACAGACCCCGTCAGATAAATAATTAGGTGGCAAACAACTGGATCAAAATACATAGACTTCTTTGTGTGCTTTTCATACCTATATAAAAATGACCGTTACATATATATATTCACGAGCAGGTATTTGTAAAGCAGATTATAATACTTAAGATTATTTGCAACTTCTATCAATTTTGCAAGGGCTCATTTTATGTATTAAATTACATGGATGTGAAATTGGGTTGTTGTTTCATATTACACATATTATATTAAGACCTGGTTTACGCGAGATTATGAATAAAGGTTGATTACGTCCTGTATTCTTTATTTTTAAGTTCATTTATCCCCATTCTCTAAATATTTTGCTCTTCATTCTCTTTATAATTTATAGCACCCCATTATTTTTTTTCTTAATTTTTTTGGGTCTACTTTTTCTGTAGATTTGACCCATTATTCTCTATGTTGTTCTACCCATCAACACCGTGATACATGATTGACGTCACTATGAAAAATGACAACTGCAACTGTAAATAAATAATTATTAATTTTGAGGTTATGTTTTACCATGTAGGTCAGTTACATAACGATCATTTGAAAGCTGTGACAGTTGATTATAGTACTTAATTATCTGATAAAATTGGGAATGGAAATGGGGAATGTGTCAAAGAGACAACAACCCGACCATAGAGCAGACAACAGCGACAGGGCAACATACTGACATGTAGATTACTCCAAATAAAAGTACATAGCTAATAATGTATTCATACTACTACTCGTAATTGGGTCTTGTCTGTGAGAGTAATGGTTCCTCTACTGTCATAGGCTTCTGTGGCGTTACAAATGGTTATTTATTTAAACGATCAACACTTCCTAACCCGGGACAGTGGTGTAACAGCACAACATGGGAACAAACTATAAAAATCAGTTGAAACAGGCTTAACCCACAGATCGATACAAAGCAGACAAAATATCAAACAGACTGAAAGTGGCAGGGTATTTATATTATATTTATTCTGGTTACGAATTTAATATTTGTTACAAATATTTTTTGTTGTGCATATTGTCATCGGATTAATAATGAATAATTTATAATGAACTTAATGTAACTATATAAAAACATCAAAAATTGCATACATTCAGATTATACATGTAAGTCTGAATAAACATTAATACATTTTGTATGAATATGATCTATTTCATTTGTTCTTTTTAAATTATATTTTAGCATCGTTCTCTTGAGGTCTTTTGTATATTATATTGAGGTACATGTATTGACTATGGGCGTGCTTTTTTTTAAAGGTATAACAGAAAGAGATGTTAAGTATATTACATTTAAAGCTCAGACAGAGGATTCTAAATTTGCAATGTTTCCCTCATTATGAACTAAAGGAAAATAAAGACGTTTTTATTACCTACTAAAATAAACTTTTGAAATATAATTTGTCAAAAAGTTAACAGAAAGAAACAATTAGAGTATCTAAGTTTTCTTTACAGAAACCACAATAATAAAGAAAGACATAAACCAACCTGTCAAAGAACACAATTATTTTCTTCATGTGTAGTAGTTATATTTCTAGCTTAACTATTGATTTTGGTTTAATAATTTACGAGACATACATCACTGAGAAAGTTATGTAGACATACATGCACTTAAAAGAAATTAAAAAATATGTCATCTAATCTCAGTTTCTTTGACAGATATTCTGAACACACCATTAAATTTGTACTACAAATACTAAAATAACAGCAATAATTGACAGACAGAAGAAGGGATTAATGAATTCGTAAGAATTCGTGCTTCCGGGGGAAAGATACTTTGATAAGAACTTTGAGTGTATAGAATTTTACTGTCTCAAACAAAAAAAATACTGAAACTATTTCATTGATCATAAGAAGGTAATGGATTCAAACGAGACAAACCATCACATGAACCAAAATATATCAAAAATACGCTTTTGCTTTTGTTCTTCACATCTACTGTTATTTGCTTAATATTTATAACAATAAACCACCTTATAGGTGCAATAATTGTTAAGGTGGTCTAAATTGCATATCATTGAGTTTTACAACCCTTTTCGGCCAAATAATATGAGGATTCGTAAATAACATCTTCATTGCACAGATCATAGTTCATACAAGAGGAGATGATATGATGCACAATATAATGTCTGATTATTGATCATAATATACCTTCTTTAAGTGACGAGGACGAAAACATCAATATTAATGAACAACTATAGAATTATTTTTAAAGAAGATGCATTCTCTAAACTACCATATTTCCCATAATATGAAATGTTTCTTGGGCTCCATGTGTATTCTATATGCCTATTATTCAACAAAAGAAAAAAAAATGTTAAAAATATGCGTGTTTTTATCTATGCCTGCTAAATGTTAATTCACGAAAAGTAATAATATTCTCAATTACTACGTACGATAAAAAAAAAAAGGAGCTACATGAATAATATCAGTGGGTATAGACACCATACATTTTGAATTTTACAAAAATAACGTTTAAGCAATGGACTGCACGCTGTATTCTTTGCCCTGTAGCCAATATTCCGATACTTGATATAATTCATAATTCCTTAGCTAAAGAGGCAGAGGAAAGGTTATTGGCTTTATAGCTATTTTAATACTTTTCAAATGGTGTTTATTTGCAACCAATAAGTAAAAGACATGTTACTTTACATGCGATTATATTATCAATTTTGTTTATAGAATAGAAAAGCTGTTGAACATTTAATTGGAATGTATTCATGAACTGAAAGACTTAAAAGTTCGTTTTGTTTATATCATGTATACACCCTTTAAAAACTGTTTTAACACTTTGAAATGACATTTATAGAAACCTTCGATGATTCGGGAAGTGTAGTTTATCCAATATGCGAGCTCTGTGCTGGATTTTCCACAATGAAAGCTTGTTCAACCATTCAATTAAACATGAAATGAACATCGATCTTTACTTGTTTACATGACTTTGGAATCAATAAAACTTTATATTTAAATGATGTTGAAATTACTGCTTACTGCGAAAATGATTAAAAAAATGAATTAAAGAAGAAACTTATATCTTTTAACTGATATCTATATTCAAGTTTTCAGTGCTTTGTACACAGCAAGTCTAAAATAGTCATCACTGACCTTCGAAATCTTTTACATGGATATTTTAAATGGAAGCAATAGATGTTATGGGGAAATCCTTGACTTTAATGGAAAAAAAACCTTTTTTATACTTTTCCATTTACAATTCAAGTTAATTTCTGAAAACGTATTCTTTATAAACAGAAGTTTATGTTTGTTTCTTAAATGGAGGTGGTCTGTTTTTGAATTTAGTTTTGGTAGATTTTAAGGATTTTAGTATTATTTTCTAGATATACGGTATAATTTTCGACATGCTTTCCGTTATTTGAAAAAAAAAATCAGTTGCTTTAGGTGGGGAGGGGAGGTTGGGAAGTCTAATTAAAAACATTCAAACCAAACTTTAAATCGAACTGACTAGGCGGGTTTAAAAAAACTAAATAAATATTAAAAAATAACCCATAAAATAAAAACGCCAATAATATATTGGTAATGACTACTTCGTGTGTGTTTGGTAATGAGTAACGTTTTAGTGTGGTTATATGTAGAGGGTTACGTATCATATTCAAAAAAATTCCAAACCAATCCTTAAATTGATCTAGTTATAGTTCATTTCAACGAAATTGTTTTTTCTCACTTGAACCGGTACTGCGAAAATGAAAAAAGCAATCGAGTTGAGATGACCAATAATAATATGTTTATCGCTATTTTACCTTCGAAGACGTTATTAATTTTATTGACATCTGGCACGTGCGCCCTTAAATGTAGTTTCTACCGATTATTTTTCATATCACCTAACTGTTTTGAGAAAGGATACTATCAGTCAGTAAGATCAAAGGAAAATTTCGTAAAATAGCTACAATAGACTATACATTTTTTTTTTATTAAAAACAAACCGACAAAACACGTACACAAACCTGTGTATAGCTTACTATTTCTACCACTACGGTATTGTTTAAAATGTATCGTTTTTGAGGAACGGTGAAAAACACACAAGTTAGACGGATATTAATCATTATGAATGAAATAACTGCAAAAATAAAATACATCAATTAATTAATCAAATTAAAATATCTCCAATAAAAAATCAAATAAAAAAAATATGAAGTTGACTGAACAAGTTAGTTTGTAGTAATTCCGCCAGGTTGATAATGTTATGACTGCGATCATATATAAAAAGTAAAATCACAAAAAATACTAAACTCCGAGGAAAATTCCAAACGGAAAAGCCCATAATCAAATGGCAAAATTAAAAGCCTAAACACAGCATACGAATCGATAACAACTGTATTATTCCTGACTTGATACAGGCATGTTCTTAAGTAGGAAATGGCGTATTAAACCTGATTTTGTAGCTAAACCTCTCACTTGTATGACAGTCGCATAAAATTCCATTATACTATATATCTTTTTTTATCAGTGAAATAAGTTTACACCACCTTCAAACATTAATATGGTTTGTTATTGGTATTATATATCAGAAAGCTCATATCACAATAACTTGACATCATCAGTGTCGGTTGATTATCATATGGTAAAATGATGTTCTAAAAGTAATCGTTTCATGTATAAAAAACTAATATGGTATGAAGTTTTAGTCATTATTATTCATATAGAACATGATTAAAGATCGCAAAAGCAGGCAAAAATTGCATCTCACCAAATACCAAACTTGATCATTCTGTCCAAAAACGTGTACACGAGGTGGCTACAACTTACGTATTTAATGCTTTATTCGACGGAATGCTGCATTTTAAATTTCAAAAAATGGAATCAACAATGGCAGAAAAACGGATTATTGGTGTTATCATCACTTTATCCCACCTAAAAAGGCGTTATGTATATAAAAGATTCATCAATAACTGTAGAATGATTAGGTGATTTATTATTACCGGTTTATTCTACTCCAGGGCTTGATGTGGAGAAACTGTCAATCAAACAAAGACGGACCTAACAATAAGGAACGGAATAATCATGAATTTCATAACAATTACATGGATGATCTCGGGTTCTCCGGAGTTGTCAACATCAATGCCAAAAAAAAGTTATTGATGTGAACAGTGAAGTTGTCTCAACAAAACAAAAACTGAAAATGCTTCCTACAGACCGGAAAGCGATATCTTGTATGCTAAGAAGTATCTTACGTTTTACCAATAGCCTATATATAGGAGAACTACAAACTCGTCAGACGTGACTGAGTGACAAGAATAGGTCATTGAAAAAACGAAACCATGAAACGACTATTATTTCAAGATTTGATATTAAATTATATACAATTGCAAGTAAAACTAATTTTATCTGAAAACATCAAACGACCTTAAATAGCTTACATGTAACAATATGATATGTCCTGTTCAGTCTTAAGCTTGTTCGACAAGTATCTCTATCTTTTCCATTTGTTTCAACAAACACATAGACAGGTAAAATCTCATCCAGTTGATGGTGTTCACTCAGCATTGAACACAGTTTTTGTTTGAATGAAATAAAAATAAAAAACTCATTTAATATACCCTATCCCTTACTGAATAAAACATGCATTACAATCGTAATATGGATTTTCGAAAGGGTCCAGAATTACGATACGTCATACCTTTATCGTAACCTTCAGAGACTTGAGGAAATGACTTATGAAGGTCTTGTCTTTAAAGCAACATCAAGAGAAAAAAATAATATGACTGCTTTTGACATGCAATTCGACGACGAGATGATTAAAGTGTACGCTGTAACAGGGTCTACAGAAACAGCAATAACCAACTTGATTATATGGTTGATGATAAAAAAAGTATGTAGGTATTAACTTTAACACCCACTGACAATTGAAATATGCTGAATGTTTTAAAATGACTTCGAAATGTCAAGTAAGATCTCTTGCTTTTTCAGTATCATTTCAAATCATGCTAGCACTCAGATATGTCAAATTTTATGACAATGAAAGCTTTCAGAGGGTAAATGTCGATGTTTATAACATTTCCAGGCCAAGTGTATTCAACCCGATGTTCATAACATATTCAGGCCAAATGTATCCGAAATAACCGGTGAAGAAACCTCATATCCAAAGAGGGTTTGCAATAACTATATATAGATGCCAACTGACCAGGCTTGACTTCACATCATATCATGTGAGTTTTTTTTCCAAACAGAGTCAGTGTCATTGACGGTGCACACATTCGCATAAAAGCTTGAATAGATGATGAACACCTCTATGTACCTAGAAGAATAATACCGTAATCATTGCATTAATATTCAACCATTAAGATTATGACCATTGTAGCAAAATACCCTGGTGCAATTAATAATTCCTTTAAATCTGACTTATCCAAATCGTTACAAATTATTCAACTCAAGAAAGGTACATTAGCTGACTTTAAGGGAATATTGACTATCCGTTACGGCCATGGGTTATGGCTTAAGTTCTAAATGCACGAACCGAATCCGAGAAACGCTACAATATGGGATATGTGAGGGCAAGATAATTTGTCGAAATGAGCTTTGTATTGTCGAAGACTAGATTCAAATGCAAAGACAAAAGTACTGGAACACTTCCGAACGGAGTTGGAAAAAGGTGTGAGATTACCATTTATGACACAATGTGCATAAACCATGGAATTTCAATTCTGCCAAATTACTGTGAGTATGAGCAAGACAACAAAACTGTTGACAATATTTCTTCAAAGAAAAAAGTCAATGCGTGAAAAACAACTATAATAAACCAATTATTCTGTACATTTTGGTTCGATATATTTAAGATCACACACCGCAATGAAGAATATGATACATTTTTTTTTATATAATAACAAAAGGTTAAAACCAAATTACAAACACACATCAACAAAAATAAATGGTTGTGTTGTGCATAAATTTGAATTGTGTAATTGCTGCCTTGACCATTGCAGATTGTACCTGCCATTTTCCGTTTAAACTGTTCCCCTTTTGGTTGCTAGTTCATGCATATAACATCTGTACATATTGTTCACATACTTTTGTATATTATTAAGCCTTTCTTTTTTTTCATTTTTCAGCCTCCCATTTTCAATTTACAACATCTTCTAACATGGAAAAATAACAAGACAAATAAGAATAAAAACCTATCAATTTTAAAGTTATCATTTATTTTCACAGAATTGATATAAAATAATGTGTAAGAAAAATATGATTAAATAAAGGAATTTTTTTTTTTTTACTTTTGTACAATTTTTTACTTTTCAAATTTTGCATCAAACGGTGTATATCTGTTTAATTGCATACCACCCTGAGTTGAAGTAGAATATAGTCAGAAGCTTCAGCTCTTTTTCAATAATTGCAGATACATAGTTTTTACATTTTAAGAGAAAACGTTTTGCTACTATGAAAAAAACAGATGTCATGTAAATTCAATAATAATAAACTATGTACGATCGCCTAAAAACGACGATCAGTATTGAGCAATTTGCACATTGTTCATTTTGGACAAGGCATTATTTAAGTTGTCAATTTACTCCAGGAAATAAGCGGACATGTCAACGGAACTTCCTTGGTGATTTATAAGTATCGTTAATCATTAGAAAAGGAATCAATAACAATGCAAGACATATAACTGTTACAGATTAAGTAACTATATCTTTTAACACAGAATGGAAAATATTTATATTCGTTTTATACTCGTGTTGCTTAGTCTTTAGTTTTCTATGTTGTTTCTTGTGTACTATTATTTGTCTGGTTGTCTTTTTCTTTTGAGCGTAGCGTTTCCAGATTATTTTCTTTCTATGAGTTTGAATGTCCCTCTGGTATCTTTTGTTCCTCCTTTTCAATGAAAGCATGAAAAAGATCAACTTTGACGTTAAACATGGTTCACATATACCCTCAATTTCATTCGAGCTTGCTTTTTCTGTACGATTGAAAGACACTCGCAAAATATTTCTATGATGTTTATTTGGAGACTTTTTTTGAAATAGCAAGACGTATATGGAAAATGATATTGTTTCAATATTCCTTAACATTTTTCATTTCCTATATTGTTTGACATTGTCCCTTTCTAGCTGAAATGAATAAAAAAAACATATTATTGGATTTTTTTTATTGAGCCTATTTATTGGGGCTGTTACCCCCTCCATTGGAAATCACATTTTCTTCTAATGCATATATACAAAAAAAGTAATACCAGCGAACACAAAACATGCAATACATTTTACTCTGCACTTCTTATAAAAGTAACCTTATGTTTACGTTATACCACATCTTTTTTTAAATATAACAATTTTCTCCTTCAAATACGATATAAAATAAGTAATTACTCTTTTAAACATTACCATAGAATATTTGCTGTGTCGTTTTGCAAAGCCTGGTAAAATCATAAAAGAAAGAGGGCTGAAACATTAATTTCAATAAAGCAGCATTGCATCTGGGCTCAACTGAAAGCGTCCTTTAAATAATGAAAAAAATCTTTAGAAAATTGTTTTTAAAGATGTTTTTATTCAATATTAGTATGATGGATACAGTTTTGTTTCATTTGTACAATAGAAATCAAATATGCAGAAAAAATACTTTACTATACCTAGTATTTGGTTCATACACAAAAAACCCAAACATGATATAGTAATACTTGAGTGCTTGAGTAGCATCCATCCATACCTTTCATGTCATCTGTTTGCATAGTATGGACTAATCATCAGTACTTGTAATGTAAAACAAAATGTTTTTCAGTGTATAGGTTGAATTTTTGATAGAATTATTTATGTTTACTTTTAGCTTGAACAATGGCTTCAAACAAAAAGTTTGAAGAAGAGGGAAAAGTATCATGGCTTTCCGAATATTGAGGTAACGCCATGCACCAATGATGTACAAACTGAAGATACAATGTAGTAAATCAAATGGACTTCCCCCTTTGATTAACCTTGGAGTTCGTTTTTTGATCAATTCTTTTCTTCTTAAAATTGCTATAACATTCATGTATTTAATTCGTTTTTGTAATATATTACAAACATACGGCTTACATATTGGGTAAAATATTAGGGAAATTTGATGACTCCGTGTTATCAGTAGTTTTACCGAAAGAATTGCTAATCTATTTGGCGGTCAAATTATAAAAAAAACCATAGAAAAGACACACAAAAAGAAGCCAGTAAATGTATCTTAAAACGATGAAGTGGTATTTCCATCTAAATAATTTCATTTACCCTTTTGTAATTTCAGATTTCAGGAGCTAATAACAGAAAATCAGTTCACGATTTGGTTGTCTTCTATAGAATTCTCAGTTCACTTATACTAGATAACTTCGGTCATATGTCTCAATTAGACGATCGATCCTGAAAATTACCTTACAGAAAACGGACATTTATATGTTATCAATTAAGCGAAAGGCTTTGGTGATGATCATTATTTGCTCTTATCAAGTAGAGTCTGTCAGATCGAACATCAACCACTTGATGCATACATTCTTAATCGTATAAAAAAGTATTTTAAGCTTGAACGATCGTCATTGAAAAATAAAGAAAACATTTAAGGTTATAAAGATAGGTAGTGAAAACACACAAAGTGTATCTTAATCGTACAAAAAGCATCGTATGTACTTGATGAAGGATTATTGTTTTGCTATCTTGCTATATCGGTCGATAAAAGTGACTATCTAAACATTACAATATATATGAATGAAGTAAACTTTATAGATCTAAAACATAATTTAATGAAGGAAAAAAAATGATATCCTGATTATTTTGTAAGACGAGAAGCAGCGTGTCCGATCATTTCAGAAACAAATAGAGGAAAAAATAGGTACAATGTTATATGACTTTAATACACATCTAAATTGTGGGATACAATTGTTCATTTTTCTTTTAAGAGAGTCGGCAACCTCGTTTTACAATCAGTAACGTATAACCATGTACCTACATTTAGGTGGTAGGCTAAAGATGTAAGAAATCGTACACGGAAAATCATCATTTTTAAATAATAAATAAATTTACAAGTAAACATGTAATTTATATAATTGAAATATATAACAATAGCATCAGAAAGATTTTGTTAATTTTGTGAAATTGTAAAATTGTGGACTTAACCTGATAAGGCTGGTTTCTTTGATGATTTTTTTTTTAATTAACCGTACTCCATTTAGGGTAAAACTGTCTAAAAAATCACTCTCACAACACATACCTCGATAATATTTTTATAAAATGATTGAATAAATGGTACATATATTCTTTACATTCTATATGTGTCTGTCTCAAGTCAGGAGCCAGAAATCCAGTGGTCTCTATCTTTTATCTTGGGTTTACGTTTTTTTGTTTATTACACAAAAGAGGGACGAAAGATACCAGAGGGATAGTCTAACTCATAGATTGAAAATAAACTGGATTGATAATTTAGTCTTAGATGCATGATTTGTTTTTTAGCTGTAAGTGGCTTAGAACTACCTGTCAGATAACTGCGAGTACTCTCAGAGCTGTTCCTAGTGTCTTTTTGTTGTTTGGGATTTACAAGTACCCGGCCACGTCTACTTGTATTTTTGTTCATCTGATGAGTTAATATAAAAAAGAAGATGTGGTATAATTGCCAATGAGACAACTGTCCACAAGAGACCAAAATGACACAGACATTAACAACTATATGTCACTGTACGGCATTCAACAATGAGCAAAACCCATACCGCATAGTCAGCTATAAGATGCCCCGATATGACAATGTAAAACAATTCAAACGAGAAAACTAACGGCCTTTCTCCGTATATATATATATATTGCTTTCAGATCATATAAAACAAGTATTGACGTCAAGCATTTTATTTTAACTGTAAGGTTATTTGAAAAATATATACAACACATTAAATGCAGTGTGTTCCAGTAGGTAGTCTAACAGTCATTCAGCATGAATGAGTATTCCAAGAAATGAAGATTGAGGGTAGTTACCGGTACTGTGTACAAAATTTTCAGTACCCCAATTATTTGTTCTAATCCAAGCGTGCTCATCTCTCTTCATCCGATAGAAAACTGTCATTGAAGCAGACGTCAACGAGCCTGAATCTATCTCTTTTTCCCCGGTGGTTGTTACGACTTCGTCTTCAACTACTAACTCTGTTACAATATAATGGACGTTTACAGTAGCTACTGTCCATGAAAACATGTAAATTCCATTCTGGGGAGCAACAAATACTCCATCGTTTTTGTTGTAATGATCTCCTTCGTTAATGATTACAGTCTCGAATACAATTGTAGAATGTTTATTCAGAGTGAAAGCTCTCTTTACAATAACTGCATAAAATAAAACTGGTGGTTTCTTCCCTAAAACATAAATCAAGTAAATTATCATTGAAAAATGTTTATCCTGACATGTATCTTCAAAATGTACAAATTCCGAAGCAATCAAGAGCTTATCTTATTATTTTTTACTTATTAGTATATATCATACAAGTACATTGCAGAGCTGGAATTCACTAGGTGGGCAACTGTTGACAGAAGTGTGGCAAAAATGCTTACCCGACACCACAGTAGGACAAACGGATATTATATTGTTAATCCCAATGCGTCAAATTTAAATATCTAACATAATACTTTATCTTGAAAGTGTTTAAAGCACAGTCCTGATTCAGAAAACCAAAAGAGTCGACACTCTAGCCTTTTTCCACAATTTGTAAATTTGCAATTAAATGTGTTCCACAAATTGCCAGAAATCTGACCTCACGCACTTTAAACAGCACATTGAAGTCGTATTCCAAATCTGATAAAATCATTAAAACTGAAACTTGACATTAATAAAAAAAAAAAAAAAAAAATAAGCACCGATATGTGCATATCTTATTAGAATCTGATCTCATACACTTTAACCACCACATTGAAGTCGTATGCAAAATCTTATAAAATCATTTAAACTCAAACCTGACATTAATAAAAAAAAAAATGAAAAAAAAGTAAAACCAGCATAGGTTTATGGAATACACTTAAACATTTTAAATGTATCAAAGCAAACAAGTGAATAAAGAACAAAAATTCAGTTGAACAGTACTGTAGTACTACAATATCCCAATACTTTCCTATTTTCTAATTAAATACAATACAGATGTAAGCTGTCACAAAACGATAATTTTAGCATTATGTTAACCTACATAGGCAAGAACATGATGCATTATACTAGATAAAGATGTGATGTGTCAATAAAACATAACCCAACAACAAAAGACACCGATGCATATATGATATATTTTCTTAGCATATTGATAATCTGTATTGCTAAATACATGTAGATCAGCAAACTTGTTTTTAATTTCAAGTTGAATTAAGCAAATACATGTCAAGTACGTTTGAACAATGCAAATAATTGAAAATCGTTTCCTTGTGCAGTTTCGCATTTTATGGTGCTTAATGAATTGTTTAATCAGTTAAATTGAAAATTGAATGTTTTAAGGATTACAGATGCTGTTATGCTGTAGAGCTTAACTTAATCAAAGAAATAAATTAAAATTAACTACTCACGTTTAACCTCTAGAGCTTCAATAAATCTTTCTATCCTCTCAATTCGACTTTCTAGCGTTCCTTCGTTGATATAGGTTACATTCTGAATAGACTTACAAAAAGTTACATGTCCCATAATACAAATCAAAACGAGGATTATACACTTCATTGTACAAATTGTTCTAAAATTAACTATCATCCGCTATTTTCAACTTTTCTTTAAGTGTTGTGCTAAACATCAACGTATATAAATGCAGTTGGTATAAATTAACTGATTAAAGTTATATGCGTCTTCTAAATTACAAAACTTTGTAAACACTTCAAAACAACTTTTTTCTGAAAATACTTACCATTTAATTTAGCTGTTTTGGCACTTTAACGTGCAGATATATTTGTAATGCATAACAGACTAAAATCCTAAGACAGTTTGGAGAAACTGATAGGTAAATAACTTTCATGTGAATGACTTCTTTAGCATATCTTTTAAACATGTACTTGTAATAACGTAAACACAATGATTCAGCGTACAGATTAAGCCGACTTTAAATATTGAATCGACAATTGTAAGAAGAAAATAGCCATCAAAATCATACGAAACAATAAAATGTCAATTTAAACGCCTATGTCTCCTATTTCTGATATAAACCTTCGTCAAATAAGACTGAGACCAAAAATTTGAAAAAAGACAATCACTTATAAAATTAACGATTACTGATATCACATACAAACAACGAATGATTCAGATAGCCCAAACTTGTATGTTCCTTACGTCGTAACTACAATCCCCTTCCCTTTCATGAATGTGACCTACCGAATTAGACTATTTACCGGATTTGTAATCACATAAGCATCACGACGGGTGCCACATGTGGAGCAGGATCTGCTTACCCTTCCGGAGCACCTGAGATCACCCCTAGTTTTTGGTGGGATTCGTGTTGTTTATTCTTTAGTTTTCTATGTTGTGTCATGTGTACTATTGTTTTTCTGTTTGTCTTTTTCATTTTTAGCCATGGCGTTGTCAGGTTTTTTTTAGATTTATGAGTTTGACTGTCCCATTGGTATCTTTCGTCCCTCTTTTTGTATCAGCACACAATATGATTAGATTTAACAAATTTTACGTGTGCACATACTGGATCAACTTTTGCCTTTTTACATAAAATATGTTTTCTGCACACAAAAAAATGAAACAAAATCATACAATTAAAATACTACACAGTTCAGATTTGCAATTGAATAGTTTATAAAATGATAACAAATAAATTTATAAATCTAAAATGTATATTTTATTTATTACAATACCAATGCAACGGCTGTAAGTGGCAGTGCACTATCACGTGGTACTGGTGTCTGAAGAACTGAAAATTAACTTTGATGTTCTATAATAATGCAAGCTCAACTGTAACACAGATTTTTTAAGAACATCGACGTTTCCTGACGTCAAGAAGACAATTGGTAACACAAATTTAGGCTAAAAGACCTTACATGGGTAACAACAACACAAATACATCTTGTAAAATATTATTTTATCTATAAAAGATCATAAAATCAAAGCTTATTTCAGTTGTACGCATTTATGACAGTATTAGGGGATTTCTAAATGTCCCAAAACGGAAGGTTGTATTTAAACAACTGCATGTATGCTCGATTTTCTAATGTTCCTGGAAATGTAATATTGTATATACCTACAATTTAGATTATAATGCAACACCGTTTGTAACATTCAATTTGATTGGAAAGGTCACCGATTTTCATTGTATCAATGTCAAAGAGACAACAACCCGACCAAAGAACAAATAACAGATGGGTTTTCAATGCAGCGAGAAAATCCCGCACTCGGAGGTGGGTCATAGCTGGCCCCTAAATAAACTGTGTATACAAATTAGTTCAGGGAAAATTGACATCATACCAAACGCCGAAATATATAAATGAACTAAAGTTATAAATCACACAATATGTCTATTCCATAGTTCAACCTCCAAATATCACCTTGTCTAAAATGTTTATAATCAGATATACAAATCGTCTTTTCTTATATGTATTATTATGTGATGATAAATATACATATGTTAACAAATTACCAGTTCCCATGTATACAATGAACGCAATCGGATCATTATGTGATAAAACGAACAACGCAGTCAAGTTAAATGGTCTTAAATGATCGCACAGTCGGAGTTAATTATTGTTTCGCAAGTAATAATTGGTCACAGCAAACATAAAAGCTAAACTAAATTATCTTGTCACGCAAAAAAATAATTTAGACCAAGATTGAAACATGGAATACCATACAATCAAGACATGCATTATCTGTAGAACTAGAATTCCTCATTCAAACTGTGCAATTATAGTTGTCCAAAAATAGTCATTGTCATTTACCTAATAGGAAATAACAAAATAGTCAAAAATTCAAATTCAATGCCAAAATTGGGAAATCTTTTTTTGACAGTTGTTTTATTTTCCATGAGATCCAATTACTTTGCTTTTGAGAAGACATATTTGATTCTAAGTGGAGTCTAAAGTACAAATCTTGTGTTTCAGCCATCATGTAAATCAATGTGAATTATGTCAATAAATTCTAAATATTTTGTTGAATGTTCATTATGAATTATGATATTATGAAAAATTCAAACTTTCGTAAATATATTTTATTAAACAGCACAAAATGGTTTGTATTATACTTTTGATAAATATATGTAGGAATTGCAATTGATTTCGCTTGCAAAAAATGATTAAGGGAGTAGGGTAATTAACAGTCTTTATCTAAACGTTATTTGGTCTTCTTCATGATGTTGACAATTTCTTTTAGAATCATAAAATGATAAACATGGATCGGAGTTATTTTTCTTTTTCACATGTACGATGAAAAGTAAATAATAAAATCAACGGTACCAATTTTGTTGCACCAGATGCGCATTTCGACAATACATGTCTCTTCAGTGATGCTCGTGGCCAAAATATTTGAAATCCAAAGCATATATAAAAGATGAAGAGCTATAATCCAAAAGGTCCAAAAAGTATAGACAAATTCGTGAAAGGAATCAGAGCTTTGCATGAGGGAGATACATTCCTTAATTTATAATAATTTCTAATATTTTGTAAC
This sequence comes from Mytilus edulis, assembly GCF_963676685.1. Classification (NCBI taxonomy): domain Eukaryota; kingdom Metazoa; phylum Mollusca; class Bivalvia; order Mytilida; family Mytilidae; genus Mytilus; species Mytilus edulis. The sequence continues at coordinate 34,557,624 of NC_092350.1, forward strand.
AGCAAATTTTAATAAAATGATAGTTCTTTCTTTTAAATTTCATGTGGTACAACTTGTATGTCTTTAAGTACAGACGGTACAGGTAGAGGCATATAGTATGTGAATAATCTAGACATCATTTATTGTTTTTCTGTTATTCAGTTAATGTATTGATTGGCTCAATAATAAAAAAAGCTAATTTGGTATACTAACAGGTTGTGTTTCCGTCTCAATGATATAATTGCACGATTCCATGTCACTGTCGTTTATATAAATGATTCTTATATTTTGATGAACTAAATATGATGGTGAGAACTCTATGGTTAATATGACTTCCCCTGTTTCAAAGATAATCATAAGATGACACTGTTGAATTAAAAAGTGGCATTAAACTAATAACTAATACCGATTTGCTTGTAAGTTCTAATTTTCATTTATTTAGTTTTATCAAGACTGCTTCACTGCGGTATAAAAGTAGAAAATGTATTAAATGTGAGATCCTTTTCAACAGATGATCGGATTTGATAAAAGAAAGGTTTTCGTACCAAAAAAGGACAACCACTTCGAAAGCAACGTCAACGCTACCAGGGGCCTTTTTACTTCCTATAGCTATATATTGGTATATAAAATTAAGAAGATCTGGTATATAATTAAGAAGATGTGCCATTGGAACAACTCTCTTACATACATTTATGTGACGGAATTAAACATGTTTACGGGCTACTTACACTCTTCCTTTGCCACTGACGCAACAGAACAACATTAGAACAAACTAGTATAAGCACCTCAAAACATGTACAATACGTTGAACTCTTCATCTCAAACAAAGTGGAGCCACTGGACAACTAAATCCAATCAAATTCAATGCCACTAGATGTTATGCAAGTAAAAAAAACAAGCTTCAAATCTCTGTCTAGGCATATTAAGTTGTGGCGTATCTTTAGTTTAACCAGTTAGATGTTCATTTGTGTGTATGATCCAACACGTCTGTTCGTATCCCGGTTCTTGGACTATGTTAAAATTATTTCCTAGTCAATAAGTGACAACGTTAATGTAAACTGACACTCGCATATCAATCTATGTCGATTCGAATTCTTGTTATTTGTTGATTAATTCAATTCTTGGCTTCTAAATTGCGTTTTGATACACATCCACAGAAATTAATCTCTAGCTGTATTGAAACAGATTACAGCTGACGAATTCTATTGTCAACACTACCAAAGCTCAATTTATTTCTTCGCGAGAGAAATGACCGATTTGATAACACAGACGAAGAGATAATTGTTTTAATTGATCAAAGTGCTGGACGAAGGCAAATGACGATCGATCGATTTTTGCTGATGCTGTATCAAAATGTGTCCTGTTATGTTTTCCAAAGAAGAAGATAGATTAATTAAAAATCATGATACCGGAATATCAATTATTCAATTATTTCGTCTTCCTCATTAAACAAAAAGCTTTAATCGAACACGAAAGCATGTGAAAATAAAATCCTTGATATATATGTTATATGCCTTCAGTGTTTTCTTAAAATAATAAATTGTTGAAAGGATAAACTGCAGTTAAAACTAATCGTCAATGAAAACAAGGTGTATAATGAAATATGCGCATGGATTTGTATATATTATCTTGATATGTAATATGGATTTTTAATCATTGTTAAAGGCCGTACGATGAGAGGCTAACTTCTACGTGGTTTGATAACTTATAGGATTGCCAGTAAGACAACTTCAAACCTTTGTCTTATTTCTATATTTCGTTAAAACAGATAGCTATATCAAACATATGAAAAAAAATCGCGGAAAGGAAACTAATTCACAAGCCTTAACGGCACCAGTTAAATGACACTTCCCCTTTTGATTTTTCAATCGGCTATTAAATTCAAAAAACAAATCATACTGTTTTTTGTGATGTTCAGAAGCAGTTTCCACACGCTTATCTTCCCTTATAAATAATTGACTGCGTATGCAAGTCTTTAAATCAAATTCAAATTCTACGTAAAAGTGAGAAAATCAATCATAAAAAACTCAAAAAGACAGCAAAACAACGAGGCAAGTAATAAAAAGGCATGCATATAGGGGTCAAGATACCGTAATAATCTTTTCATATTTGTGACAGTGACAAGGCGATGATGGTATCTTTAATATTCAAGGTATAAGGTACAGGTATTTGATGTACCTATCAACAAATGTAAATATGTTAATAAAATTTAGTTTTAAGAAGAACAAAAATGTTTTAATACTTATGAGCTGATCTCTTGAATAAAGGACATCTATCTGTAAGGTTCTATGTCACTTGACACCACATCTTCCTTTTTCATATTTACTATAGTCTACTCTACTTTAACACTCTACAAAAAGGTGTATGACAAATTTATAAGGTCTCAAGTTGAATGTATTTTTTTAAATATCAACTGCCAAATGATACTGCATGCAAATATACGTTTGAAGTGCCAATAGCATTCCAACAACATTCAACACTGAGGTAACCTTATATTCAAAACTTATTTGTAACTGTTGCCCAGTGTAAATTTCCAAAGCATAAATGCACACTACAGTAGAAAATGGAGAACAATTTGAAAATTTTAATTACGAAGAGAGACGAATTATGTAAATATTCATTGCTTCTTATATTACTGCTAATACCAAGAAATAGAAATTGATAACAGATTTATTCAAACCTATTACCTCTGAAGAAACGCGATATTTTTGTCGCCATCAAAAGTCAATTCATCTTCTTCGTATGTGGAATACGATTAATATATTCTACTAGAATTTCCCTAAATACTAATCAATAATCATCAAAAATCTTCTTAACCGTCATTTGTGGTCAAAAACAAAGTGCCCGCTACTCAATTGGGTGTGGACTTTTCAGCTTTGTATTCGGGCGGTATAACATACTTTCCATTTGCTCATGATTTTCCAACGATTGTCTGGAAAAAATATCTATCAATTTGTACATACTTCGTCCTTAAATAAGGTAAAATTCAGACCCACATTTTTACATTCTAAATCATTGATAACTTATTATTTGTATTACCGATTATATCATGAAGTATACTTGATAAATGAATCCCGCCGAGTTAGCTGCATCAGTGGTATATTTGTATATTTTCATTTAAACGTATTGGTATTGCTGTAATGAATGGAAGACCGGTGCGGTTATGTTCAATATCTCAGTTCCAAGTAGAAATTAATTACAGTTGGGACTTGAAAATCACAAGTTTCAAATGAGAATTTCCTCTACCGGTCTTTTGTAACCCCGCTGAAGTACGTCCATTATTCATTTTTCATTATTCAAAATTCAATAATGATTAATGAAATAGTTAACTGTTCACTATTCAATGTAAAGTTCTGAATAATGAATGATGAAATAGTTTATATTCCATTATTCAAGTTGAAGCGGTGAATAGTGAAATAAAATTTAAAAAAATTGACTGACACTATAGCTATATCCCGTCTTTTTGAATTCGTCATTTTGTTGTAATCTAAAAATTATTGAAATTAATATCAGAAAAACAACAACGTTCTTTTGTACATTCCAGCAAAACCACATTTATACATGTATACATGAATGTACGGTATACGACGTTAGGACGTGGTAATGTACAAGTATAATGTCATGACTTCAGTTACTTGATAAATATATTTTTTCTTAAATTGCAGCGTGCTCATGTACCGTTCTGTGCATAAATTGTAATGTTTTCTAAAGAATTTACATTTTCTAAACTCTGTTATGAACGGAATAATAATTTAATAAGATATTCTTTGCTAAAAAGCTTCATTCATATATGGATATTTCATTAAGCAATATACAATGTATAAAACAAAATGTAATTTGCATTGATGGATTGTACTTTTAGTAATATTTCAGAGCTTGACCGCCGGTTACTTATTCCTTTATTGAACATTTGACAGTCTGATCAGTTAGTATATTTTCTAAATGAGTGATGACAGACCAGTGGCACATATTGCGTTCCAAGTATAATAATTGCCATCGTCTGTGCTCTAAGAATTAATTATTAAAATACTTTATGCTCAGATTAATGTCAATAGATAATAGAATATATTCTGGTGTGAACGTGATATCGAATGTCAGCAGTCTATTGTAACGGAATTAGTCTGATATGTTACGTCATCGGACAAAATGTGCTAAAATAGTATATGAAATTTCGGATTATTAACCTTTCTTGTAAGTTTTCGATGTTTGTACTATACATTTACAACAAAATTATCTATATCGTGAACTTGTTTTGTCAGTCAAAGCTTTATCTGTAGAGGAATTAAAAGACAATGATAAATCTTTTCATTTGTAATTTTTAAGTGCATGTCAAGGCTTTTGTCTAATTTATGAAAATAATTTGCAATATTTATTTCTAACAGATGATAAAGATATCAGAAAATTACAATATATCCGAAGTTGTCATTGCTTAATTTTTAAGTATGTTATCCAAATTTCGTACTTCTGGCATGTCCTTACTCATGTTACTCTGTTCAAGTATATTTGTTAATATATTGATAATAGGTCTAAAGTATTAACGTAATTGTACAATATTTTCTAATATAGATCTAAAATAGAATTATATTAACATAATTATCTTAGTAATAAGTATTTTTTTCAGTTGTATTAGTTGTTCTGTTAACTCTTTCCTTTGAAAACTAGATTTAATTTTGACTATATTTAAAAGCTACAATTTGATTTTTCATCAGGAATATGTCGGGCTCTCATTTCAAAGATATGTATTTGATTTGTTTTAAATCAAAAAGTCTATATCAATTGCAGTGTAGAAGTGTGAAGTGTGTTCCATACGGCCACTTCATTTTAAAACAACATATATAGTACAGAATCTAAATCACTCAATTCAGGGAACCAGGGAAATCGACAGATACTCTTTACCTGCAATAATATTGAAATTGGAAATGGGGAATGTGTCAAAGAGACAACTACCCGACCAAAGAGCAGAAATATATGCATAAACATGAATGTATTCAGTAGAGTGTGTCCAATAAATATATCACGACAAAACCTTTATTAATGCCAGATGAATTACAATACTAGATAAGAACAATAATACCAAAATTGACATAGAAAAGTGTATGGATTAAAAGCAATATAACAATGAAAATAAATTTCAGTATGTAAATTGCAATTTCAATACATTTTACTCTCGATTTCACAAACTGTTTTATTAGTTAAGGACATTCAGCTTTTTTTGAGTTTGGCAAAGCTCGTAAGGTTATTCATGCAGGGTTTTGACACATCAGAGCTGTAAATTATCAGAACCAATTTGAAAGTCACCATCCGCTCCGTTAGACGTCTCAATCATCTTTTATAGCAAGTTTTTTGTCAATACCTTATAATATATTCTGATTTGTACGTGTCAGTGGTATATTGTCGAAGATTTAATCCGATCTGATAGGAAACACTGCATCATTCTATAATTGACAATCTCTTTGGAAATATGTTTCTGTCATAGCGATCTTGTATCCGATTTATTGAATAATCCATTGGGAGTTACTAGTTTTATTTTGCCAACAAATGTGTTCTTAAATAAAATGAAAATAGGTATAATTTGAATCGATTATTTCATGTTTATCAGGAAATGGTATATCTGGTATCGTAATTTGACTATGTTTCCTGAGTCTATGTGAGAACATTTAAAACATACGTTATTACTTTCAAACAGGATATACCACAATAATTTAAAGATTTTTGTACATGACTTCAGAGTTCTAATTCAAAGTTTTTATTTTTAGATTCTTTTATTCTGAATTTCAAGTAGCGGAATGGATCGTAGATTTTCTTATTCCATATGGATTGTTGTTACCCTGTATTTTGAAAGGATTTATGCTGAACCCGAAAATCGGCTTACTGAAATTGTTATCGCAGGATTATTTCCGACGTCATATGACATAGAGGCCGGAGAAATTGGCCGTGGTGTTAGACCTGCTGTGAAGTTGGCACTGGACATGGTTAATAATAATACCGAAATACTTCCAGGATATGATCTGCAGATGACCTGGAATGATACACAGGTACTTATAAGAAATTACTTCAATTAGAGCTGCAGAAATTAATTTAATTTAAACAAAATGCCACAAAATTTTATGTTATTCCAATTTCACTAGGAACGAGATATATGATTTCAAAACAGTTTATTTGTTAACCCTACTATATTTATATTTCAAGAATTCATCGTCCATTAGTGTCTTGAACTGGAAACATTAAGCAATTGTGTCGCAAAACATTTCTTTAAACATTATATTTATTATAATAAAAAATAAGCTACTGATCATGACTTGATATTTTAATATTTACCAAAATCCGGAAATTTTGTAGACTCAGTCCGTCAAAAAAATCTTTTCAGTTGGCCTATGTTGGAACATGTATTGCAACGCTTTATTTTAAAAACTTGTTAATCTGATTTCGTTTAAATTTCTCATATAGTTATGCGTCAATTTTCTTCAACTTTTGATCTTGAAATGTTATACTTATATGGGGGTCAATAAGGGTTCGTTATGATCTTTCAGGACACCACTTTAATTTTCATAGTTCTACACGTAGTTTGTCACTTTCAATCATAGGGCAAGTTAACTGAGTTGCATCAAAACGGTTCTTCACACCAGTTAACATTTAAATTTAATTCAAACTAGAAAGTCCGTAATCAGATGTCAAAACTAAAAGCTCAAACAAATCAAACGAAATGATAATAGCTGTCATATTCCTGACTTGATAGTTAAAATTTCAAACAATTATACTCTTTCATATCAGTTTTATTCAAACATCATTGTGGACACCTCAAAATTAATCGAAGCGACTTTTAGCGTAAAATTGTTTGGCCATTCTTGTCATTGAAATTTTCATTAAAGTTATGAAATGTAATCAATAGGCTTAATAAATAGAAATAAGGTAAAATCTGTTTTTATTAAAGTCTAACTTGTGCACTAAGTTACAGTATCTGTCTATCAAGATTGCTGGATAGATTGAGTATTCTCTGCAATGTTTAAACTTTATAAAATAAATGATAAGGAATCGCAAAATTTTGCATACCAAATGATCGGTAAAAAACAATAAAACTTCATTGAAGTACAAGTAAAGTCCCTTTTAGGCGGTTTGTATATATAATATATATCACTAGACCACTTTTCAAGAACTTTTCAGTTATTGTTCCAATTTTGCAATCCGCCAAATGAAGTTGAAAGTTGGAGGACCATTTTACACTGTCTAGTGCATTAATTAAACTGCCAAACGATGTTGAACGACCCTTTTATACTGTCTAATGCTAAATATAAACCGCCAAACGAAGTTGAAAGACCCATTTTCACTGTCTTATGCTACCAATATCTATAAACCGACAAACGAAGTTAGAAGACCCTTTTACACAGTCTAATGATATATATAAATCGCCAAATAAAGTTGGTAGACCCTTAACACCATTTAATTTTATATGTAAACAAACAGATGAAGTTGGAAGACCCTTTAAACTGACAAACGAAGTTGAAAGATAATTTACACGGTCTAATGATACAATTATATATAAACCGACAAACGAAGTTTGAGGACCTGTTTACACTGTATAATATATATTAATCGACAAATAAAGTTGGAAGACCCTTTTTCACTATCAAATGGTACATACAATGTATCAACCTACCAACGAAGTGGGAAAACCCTTTTACACTGTCTAGTGCTAAGGTTACTCTCGTTTAAAAGGAAAGTTGACCGTTTTTACAATCGAACAGTGCACTGGTGGCAAATTTCATTTACATAAACTCTGACGACACATTGTATTTTAGTTATATTAAATCTTTTAATGCAGTCACGCAGATAACAGAAGCAAAGCTAATTGTGTTTGCAGTTTCTGTGTTGAAATCAAATTGGATTAATTTCACATAAGACATCAAATGTTACGACACAGAGCGTATTCAAACAGTTAATGCAATTCTGTTTTTAAAATGATACAGTGATTTCAGTATCACGGATAATGAACACTCTTGCTTTGAAATTGTAACAACATGTACCTTCTGTTGTATCAACTTTCTTTTCCTAATAACAAAGAAGCATCAAAGTATATAGTGCAGAATCCCTCATTCAGGATCTAATATTATTGATAAAAGTTATGTTTACTGTTACTATAGCTAATTAAGTCAATCATTAGTAAACAAAAATTAAAATCAAAATCAAAGATCAAATCATTCCATCGTAAATTTTACGGTTATGGAATATCCGTTTTACAGATGATAGCAGATATATTCCCATTATCCTCTGTCAAATTTCCCCGAATGTGATCTACCGAATTAGACTTATAACTGGGTTTATCGTAACATGTTTTATTATACATATATTTGGAATTTAATACACCGGCATACAAGTACGAGGACTAGCTAGCTATAAAACCGGCTTTCATCCTCCATTTCTACATATGAAAATGACTGTTCTAAGTCAGGAATATGACAATTGTTATCCATTCGTTTGATGTGTTTGGGCTTTTGATTTTGCAATTTGATTAAGTACGTTCCGCTTTGAATATCCTCGGAGTTTTGTATTTTTGTTATTTTAATTTTTGATAAATGTCAGGTCTTTAGAATCTTTATTGAATTAGTTCACGATATTTCTCATCTATTGGAGATTGAGACATTGACATATATTGTATAAGGGTTGTTTTACAATTGTGTATTACTATCTGGATGTCTGTTGGTGTTTGTCTTATTGACGTATATCTCACATCTGTTTTTATTCATATCTAACAAGCCATAGAATATAATGACCATTTTATCAAACTGTGTTCATTTTGCTTGTACATTGTACCTAAGATCCGCAATTCGTGTATTCCTTGAGTCTGCACAATCACGACTTGTTACACTGAAAACTTTTGGTTTATTTTTTATAAAACGTTATCGTAAGTTTTTAACCAATTCCTAAACAATTTTTAACTTAAACGAGTGACGTTTTCGTTACTGTGGTTTACTGAAGACTTGATAAAGATGTGTTTCAGAAGCACATATCATTAACATTACTATCGGTAATAGTATTACGTGTAAATATTTAAACAATCTATTTACGATTTTTGAACAGCGGTATACTACTGTTGCCTTTTTTTTTAGCTTTGTAAGTCCTAGTTATGATATCGAAATAATGAATATATACGTCGATAAAGTCAATTTATTCAAAGTAATTACGTTATATGTCTTTGATGGACCGCTCTTTAATGTTTCATTTTGAACTGATATGCATGAGAGAGATACAAAAAATATAAAAACGAGAATACTTATTTCAGGGTTCGAGAATATGTCTTAGTTTTCGTGTCTGATATCTGTAAAAATACTCATTATTGATATCAGGATAAACATTTTGTACGCCGGACGAGCGTTTCGTCTACATCAGAATCGTCAGTGACGCTCGAATTAAAAACGTGCGAATCCCGTTGGTACTATTATAATTCCTCATTTATATTGTATTTCAAATAATGTAGCAGTAATTGTGTTACTCGGCAAATTCACTTTCTGGTTTATTGAATCAACAAGAATTGAAATAGAAATAGAAACACGTCTGGCAGATGTTCATACAGTATTACATCAGAAGTGTAACATTAGCATAGAACTAGATTTATAAGGTTAATGTATCTATAAGATAACTAATATCTGAACAAGATTGATGGACTACCGTCATTATTTTTCAAGAACAAATATAGGGAGAAAATGTAGAATTATAGTAATTGGTTGGAACGACTTCCACTCTTTTGAAAAATATATAAATTGAAGAAATGTATAAAACAATCATTTTTTAGTAGATAAAAAAAGTGTACCAAAACTCTCCCTCTTCTCTTGCCAAGATATGGTAAAATACATATATTGGTACATGTAAGCTCTACCAATCATATCATACGACGATAAAATAAACTGGAAAAACTGCAAGATACTTTGAAATCTAGGAGGATGGCGGACACAAGAATCACTATATCACCGGTTAAGTAAGCATTGATATAAAAATTATGTAATTACGTGCTATTGAGGGCAAACATCGACTTAATTCTTCAACATATTTAAAACAAAATCAAATGATTCAAAACATTTTAGAAATATAAATGAATGACAAAATAATTAGAATACAGAATTCTAATTTATTGTCCTTATACTCAAGCTCGCGACTTATATGGATCAGAATTTTAATCAGATTGAACAAATTGTATGCTGCATTAAATGAGCGATGCAATGTTTTTTTTCAGTGTGACATGGCTAAAGCAACAAAGATATTTTTCGACATGATGCATGAAAATACAACAAAAGTAATGTTATTTGGAGATGCATGTCCTAACGTTACTGGTCCTTTAGCACAAATATCAAAGTGGTGGAATATGTCTCAAGTAAGTAGAAAGATTTATGTTTTGGCACGTGTTGAATGCGTTGATAATTTTGGTTATGTTTGGAACTACATAATTCAAAATACCTGAATTACTTTTTGTTAAATTACAGAAAATTGCATTCTCAAAACATATTACCTTTTGAAAGAAACCGGTATTTTAATATCAAACTGTCAAGTTTATGGGTTTTTTCTTTTTTCCAACTATGTTTATTATCTATGAAATTACATATTCAGGGAAGTTAGAGAACAGACGTTAATATTGATATTTCATCATTTACAGTTGTCATATGCCGACACTGATCCAAAGCTGTCAGACAGATCAACATATTCTAATTTCTTTCGGACAGTTCCAAGCGATAGAGATTTTAACCCCGCCAAAGTGGCATTTCTAAAGCGATATAATTGGACAAGAGTGGCGACCTTATTTCAAGATGCATCGATAGAATCTGACAGATACGGTATTGTACGTTATATTAAAATGAAAGCTAGTTACATTTGACCGTTATTATTGAATTAAAACAGACTTAGTTAATTCCTTAAACAATAGGCAGCTCTATGGTTATATTAAATGGTTACTTATATTTCAAACGTATAGACTGTCAAGTAGTTTCGATTTATTTTTATAATTTCAAACTGACCATATGTGACCACATGAATAGATGCGCGACACAAGACTCAAATAATACAAACATTTTATATAATCTGTAACTGTGCATTGTAAAGTTTATTATGCAAGATGATTGTATAATTTAGCAAAATTCGTAATGTATCTACACTGCATGTGCACAACTTTCAGTGTGTTTGTTTTTCGACACACTTTCTACAAAGTTAAAAAGGGGTGGGAGGGTTTTCGCAAGTACAACCGGTTTTTCTACCACATTGTGTATGCTTTCTGAACTATGAACAGTTCATTGGTGTTTGTCTTTGTTTAAACATCTATATTCTTTCGTAGGTCCTGGTATTTCGTTTGTGAGGTCAGTGTACTGTCCAAATTTAAAAAAAAAACAACTGTTATCCTTTTTATGAATTTTCAACTTCTGTATATGCACTTATGTATCGAAAGCCCTCTGAAAACCAAATATAATTTGCATCGAAAACTGTCTAAATCGAACAACTTTTTGAACGTAACTTATTTACGCAGTCAAAGTCATTTGCTGGAATAATGTTAAATAATTGGTGAAAAATACTAAATAACGATAACCGTTGCAGACATTGAGGAGTATTTTACATCAAAAATATGTGTGTTTTGTACGGAAGCGTATTAGCGCCACACATTTTTATTTTTTTTGTTGTTTTTCTTCCTATGTTATAACGCAAACATTTGTTTTATCTTATTTCTTATTTAAGATTCAAAGGAAACAGTAGTTATTAAAGGAGGAGGCTGTATATATTAAAATTTATCACCTTTGTAGTCATTGCAAAATATGTGGTAAAATGCTTGAATAATTAGATCCTATCATTGACTAATAATGAGCAGAATAATATAAGAAGATGTGGTATGAGTGCCAATAATAAGAAAACTCTCCATCTAAGTCACTATTCGTATAAGTAAACCATCATAGGCCAAAGTACGGTCTTCAACACGGAGCATTGGCTCACACTGAACAACAAACTATAAAGGTCCCCAAAACGATATCCATGTTACTACTAGTATATATATTACAAAACAAAATTCAGTAAATTGAGGTTATACCTAAGAAAAAAATCAACCCTGCTAATATAGCTATAACCGAATATAAATATACTTCCAAAGTAAGCTCTCGTTTGAGAACTGTGTAAAGTAGGTTAGATTCAAACAAGCTACCCTTTGGCAATAAATGTATAGAATGAAGCTGTTTTATTAATAAAATTATGTTCTCTCTATTCAAATTGCTACCCAAGCATCTTAAAAATACTTCATGATATTGAAATGAAAATTCAATGATTTTCTATCAAAGAATCTTGATCATATTCTGATATTTAAAAAAAGTTTCCTTATAAATAATTCATTTTAAAGCAGAAAGATCATTTTGTCTATTTGACTTGGAGGTTTCACAATTGTATGACATTATTTTTGATCTTTCAATTTAAATATGACTATATACTAAACTACATCTATTTTCTTGTTAAATTATATACTTTTCTGATGCACAAATCAGTCTTAATTTATGTATAATTGCACTTCAAGTATTCCATTATTACTATGCATATTTATTATAATGATTTGGCCTTGTATGTATGTTTCTTTTTTTTTTATCTACTAGTAAATCACATCCGAAATGAATGGCAGACGGACATATATACAAAACTTAATGAATAATTGAAATCAAGATATTTGCGTTATAACGCAAACATAGGAAGAAAAATTTAAAAACAAATGTGTGGCTATAATACGCTTCCGTAGTTTTGTGCATCTTTTAGATCCAGTTTGTTAAGAATAAATATTTCCATCCACTTCCTTCTTTTTGTTCTGCTCATGTCCTGACCCTAAAATTTTATATAAAACTCAGGTTATACAATCATATCAATGAGTTATTTGCCAAATTAAATCCTTTTCAATGATATATCAGATCTATATCCTAGTATACATGTACATTTTTGTAAAAAAAAAAAATGGGGGGGATCAGTCTTATTTATCTCTGGATTTATCTGTTCCCTCAACGTTTCCAAAAAATATGATGACCTACAGACATTAAAAGCTCAATGTTAGCTGTAGGAGTTATGATTAATACAAACTGAATTGACAAAACGGATAAATATTTTTTTTTCTACAAAAATATTCAGTAAAATGTTCAATACAAATACTTTCATAACATTGAGTCAGAATTATTAAGTTTCTCTGTATCAGTTTGATCCGTTATAAATTGTATTTACTTGTAGAACTTGTGATATAATGTAATCCTGGTTTAATCAGAAGTCCATTGATTTAATTTCCCTATGCAGTTATAATGTCACCTTTGATATGTTGACTTTTCTTTACAAAATCTCGCACATCGACATGACTTCTGTTTTACTAGCTCTTTATGTTCTTAAATTTATAGAATTTATATTCTTACTGAACGATGTACAATCTTAAAGGTTTCTCAATCGGCAGCTACAGGATTAATACAGAGCAGTTTTAATGCAAAGCTGGGAGAAGAGTTTTAGTATGTGACTTTAAATTTAATTTGTTTAATAGTTTCCTGACCTTTTACACCAAACGAATTTATTATACCAAAACAATTTCGTATTAATTGTCTCCTGTTTTTTCTGACAGCAAACAATGACAAACAGAACAGAACCCTAATTCATTGACACTGTATTTGATGATTGCTTAATTGTCTCATCAACTTTAATGAATATTGAACATGTAATCAATTTGATGATTCATGTGCATTTACAAATTAAATTTTGCTCTTTTGAGTCACACACACAAGAAAGCATTTACATGGAGTGGGATTAACATTTTATTATAACCACTGTTAATATATCCATGAAAGATGTAAGTGGAAAGTTGCTATTAATAATCAAGCTTATCTATGATATGCATTTAAACATCATTAACTAGATTTATGACCATCATTTTGGCTAGGAACTCGTAGAGACTGAATATTGCATTGACAAACAAAGACTGAGGCGAATTTAAATTAATTAAGTTTCCTATAATTCAAGTAACAATATGTCATACATTTAGCCAGAAAATAGTTTTTTGACATTTTAGATATTGTTTAATTTTATTTTAAGACTCAAGATAATCATGTTTTTGTTTGAATGATCACTGCTACTTAACGTCCGATGGAAAATACAATATTCAGAACCTTTTTTGTTTTTTGTGTAACGACGGCTTGATTTGTTTTCTTGAAGTGAGAAGAAACAAGACAATACTGCTAAATCACACTTTTACTTTGATGATTTTTTTTTACTCATAACATGTCATTTTTTTAAATAGGCACACAATAAGTTTATACAAGTCATCGATGATGCCAATATAGAAGTTTTAAAGGTGGAGAGTTTTCTCGATGATCCAAGCTCAGCTGTCGAAAATATAAAGGTATCCAATATGTTTTACCAATCAGAATTATGCCCGAATGACAACACTAGGTCATTATCGTTCAAGTTAATCTAAAATATTCCGCATTTTCGATTGAGTAAAATTTTCATCAAAGATACAAGGCTTATATTTTGGTACGTCAGACGTGAATCGTCTACATAAGACTCGGCAGTGTCACTCGAAGAAAACAGTTGAAAAGTAAAATAAAATACTTAGTAAAAAAACATTTGAATGGTAAATTCCGAAAAAAAACCAGTTAAATGCAGCTAAGTCAATCTATGCCCGGGATATATTTCCCATAGTAATTTGATTATTTAAAGGTTTCATAAATTTTCTATTTACTGAAAGTAAAAAATAAACAAATGATTCTAGACAAAAACTTTAGTAGGAACAGGTAACGTAGCAATTTAAACCAAATAAAAAAATAAATACATATTACGCAAAAGGGATACATACCAAATGGATATCAATTTATAAAAAGACAAAATACAACACCATAGAAAAATATTTGAGATAACGGAAAAAACACAGGTTATAAAACACAGGATATAAAACACAGTAGACAGTTTGTCGAATATTAAAAAAATATATTCTGGTTGTATTGCAAAACTAACTTCAAAATATAGAGCAATAATAATATTATTAATAATTCTACACT
The DNA here is from genome assembly GCF_963676685.1 of Mytilus edulis. NCBI lineage: Eukaryota > Metazoa > Mollusca > Bivalvia > Mytilida > Mytilidae > Mytilus > Mytilus edulis. The sequence goes on from NC_092350.1 coordinate 34,572,632, forward strand.
TTCCGTCAGGATTTGCTGTTTGATGTAAACAGCAAATCCTGACGGAAAGTGTAGAATTATCGACTAATATATGTATAAGGTTGACGTTCTCAACTATTTTATTTTGTATTTTATTTTAACAGAAACTAGATGCCAGAATCATTGTTGGTTTCTTTAACGAAACGATGGCAAGGAAAATATTTTGTAGTGTAAGTAAGAATAGGAATAAGTTGATTTTTTGAAATCCCTCTTTTATCAGAACATTCGCTCCACAATAATTTGATCACCCCTTTATCATAAAATGTCTTCCATTAGAATTATTCAAGTCCTCCACAAACAATCGTTCACACCTTTATTTTACAGTTTATCTACTTTTTCCACTATATATTTTCACATTTCCCAACCGATTGTGAAAAAAATGTTCTCCTCTCAGGTGAAATAGCTGTTCCCGGCAAATGATTAAGTCGGAAATTAATTATGACATCAAATTTTCTTGGGTTCTTCTGAATTGACCATTCAGTTGTTGTCGTTTGTTTATGTGTTACATATTTGTTTTTCGTTTATTTCTTTTATATAAAATAAGGCCGTTAGTTTTCTCATTTGAATTGTTTTACATTGTCATTTCGGGGCCTTTTATAGCTGACTTTGCAGTATGGGCCTTGGTCATTGTTGAACGCCGTGCGGTAACCTATAGTTGTTAATTTCTGTGTCATTTTGGTCTCTTGTCGAGAGTTGTCGCATTGGCAATGATACCACATCTTTGTTATATGTTACTGCTGAGAATTGGAAAACAGAAAATTGGAAAGTTGAAATCATAACACACACTTAGCTCTGAAATGAATGTTGTTGAGTAACGTATACTTTTATTCTTACTCTCGTGCATGTTTAAATTAATCGGACTTCATTAACAGGCGTGTGCTTCTAATACTAAAAAAAACTGCTCACATTGGATTATAATTGAGAACGGACTGAAATGAACTCTACATAAGTTTTGAAATCACATTTACAATTTGGTTGCTCATTACAATGTGTCGGTATTTCGACTCAGTAGCGACATGTTTTGGTCTTTCAAATCAGTAAAGTCGGTTGATCTGGTTTTGTTTTACCAATTTTGTCATATTTCTGATTGAGAAATGCTGACTCGGTACAAATCATCATTTTGGGTGAAGCATGCATAACAAGAGACGCTAATTATTTCGACGCATAGATAGCGCTTCTGTATCGGTTCATACGTACGATTCCCGAAGTTTTAGTTTACTACCTTGATGTGTGTCTTTTTCAATTGACGCGATCTGATCATCCATGCATGTCATCAGTAAAGTATGTTGTCTTGATTATCTTAGAAAACCTAAGTCTATCTTCTGGAATGAAACTTTATAAATATTTATCACATATTTGTTATGAATACCTTAGGTTTTGCATATGCAATAACCTCAAAATTACCCGGGGCAAAAAAAGATTATATTGATATTGTGCCCTGATTCCAAATGACGTGACGTCATTGCATCCTTAACGACACTTTTGTGATAAAATGTTTAAGACTTTTACCTGTTATGTTTCATTAATTGTTATAATTGAATTTGTTTTTCTCTTTTCTGCAGAACTTTAATATGTGATAAATAGATTATAACTTTTTTTTCAATATTGGCCCTGGTATCATCCTTCGACCCATATGGGAGTCTCGGGATGATACCAGCGCCAATATGGAAAAGGGCGTGTTATAATTTATATATATATAAAAAGAACAATATTCTATTCATTAAAGAGGTTATCGGTTTTATTTTAACCAAATAAATTATTTCTTTTCCATCAACACAAAACGTGCAAGAAAAAATAAACTAAGATGTTTGAAATGTCAAAGGCCTTTTTCAATGCTTAAAATTGTCATTGGTTTATATCTTACCAATTATTATCATGAGACTTTTAATTTCAGCAGAAACTGTGTTAGTGTATCACTGTCCTTTAATCAAGTCATATACTACAATTTCATTTTACTTGCAGGCATTCCAGCAAAATATGTACGGTAAAAAATATCAGTGGATTTTAGTTGGAGGTTATTCGAAAAAATGGTTTAGTACGAAAGATATTTCTGTCCCGTGTAGAAAACATGAAGTTTTACAAGCTGCTGAAGGATATCTTATGATGGAATCTTTAATCCTTACACACAGCAATGAACGTACGGCATCAGGTTTGGTATGTTTTATCTGTTAAAAACTCAGACACCAGGCTCACAATTTGGCCATCCCCGTATTTCGTCTACATACACGTAACACTCGAATTAAAATCAAACCAGTTTCGCAGCCAAATAAATTTGTACATTCCGAGGCAAACAAAACCCTTAGCGATTTGAATATTCACCATTTTATTAACAGAAAGTTTATAGAAAATAAATTTTAAATATCAACCAGGGTGATCATTGTATCAGTATGCAAGTGGCACATTCATCGATGAAAAATTGTGCTTTCAGCATTCCTGATTTGGGTAAAGCTTTTCCGATGCTTAAAAGTTATAAGGCTTTAATTTAATTTTTAGACACCTAAAGAATACAAGAAACACTATAATGATGTCCGTGACAGAGAGTTTAGTGTTTTTCATGGTTATGCATTTGATGGAATATGGGTGATAGCTAAAGCCATTGATACAATCCTTAGAAACAGGAGATATCCTACCAATGTTGAAGAACATTTTTTCAGGGGTGATTCAATGGCACTGGCGTTAAACGAAACAGACTTTATTGGAGTTACAGTAAGTTATTATATCAAATCATACTTTTTTGTAGAAACGTTTGACTTAGATACATATGACTCTAACGTACTTGTCCAAACCAAATTTGTAATACTAATGTAAAATTATGTCTTATAACATTGCAACTCAATTCTTTTTATAAAATTAAAATAATGTCATAAAAAATAATTAAATCGGGGTACCGGTATGTCAAAAATAACATTTTAAAACATAAAAATTTTGCTAGTATATATTTTCAACCAACATATACTTGTGTCAGATAAAATATATTTTTAATAATTATTTATTAGGGACGAGTACACTTCGACGGACCAGACAGAATTGGTTTGGTATCAATCAAGCAGCTGCAAGGTATGGATAGAGACAACAGTAGTATACCGCGGTTCAAAAGTTAAAAATCAATTGAAAGAAACCAAATTCGGGTTACAAACGAAAAACCGAGAGAACCACTTCGGAAATGTTAGTCTAGATCAATACAACCAAGTTGTATTGAAAAAAAGTCACTTCGAACAGAGAGTGTTGTCCGTCTCAAAATTCAAAACAGGGTTTACTTTTCAAAGTATATATATGAACCAAACACATATCATCACCACTAATTTATCTTGATAACTGTCAACATAATTCAGCTTTAAAATATTCTTCAATGGAACAAAACATAATGTTTGGTAGTACTAGCACACCAACACAGTGCAGAGCAACTTATATAATACAGTTTCAGTGGTACGTATACTGCAGATTGATTTTTAAATTAAATGAACCTTAGCGATTTACAATAAGGACTGTGTCAGGTCAATTAAAATATGACTTTTTTCGTAGTTTTCGCGTTTACATATTTGTTTTTATATAACGGGGTCAACTCATAGTAACTAATTGCAGAGTAAATGATTTTTATTAACGAATAATGATAAAAGAAGTATTACTGTTGGCCAAAGGTATACACAATGTGCTGTAATGTGCTTTGATGTCCCACGTCAAATAGTTGTCCTGTTTGCGGGTATGTTGTGCGTCGCGTTTCCCGTTGTTTAATTTCAAATGGTAAAATGCATACTTGCATCACAATGTGTACCCTCATTTGATGATATTGTAATAGTGTACTCGTCATCAGTGATAGGAAACAATCGCAGGTTTTACAACCATCGAGTCAAACCGACTTCAGAACTGATGTTTGGACATTCGACATGTTTAATATTCATATTACATTATCATGTAAGCGTCCTGGAAATCTATATCAGTTATAGTTAGCAAAAAACCTACATCGAATTTCTCAACTTCTTATCTTGTGCTCTTGTCTCAGTTCAAATTCCTATCAAATTTCTACACGCCGTACAATATACTATCCAAAGAAAACTTAACAAACATTCTGCAAATGTGGTCAAACGGTATATATAAACATAAACAATACAATTTGTTAACTAAATGTATTTATTTAGGAAGCAATGGGTTGTATATATTTTTAATCTAGAAAATTACTAAAACCACTAGATTATGCCAAGGTTATCAATATATAATCAGACGTGAAGGCACATTACATCAAATTGTTCAATAATGCTAAATGCATTAAGCAGTTACCTAATGACTCGTAGGAATTCTCTAATCATTAGAATGGATATTGTATCCACTTTGACACGATGGTAAATTGAGCGATTATAAATCCTATAGAGCAGTTTTATGACCTGTCACAAAAAAACATTTGTATTTATTGCCAGTAACAAAACTGAGGCATTTCGTCTAGAAAATAGGAATGGTAATAACAAGATATTTCATTCTTTAGAACAAGAAAAAATATTAAACCTAAATAGAGGGTGGTAAAGGGTTATTTTCGTGCGACTTTTTTTTTTGCCATTTTTTTTCACCTGCAATCGTGACAAAGGTTCGGTATTCCCCGTGTTTCGTGAAATCGGTAAACAGATCAACGTGCAGGAAATTTGTAATTGTTCGTTCATTTTAAAATGTCAATTTTATTTCGCGTTCTTCCATGCAGATACCCCCTTTACGCCCCTCTTAATAGCATCTTTATAGTCTTTAAAAGACAAATCCAGCCTTGTTTTCATATGATATATGATGCTCCTAAAAAAACGTTTCACTTTACCCTGCTGTCGTTTTAAGATGGACCCGGCTTCTTGTATTATTCATTATAAAACACACATTCTCTTACTTGTTTTATACAGTTGGTAGTTCTTAAATCCATAAACTTGTCTTTTTAGATAAGAAATTAAAAGAAATTGGTACATATGACAGATCAACTGATGAACTTGTAATAACAGATAAAATACAGTGGACAGGTAATAAATTGTATAAGTTACTAGTATTTGTAATACAAGTGGTATCTGCAATTGTAACTCAAAAATGTATGATATCGAAATTCGAATTTGTACTGAACGTCATGCAGAAATATTCCATAAAGTTATTTGCAATTATCTTATACTTAGTAGTAAATAAAGATAATGTAACGTTTTCGCTCGGTGTTGCTATAGCGTTTTCGTTACCCTGAAGTGAAACTCTGACCCACTGACAAAGCTAGACAATCCGCCAGACAAACTAATACTCGGCAATAAATACTGTTTCAAATGACTGCTCCCTTGGGTTAACTGAACCCTGTAATCCAATATATAAATAGAAATAAATAATTTGTTTAAAGTTAATGATTTAATGAAGTGTTACTATGATCAGTTATAGATATGTTATTCAGACAATTTCAATATTGTATCTCTTTTTACATCAGATCAACACAATAAATAACACTTAAATAGTATGCAAGCTAGTGAGTACTCTGGTAAAGTTCTATATACACGTGTATTAAGGTAGCACAATACAAAGATTTTATAACTCCAACTCCCAAGTTTTAAAATGCTGTAACTTTCTTAATAATGCTTGAACTTTTATAAAAGTGGTAGTTTTGGATAGCTAACAGATTACTCTTTCAAATAAATGCAATGCTAGTATTATGCAACAATTATGTAACCAATTATAATGTTAACTGTGTCTAAAATATTTTTCACCAAATTTCCACTTTCAAATGAAATTAGCTTCTGCATAGGTATCCCTAGAGGGTTGTTTTTATTATATGTTGTTTCTAGCGCCATTATCTACAAAAGGGTGTCTCAGATTTCAGATAGAATGTATAGAACAAATTTTACACCTAATTGAACATTATCTTCTTTTATGTGGTTAGGATGTTTACACCAATTAGAGATTTATGAGAGAATGGAACACCATAGAGACAATCTGAGACACCCTTTTGAAGCCCATGATGTGTTGATTAAGATTCCGTTAAAATTTTCTGTATAGTTAAAGAGATGATAGAGCTAAATTCATTGAAGTGAACTTACCCAGATTTTGCCACTAATTACATAATAATTGGTTACATAATGATTGCATATTAAAAATATTACATTCATTTAAAAGATTAATCTTTTATCTATCTATATATACCTCTTTTATTATTTTCTATGCATTCATAAGAAAGTTACAGTATTTCAAAGGTTAGTGATTGGAAGTAAAACAATCTTTGTATTGTGCTACCTTAAATAAACAATCTTATTAACAAGTAATTATAGAAATCTCTATAATTATATAAGTTGCGACTCCGGGTTTTAATGTACTTTTTGTGAATATTCGACTTCGTAATATATATGTAAAGAATCGTTAATAATTACAGTTTCTATACTATTGGTATATCAAGTAAATAATACAAGAATAACTTTAACTGTTACTTTCTCTGAAGAAAAAACTATATTGACGTCTTATTTGAATAGCGACTTTAAGATTCGAGACTGCGTCGTTGAGTCTCTGGATAAAATATGGAATATTTTATGCTTCTGACTTTTCTGTACTTTTCAGTATATAATTTTTTGTACGTCTAATGATCTCTAATCTTTGAGTCTCTTATAATATACAATTATAAATCTATGTTTTACATAAAGTAAAACTCTGACTAAATATTTCCTAACCTTTTAAAAGTGCAAGAATCAAATTCTAAGTTACAGTGAAGAAAGGATTTATTATTTAGGCTTGTGATTGTAAGCAACCTTTTGCCACGGTAGTCCGATCACGACTAACGCGATCAATGGTAGTTCAATATATATACAATAAAAAGACTTAAAAGACTTCATATTGACGTCAAAAGCGACTCAAAAGACTCTATTTCAACGTAATATTGCCGTTCACGACAGTGCACTTTGACGGTTTACGGTAAAGCGACTCCAGTAAACATGGCGGACATTACAAGGAAAATGAGAGACTCTGAGTCTGTAGAAACTTGACCAGGTTAACTAATTCACTCAATATCATTATATATAGAGATTAAAACAACATAATACAATCATCAACAAAGATATAAAGGTAGGTCTAGTATAAGGAAATTCTGTATCTACACTATACAAAAATAAATAGAAAGGCGACTCAGCTTCAGGTGGAACTTGACGTTATTTTTATCTTTGCTCAAGTTACTGTTCATAACACAATGTGATAATAAATTCTAATAAAAAGAAACATATTCAAAAATTTATGAGTATTTTATACGGTTTAACGGAGATTTAACTGTTATTAAAAAGTAAAAAGGGGGAGGGGACACAAACTATTGAACAACGAGGACGAAATCCGTTACATTCGTTACAATAAATTGTATGTGAAATACGACCAACGGCATTCGTACGTGCAGTATCAACTATGCGTGATAATATCAGTCACGGTTACATATAGATTATTACATTGATACAAGTGGATTATCGGATTTATTCAATCGAGATAGAAAAATTTATAATTTAACTATCGAGATTGGATAAATCCGATAATCCACGCGTTACTATGTATTAGATAATCTGTTTCTCTATTGATTAAAATATAAATTGTTCGTCTTTTCTAAACCAAAACCTTCTACTTTCCACGCAGTTATCAATTTCATTAACACCTGTTAGAACATTTTGATCAGTTCAAGGAGTTAAGAAAGGTTATGACTCTTTGACTCAGCCAATCATCTTCTGAGATTACCGGCAACCACACGTTGATTAATTTTTTTTTTATACAATTGGTTTGGAAAGGGGTATATTTCAATAGAATTAGAGAAAAGGGCTTTATCAAACCCCTAATCTGCCGTCATGTCAAATAAAAAACTTTTACGTGAGGTTTATAACAAAGTGTAAATTATATGGCTTTTTTCAAAATCAAATACCGTATCAATCCTCAACTAATGTAATCTCTCAAGCAGAGCTCTTGTGATAATATATGTGTCTTTTGTTGATACAGATGTGATACTGCAAAAATCATATGATATTTTCTATAAACAATACAAACGTTTGTTTTTCATTCACGATAGTGTTTCTAATGTATTTGCATAATTTGGAGGGAAAAAATATGGAAGCTGCGTAATTTTGGAAGACAGAAAGATTTACCGAGCAAATGATAAGTATTGCAACAACTTCCTTATGCAACAACCTTGTTGCACTGGCGTTTTAGTAGAACATTTCTTTTACTATTTGTTTCATTCCACCTCTTTATTTACATATGCATGAACTTTAAGTAACGTGCATATAGACTCAATGAATCAATCAAAGCTTTATTCAAATTAGCACGTTTTTAACATATATATAAGGAGTTGTAACTATTATTATAGATAATTGCAAACATCACAATTTATCAATGATTCACTACTTCTCCTAGAAAGAAAATATAAAGTCAGAATTTGAGTTACAATATTTGCATCTTCAACAGAAGCTGTAGGAATGTAGTAAAAAGTATTCTACTGTATTTTAGCACATTCCTTTTCTTTATTAAATGAATTAAAATTTAACAGAAAACATTCATAATAAAGCTACAAGCAAGATTTCAAAATAAAAACATTATGTGTATTATTTTGAATTACTTTAAAAAATTAAATTTTCAGGAAACGGGCCCCCAATGGACAGAAATCTAGTACGGACAGAAATGTTAAGAGTGTCACCAGTGATATACTCTGGGATAAGTGTCTTAGCTAGCATTGGAATTATTATCGCAGTCGTGTTTCTGGTAATCAACATTATATTCCGACACCACAGGTACATTAAGACGTGAAATAAATTTGTATAAGTGATTTTGATAAATATATTTATACATACAATGTACATTATAAGTAATTTAAAACAACTATTATATAATATTGATGTTCCTTATGAGACTAAATTACAAGTTTACCGTTTCTGAAGGAAACGGCATAACTCCCAGAAGTGTCTGTTTAACACGGAACAAGTTCATGGTTGTCACGTAACGCGAGTCCTTGTATGCAAGATTCTGTCAAAGAAAATATAAGTTGTAAGATTTATTAGAAGTTAGATGGCGATTTAATCTTCTTTTTTTTTTTTTTTTACAATTTTTTAATTTTTTTTTAATTCTTTTTTTTGCGATTTAATCTTAACTGATAATGACATTCTTAGATTTAATCTTAACTTATAATGCAATTCGTCGATTTAATCTTAACCTATAATGACAGTCTTCGATTTAATCTTAACTTATGATATTCTTTTTATTTAACAGGTACATAAAGATGTCAAGTCCAAATATGAACAATATAATAATAATTGGATGCATGGTGTCTTATGCGAGTGTTTATCTTCTTGGATCAGAGGGAGATTCTATAAAAAGGATTCACTCGTCTTCATTATGTGTAGTAAGCAAATTCAAATCGGCTTAACTAAATTGACCAAAAAAGTATCACACTTTTCAAATGATATTCTAAACTAAACATATACTGACATCTTTTGGGGGAATCAATATTTGTCAAGACAAATATTGCAAAGAAAATTCTGAACGGAAATAGAATTTGAAACAAATGTTTAGAACTGGTATAAAGTAAGAAATGATGAGACAATATGTCTGTAATAAATAAAACAGTTATACTATATCAATTACTTCACATACACTAGAAAGACAAATCTGCATTGTGAAGTTGTTTTTGTATTATTAAAAAATGACAAGTTCATTTTCAAACTTTTTTTTTCAAAGTCACTTGCAGTTTTGAATTTTAAAGTCTATAAACAGTATAATACTTGTCCCATGTATTTTCACGAATGATATATCCTTGATATAATTACACAGAATTTCTTCATTGTAGATTCGTTCATGGTTCTTGGCAGTTGGCTTTTCGTTATCATTTGGGGCTATGTTTACCAAAACATGGCGTGTTCACGCAATTTTTACCAACATTAAATTAAACAAAAAGGTAAGAGGATATTTCTATTTTATTTTTCTTGTAATAAGATTGTCATATATATCTGCTACTATGATGTTTGGACAATTTTTTTTTATCAAAAAATACAAATTTGGTGTGAGTTAGGCCGTCCATAATCTCGTTTGAATTTAAACGTGTTGTTTGTCGGATTGCTTAATTGTTTAATTTACGATATCGAGTTTCCTCAGATTTAGTGACCGTACTGTGACATTTCAATTGTCTTTATCTTCACCATATAAACTCTGATGGACAGTTGTTTCATTGATAATCATACCACATCTCTCTTTTTTTATATGTTTAAATGAAACATAATTTTGAACCCCTGATATTGGCCTTTGTTTAGTCTTGTATGGTTTTTAATTTTAGTTTCTTGTGTATAATTCGGAGTCATTTCCTATTTTGTGCCAACTTGCACCTTTTGTTTTCGAATTTCAAAACCTTAAACTATTTGAGTGAGCATGATACGCAAGGAAGAGAACTTCAAGTAGAAAATAGTTTAACAGACGGGTGGACAGTTTTACTATTAAAAGTTATCAATAAAATATTTTTTAAAATGCTTTGAATATGGAACCACATCGTAACTATTGTTTTATGATTTCAGAAATCTGTTAAATATTTTCAAATAAGCTCTTACCACATTCTTTAATTTTGTCTTTCAGATTATTCATGATTACAAACTATTTTGTATGGTATTCACACTGGTATTGCTAGATGCCATTATACTGACCACGTGGCAGATCATGGATCCGTTGTATAAAGATACCAGGAATCTCAGTTCATATGTAAGAGTATATAAAAGAGCTACTATCACACAGTGTATTTTGATGTGTAAACGTCAATTTGATATTTTCGTTTAAAAAGCTTACAGTAGTTGGTTAATTTTATAAGGATATTGTTGCATTTGTCGGGCTCGTGGTTAATAAAAGGCAAAATATACCAGACGGACATTCAAACGCATAAGTTGAAAATAAACTGACACTGACATGACTAAAAATGAATAAAACTGACAAACTATAGTACACAAAACACAACACAGAAAACTAAAGACGGAGCAACATGATCCCTTCCAAAAGCTGGGGGTGATCTCATGTTATAACTTAGTAGCAAAATGACATTATTTTCGTTATCCGAAATCGTCTAGGGTCGACTTTGATGGAGAGGTTACAACACTATTTTCAACACATATACATGTACATATTTTCTACAGTATCTAAATCTTGCATTGGATATGAGGTCTTACAGATGAATGGCACATGCCAATTTAAAATCGTGTGGATTTTTAGATATTAGACACTATTTTTTAAATCTTACCCAAACTATAGTTGATATCATCGTTTGATTCTATGATTCGCCAGATTGTCGGTACATGTGCAATGTTTACTTCTTTTTAGACGTTTGTATTAAGTTTATTAATTTGATTTTGTTTTCGTAAGATAGAGTTTCGTTTCGTTTCGACTTCACAGTTGTATCTTTTGAAGCATGTGTCTTTTACCGTTTGACCCATTCAGTATATTGACGTACGGTAACATTTGAAGTTGGTCTTTTTATAACGAATGTTTGGGTAATAACTGAAATGTCTTTTCACATTAATGTATGGTACAATCATTCCTAATTTGTTCCGTTGCCGTATTATAATTATCATTTTATACCATGAATGAAGTAAAAGAGGGACGAAAGATACCAAAGGGACAGTCAAACTCATAAATCTAAAACAAACTGACAACGCCATGGCTAAAAATGAAAAAGACAAACAGAAAAACAATAGTACACATGACACAACATAGAAAACTAAAGAATAAACAACACGAACCCCACCAAAAACTAGGGGTGATCTCAGGTGCTCCGGAAGGGTAAGCAGATCTTGCTCCACATGTGGCACCCGTCGTGTTGCTTATGTGATTACAAATCCGGTAAATAGTCTAATTCGGTAGGTCACATTCATGAAATGGAAGGGGATTGTAGTTACGACGTAAGGAACATATCCGATATCATTTGTGAAACGGTTATTCCATAACGGTCAACCAACTCGTGATGGCATCCGTAAAATTTACGAAGGGATGATTTCAACTTCACCATTTGGAACTCTTGGTTTAATAGCATCCTTGTGAGCAGTAACCCTCTATCAAGAAAATCATGATAGGAAATGCAAGCACGGGAATATCGTATCAATTGGGAGATATATACCCCGTATGCAGATGCTGCTCGAATGTTGCTACTTAGAAATGGAAAGTTCACAATTGGAAAGCTAAAATCATCTCTTTTGTCGTAAAGTTTTGTTTTCAACCGACCCTCATTGTCAATTTTTAGATGTAAGTCAAGATATGAAGCCGACTTAACTGTATATATAGTATCCTTTATCTCCAATTCGATGGGATAGATGCGTTCCACATAGTCACCAAATTTTGAATTGTTTAGTGAAAGAATGTCATCTATATAGCGGAAAGTAAAGTTAAAGGATATTGCTTACTTCTTATCTTTCTTCCTAAGAAGTTCCTGCATGAAGTCAGCCTCATAATAATAAAGAAACAAGTCGGCAAGTAGAGGGGCACAATTTATTCCCATTGGGATGCCGACAGTCTGTTGAAAAACACGTCCTCCGAACGTTACAAATATGTTGTCAATCAAGAAATCAAACATCTTGATAATATCGGTTTCAGAGAATTTTTTGTTTGAATCAGAGTGATTCTTTACAAAGTATGATTTATCCCTCCCTAAGACAAGATACTTGTATCTACGTTGGCCATTCTTTTTTATGAAGCAAATTAATACCAACTCTTTCAATTTGTCTTTTAGTTTGGAATGTTGAATACTTGTGTAAAGAGTAGAAAAGTCAAATATTTTAATACTGTTACAAGATGAAAGAGAGTTAGATTGTATGTACTCTAAAAGATCTTTGGAATTTTTAAGTATCCACATCTGATTCACGCCACCTCTAGAATAGGCAGTTTCACAATAACTTTGAAGCCCGTCTTTGATTGCTGATAAAATAGATGTTAATAATAAAGTAAAGTATACATGTATTTGAAAACAAAACTATTTCTCAAGTAAGTGTGCAGTGTAATTCCTGTTATGTTGAAACTTGATTTCTTTTGTATTACCGCATATATTTATCATTATTCTGAAGATTTATTATATTAGGTTCTATGATAAGTTTACTTTTTTAACACTTGAGCGATATTGTTTTACCAATTAGATCATGGGTGATTATGAGGTTATACCAATAATGGAATACTGCACTAGCAGTTATATACCAATATGGATGGGAATCATATATGCCTACAAAGGACTTTTGTTGGTGAGTATTGAAGGCTATTATATATTACATGTAAGATTGATTATTATTTGTACAGTTTTGATTATATAACTATTTGACTATAGTATACATGTATCAATGAATAAGTTAGAAATAGAAATAGAAAGGATATTTCGATGTAATGACTTCGTGCGTCTCTTAATTTTGATTGAAAACTTTTACTCTAACGATTGTTTTCTCTGTATAAAAAGATACATTGTGCATAATATACCATTTTGAATAGAGATAAATGTGATCTACGAAAACTTGTTTTTTTCTACATATACCAAACACTATGTATTAAAGTATTCCGAGGGACAGTGTCTACACTGCATACACAGAATATAGGTACTGTTTTTTTTTTTTTTTTTTTTTTTTTTTTTTTTTTTTTTTTTTTTTTTTTTACTTAAACTTTATTAACCAATGATGATGACAAAAACTGCATATTCTGACAACAACCGTCGTTTCATAAATGCTGGAGAGCTAAATATTTAGGATTTGAATGTTCACTGAAGAGACATTGGTGGGTCTAAATGCATAACTTGTCCAGTAAAATTTAGTTCAGTTGATATTATTACTACACATGTAGAAGAGTTGATTCAGTTTTACCTTTTTATTGTAGCATTAAAAAATATTTTAATTACTAAGCTTATGATATTATCTATAAACAAAGATGTACAAATGTAAATACCACTTCAGTCTATGAAACATAAACATATAAGCTATCTCGAAAACGAACATCAATAAGTCACAATACGGCCTTTAAAAATCAGCATTATTATACAACAATAAATTATCATAGTCTTTTTAATGTTGTGGAAAAATTGAACTCAGACATCTGGATATGTAATAAGCGAAACCGGATTGTTGTTATCGATAAAAAGAGAATATGAAACATTCTTATAAAATGTCAAACTTGTATCGTTCAGTTTTATGTTTGCTTAAATTTCCAGGTATTTGGTTGTTTTCTCGCATGGGATACAAGACATGTTACCATATCAGCACTAAATGATTCGAAATACATTGGAATGAGTGTCTACAATGTTGTCATGATGTGCTTGTCAGGAGCAGCTATTTCGTTTGTGATAAATGACAAACCTAATCCAGAATTTATCATCATAAGTCTGCTGATCATATTCTGTACAACCATAACTTTGTGTCTTGTTTTTGTACCAAAGGTATAGTTGAAGGTTAATTTAATTTTGTTAGAATAAGAACTACTTAATATATGTTAACATTAAAAAAGTTTTTTTTATCTCATTTTGCAAACTGCAAATCTAAACATGATGACAAAGTCTTTGTATTTTCTCACAAATTTTGCCTGACTTTGTACGTGTCATTTCGTATGTAGAAAATGAGGTATTAAACCTAACTTGAAAGCTAGCTTAACTTCTCACTTGTATGACAGTCGCATAAAATTGCATTATACTGACAATGATGTGTGAATAAAACAAACAGATATAAGAAGTAAAAATGTCAGAATATGGATACAACAGTCAATATTGTGTAATAATCTTAATCGCTATAAATACAAAAATTGTATAACAAGGAAAGACAAAAAGGCATATAGACAATTTAGAGCTTGAAATATTGTTAACAGGTACGAATAAAAGGAGTTTGACGACAGTAGAGAAAGAATGTAATGTTATATAATTAAATTATAATATTATAACTGCTGGAGATTTCTACAAACTGGACGTGACAATAGAACTGAATATCATATGGCGCTCGTACACATGATTCGTGTATTATTTTGTAGATAGTTGAATTAAAAATTGATCCAAGAGGCGACGACAGAAGAATACGAGCTACGCTTAAAAGGAATGGAAAGAAAAAAGAAGAAAATGGTCCATTGTTTAGAAAAGATATTAAAGATGTCGAAGAACTAAACAAACACTACAAAGAAATTATTAAACAGGTATAATATATACAAATATGGAGATGTGCTATCATTGCTAATACGACAAATGTACACGTAAGTCCATGTAAACATCGTCGTTTTTATAACTATGTAACAGTTAACCGTTTGGTCCTCAGCAAATTATAATTTAGAAGGCTTTGATATGCCCTAGGAGTAACAAAATCAATGACTTAATAGTTTTCAGCTATACAAAGAAACTGTTTATTGAAATTTGAAACGTCACTACAGACACCTGTAAACGAGAACATGGCCAATGAAGATCACCGTCGAAGAAAGGAAAGTAATAATGTTGAACTAGCAATTGCCTCTTTTGTCATAAGTTTTGAAACTGAACAATTAAAATAATAAAAAGAAAACACATGTTCATATTAGAATACTGTAATGTCCGTTTCCTTGTATAAATCGTAGATGTATTATAAATAGATGATTCTTGATAATTTAACGGAAAATTACTATCTAGGCAAAAGAAAGTGTTATTAGATTTTTTATTAGATGGACGTTTTTTTTTTGGAGTTTGATTTTTAACTGTGCGAAAAAAAACCACTTTAATTAAACACGTGTCTACTATTTAAGAGGTACAATTCCATCCAATAGGATTTCAAACGAATAGCCCATACACATATACTATTTTAAAAATTAATCTAAAATGTGTTGCTAAAACAATTTTGCGATTTAAACATCTCTTGTTTTCCTTCTAGTTCAAACACACTTAGTACAAAAAACAACACGAATGTTTAGTATATCTGTGTCCCTTTTGTTTTGTATTAAAACTGTTTATAAATCCATTTAATATATGTGTTTGTTTTTTTTCTTAATTCGCGGCTTTAAGATTGTAAGTAGTCCCGCTAGAAAACTAAGCCAAAAGATGATACTCAATCAAGGAAAATTGACTTTGGATCATTTTCGATCACTAATGAGTCTTGTGTGAAAACACGCGCGTCTGGCGTAACGAATTATTTTAAAAGCAATTTACACCACTGTGTCGATGCCACTGCTTGTGGACGTTACGTCATCGAGTGTATCACTAGTCTAATAGTCAGCACTTCGGTGTTGACATAAATATCAGTTATATGGTCATTTATAAATTTACTGTTTGCAAATTTTAAGTGTACATTATTCGAAATTCTTTGAATTTTCTTATCACAGGCATATTTTACCTTAACCGTATTTGGCACAACTTTTTGGGAATTTTTGGGCTTCAATGCTCTTCAACTTTATTTTTGTTTGGCTTTCTAATTTTATTTTATCTGAGCGTCACTGATGAGTCATATAAAGACGAAAAAGCTATACGTCGTAACAAATTCTAAGCCTGGTACCTTTGGGTAACTATTTGGCCTTTTTCTTAGTTTCTTTTTAATCATGTAAGTCCTTTTCAATAAATATAGGAAGATGTGGTATGAGTGCCAATGAGACAACTCTCAAGTATTTATACATCCCTGGCGTTATTTTTTTCAATTCTTGTTTCAGGAAGGTAAATCTAGAAAGTCTCTTCGGAGGCACTAATTCATAAATTAAAATTAAACTGGTGTACATTTAATTTACTATTTATGGGTCCAGTCCGCAGCTTGTAGACTGGCCTTTCTTTAAAGGTCTTGTTCTGAATACATATGAATGTTTGCAACTGCACGTTAAGCAGAAAGGTATATTTTTGTCATATTGCTGGTAGTAATAATTTCTAAGTTAATTTAGAAATGGAGCATAACCAACTTTATTAACTTTATTTCAATTTGTTGATAGAAACGTGCAGAAATCAGAAATCTACTTGAGCAACTTGGAGAAGATCCCGACTCCTTCGTTTACAAAGGAAAATATACACTGGGTGAGACACCACGAAAAACAGTTGTTGGATTGAGAATTTCTGATTCACCAACTAAAGTTTCTAGAGGTAAACATTTATGTTTTTAGATAATCTTGTTAAACAGAAGAGTATCATATAGAAATTCAACAAGAATAATGTCTTTGAAAGACAAAAACAATCAAAACCAAGGAGTAAACAAAGACTAAAAAAACCAAAGGATATTTACATCAGCAGTTATAAATAATAAATAAGAAACAACACGAACTCCACTAAAAACCGGGAGTGAAATCAGGAGCTCCTGAATGGTAAGCATCTCCTGCACCGTATACGGCACCCGTCGTGTTATTTCTTTGTTCAGTTCGGGAATGATAGAAAGTTATTATGAGAGATGGTTCAACTGACAATGAGACAATTATCCACCAAAGTTCAAATGATAGAGAAGTTAACAAATGTAGGTCGCCGTATGCAGGCTTCATAAATGAGCAGATCCCATACCGAGAAATCAGAAACAAGACACCGAAATGACAAACGGAAAACAATTCAAACTAGAGAACGGCATGATTGGTGGGAAAAACAACAATGAACGAATATGATAAATATCATCAAACGACAACCACTGAATCACTAGGTTTGTGTCAAGGCATCTTTTCAAGTCGTTGAATACTATTGTAAAGTCAGATTTAAAACCAGTGTCAATCAAGCTCTGTGAAAGAATATTTAATTTTTTAGTCTCTTCAACAATGGAGGGAGAAGATTTGTCAATGTGTTCAGAATACACTAACACGTGGTCAGTTGATACATCTCAAGTACGCAAAAGACTGTTGCTAATGTCAACAAAGTCTGTTACAAGTTCCGAAACAACAAATACGGACAGCATAGAACTTACAGATTTAAGGTAAGGGTCATTGAAAAAATATGTCGAATTTTTAGTACACCAATGATTTTTTTTAAATGTCTAATGGAAAATACAGTTGTAAGAGTTTAACAGAAAGTTTGTGGGATTTATGAGTCAAAACATAATATATTCTAATAAGATTAAAATATATGTAAGTCCGATGTTTGCGTATTTTATGTGCGTACAGTGTCAGAGTAACACATTTAAAATTATTTTTTTCCTAATAAGTATTTTTTGATCGCTTAGATATTTGCAAAAGGGACTTTTTTAAAACGTTAATAATAACTCTAATAAACAGTTGGAACTTATGTATTATTATATGCCCCCCCCCCCCCCCCACTCGTTGAATATTGAACCTGTCAGTGTACATTTCAAAAGCCCAAAGTAACCTAGACATTTACAACAGCTCGTTTCTTTTGTAGAGAAAAGAAATTTCAAGACATTCACTGAAAAAAAATAGAGGGTATTTTTTGTCATGTCTTTGATGTTAACAAAATATTGATTAATTACACCAATAACATGTTGGAAACCAAAATCCCAACAGAAAAACATTATCACTTTATCTAAAGGAGTAGTTATTTCATAACAGCATACAAAATTGAAGAAATATGTCTATCCAATTACTATGGCTGCTACGGTTACAGTAACATGATAGACAATAGTAGAGAAAAACTTCTTTAAAGGGTTTATAATAACATATAGTTGCACACATAATGACATGTATTGTTGTTTGAACTCACCTAAAGGTCGTAACGTCTTAACAATTTGGCGTTTGCAGACGCAACACTGCTATCGGTAACATGATAGACAAAAAGGTTACAGGGTAGAACTTAATATGATAGTGATATATCATTAATGTACGTTCCTGGTACCAATAAACAAAACTAAACTCAAATGCGACAGATTTACTTTGGGTTATTTGAAAGAGGAAAAACATTATGAATTGCTATCTGTGACTTGCATTACTGGTGGTTATTGTTATAACCTTCGAAAAATAATTTTTAATGGCATTTTTCAATACAACATAAAAAAAATGGCAAATAATCTTTTTTTCACAGAATAAATATGTATTGAAGTTTTAGCTTTTGAAAACGATCGCATTGTCTACGAAAAACAAGCTTAAAATTTTATATATAAACCTTTTCTAAATAACTCGAAATTTTATTTGAAAATGGTAACAGGAAAGACAAAATATTGCACCACCTATCGAAAAATGTTTCAATATATTCTTATATATACACCAATGTATATTGTTATATGTATGATATCATCAAGATTGCATCTTTTTATATGTTGTTCTATAAGTACTTTCTGTTTTGATTTGCTTATGACAAGGGGTTTAAAAAAATGAAATAAATTTAGCACATTACAAATTTGACATTTTTTTAAAATACCCATATATCGAAATTATAAATACATGTTCATAGGAAATTTAAAACAACACTGTATACATATGATGCATCCGAAATGATATTATGTATTAAATGTTAACCTCTATCAGGAATTGTAATTGAATTAAAGGGTAGAATTGAATTGTGTGCAAACTTGATATTAATTAGACTAGTATCGTCCTTCTAAGTAATCATCATTGTAAAAAAGAGATATGTTATAATTTGCCTAGCTTTTGGACAACTATCCTTGAAGATGTTAGCAACTATAGGTATCCGTGAAACCTTCAACAATTAACAAAACCTCACCACGTAGCAAGCTATAAAAAGACATGAGAGTCATTCTGGTGGTTTCTGGTTTCATTGTGATTAGCCTTATGTTATGCTTTGTTCATCTTGTTCCTGGATTAGTCTGGAAATCATGTGTTGTCATTTGATTTTAAGTTACGGCACATTGATTTCGTTTTTTAACATCTCAGCTCACACACTGATAAACGTGGTTGGCATTGGGAATTGATTCATAGAGATGCATGTCTTGCATGTCCTTCTGTAACTCATCTCCTTACTCCGAGATCAATACAATTACTTATTAAATTAATAATAATAAAGAAGGGTAATATACTTTATTCCAGTTGTAGTAACCACAATTGCGTTTCTTTTTGTGGTCTACCAAATAAGGTTTGATCACTAGGTGTGTACTTGCATTTTGATCACCACGTGTGTACACAAATGAGTTGGACAACAGTTGTCGCCAAATGTGGAGCAGGATCTGTTTACCTACCGGAGTACCAGAGATCAACTTCTGTTTGTAGTCTGAGTTCTGACACGTTCATATTGCTTCGTTTTTTTATATATTGTTTTTAGTAGATTGCATTTTGTTGTCATTTTGACGTTTTTTGCAATGGCATCGGTTCGTTTGAATATCTATCCTTTGGCGCCTGTCTTTTCAAAAAATAAAGCATGTTATGCCTAATAATTGCAATATTTACCCCTTTTTTGTTTTCAAATTATTTACTATATCTGTTAAGTTTTATGTTAAATGTAATCCGTTCATTTGACATTATCCAAATAATTATTTTTTTTACATATGTGAGATATATCCAAATAAGATTGTATTTTTCTTTGAGAAATGTCGTATCTTATTTGATATAAATCATGATAATCATGTATATTTCACAGAAAAGGTCAGAATATCCGAATGCCAAATATGAGACAATCATCTTACGACGAACAAGAGGAATTCGGAGGTGTTTACCTTGGTCCACCAGAGTGCAATAAAATACAAAAATGTATTGGGAATACTAACGGCAGGTATGGCATGAGACATGAAAAAAATATCCGCACAAAAACATGGAAAAATTTTACACAGTTGTAAAAGTACCTCATAAATGAATATTTGGCTTTTAATATTTGACTAGTGATTAATGATTATGGCTTTTAAGTGATTTAAAAATAACTGTTCAACGTCCAGTGTCAAATCAAATACATATTTAGGACGAGAACATTTTAGTGACTATGATTGGTTGTGACCCTAGCTTTAAACAGAAAAAAAACACACTTGACCGGACTTTCAGCTCTTGTCCACAATGTAATAGTCCACAGGAAAACCTGGCACGTGTTCCGCACCTGTAGTGAGCAGATATCGTGAGAATACCGAGGTGGTTTAACTTAATTGTGTCATTGCTATGCAAATAAATTTTTTTCTTAAAAAAAGTCACCTTCATCGCATACTTTTCTTTGAAACTGATATAGTGTACATAAAATATATAAATACAATGCATTTTTGATACATACATGTGGTGAACACATTTTAACAGTTAAAAGTTGCATATGAATTAATTGATAAATAGGACATAATCAATAATAGAGAATTTTAGTTAAAAGCCCTGCTATACCATAACATAAAGCAACAAATTTATAATTATATGGGTTCAATAAAATATATTTTCATCTACTTTTTTTCTTTTCACAGAAACCATGTGATTCCAAATAATAAGATTAACGAAGAAATGCGATTAACTGATCTGAGTTTGACAGTAAAATATAATGCGATCTCTGATGTTGATAGTTTGTCAAGTTTTCCAGGTATTGTATTTATCAGTATTCAGTAATATGTATAATACGTTATCCAAGTGTTGGTGATCATATTTGCTTGAATCAAATAATAAACATGTACCTCTTTATTTTCCGTAATTCTATATCATATTCTCATTACAAAGATATAGATAATTTCTGTATAATTCCTTTGTAATCTGTTTGTTTTTCAAATTTGGAACGACTATTTTTGGATCCCTTCCAGTGCGCAAGTCACTTATTAAATTAGTGTATATAAATTGAAATGTTGAGGCAGTATATGCATAATTTCCTTACCGCAAACCGATGTCTTACAACCAACATCATATTAAAATTACCGTACTGGAGTTTCAAATTGAAGTTCTGGAGTATTTGAACATTGAATTCTGAAGTAAATCAGCAATTAAAATTAAAGAAAAATACATAAATGTTTTAAAAGCATCAATATAAAAAAGGGCATAAGTAGACCAACCGAAATTTCTTCAGGTCAACTTGACCTTATAGAGGTCAACTTAATCTGAATGTTTTTACAGCTATATATTTATAAACTGTACTTTTATTTAAAAAATGTAGCATTTTCAACCTGTCAGTCTAGACATACAGTCATATAATTGTATAATTGTTTTATAATTATTCTATTTCATTTGAGGTGACTTATAGGTCCATTGGGCCGGGTGTATTAATATTTATCATATATTATATGTTTATAATCTGTACATAATTTACACATGTCACTATAATAAATAAATAATTTTACTTACTTACTTGCTTACAAGTAACATGGTGGATGATAAGCACTGACTCCACTGATATATTTGTAAATAATACATGAATTCAACTTTAACAGCTATAATATATTTCAACACTTTTGATACTAATATCAGTGCTTACGCACATTTGTTTCGCAATTAAACTTTATTAAGTCGGTCGTGACTTTAGGACGCGTGGAAAAGTAGATACAAAAATATACATGTTCAACTATGGTCAGCTATAGAATGTATAAATACGAATTAAATATAGAAGATGTCTTATCTATTTTGCTTCAATAATGGAAATTGTATTAAATTTCATAGCTGTAATTTGTTTATTTCAGATGAAGAGTTGACATATCTATAGACATTTTATTTTTACATTTAATTATAGTATGTGCACTTCAGTGACTTTCAAGAGCCAATTGTGCATTTGTGGGAAATCCTGTGATACTGTTAAAGAATTGTAACTAAAATAAAAAATAAATATTTGGATTTTAAATTTCTTAATTATGCATGTTAAAAAATTGACATGATTACATATACAAACTTTAGGTAGATGTTAGCTTGTAATGTTTTCTGACTTTTGGATATAGCTATATACTAATTTCTCACGTGATTATTTTCATAACTTGTGCATTATTATTTACAGAAAAAAATTCAAAATTTACCATAGGTTCCTGACAATAAAACATACGCTTTAATCCTTTTGTCAAAGCAGAGGTTTAAAGAAACATAACTATACCAAAGCAACGTAATATGTATGTGTTACGTTGATTTCACATTTGTAGTTTTGTTTCGGGCAGTAAATACACAAGAAACAATTTAAGGGTTACGGATTCTTTATTTCGAAGTTAAATATCGTAATCCAAGATGAATACCCTCCAATAACAATACATTATATTAATGGATGCAATAAAATTAAGTAACCGTATAAAAGCTTTAAAACATTATGTTAACAATGTATGAACAAAATAACTATTTACTTTTATAACCATTTAAATAATAAAAGAATACTATATAATTTCATTAAATCGGAAATGGAGATCTTTAATTGTTTTGTCTCATGAATACATCTAAATACCAAATCTAATCATAATGCTAAGTCGGTGCATTAGTAACATATTATAACAGTAATGTAATGAACGAATTTTGAATAAGCTCATTTAAAAATAACATATACATACAAAGCTAGAACATACGTGTGAACAAAGCAGAAAGTACCTTCTAGTCCGACAATTCAATGAGCAAAACGCACATAGCTTCAACATAACACAACCTACCTCATAGATATTTTCGAAAACTTTAATTTGACGAGACTGTCGTACAAGTGAGAGGTTTTGCGCTGTAAAACCAGGTACAATCCATCATTTTCTACATTCGTATGCTTCCTTCTGAGTTACTTGTGCTTTCTTGGATGATTCTGTTGCCAATTGGTAGGCACAACCAAGTCTACTACGAAGACCTTTGATGTAATTTATGGCTGGAATCTTGGTGAAGTCCAAAAGCTAAGTCAATCGGTAGACGTGGCTGTCGTCAAAACATGGGGAAGTACAGTGCAACTCCTGTTTACTCGTGACGAGTGCATTTGTAGGCCTGAATCATGAGTGCAACGTAAGATATCAAGTAAGACTTCTTCTATCGATCTAGTGTACCAAGCATCCCCATCAAGGTGCGATTACACCTCTCTGTCATACCATTTCCCATAGGATTGTACGGGGTTGTTCTGAATTTCTTCGTCCCAGTCAATGTATATAACTCTTTGATCGCTTTGCTTTCAAAATTCGCTCCTCTGTCAGAGTGGAAACGTTTCGGAATTTCCATAGTGAACGATGTAATTGTCAAAGAGTGCTTGGGCAGTAGTTTTGACTGTTTGATTCCGCGTTGGTATAGCCTGGACGTATTTAGTGAAGTGTTCCATGACGATAAGTACATCTTCGTATCCAACGCTCAAGCTTTTGGAAATCAATGCAAACTAGCTCTAGTGGAAATCGGGTAGTAATGCTGAACAAGGGTGCAACGTGACTACTAACTGGTGTTCTCCTCCTTTTCACACATCTACCGCACTGTCCTATCCAATCATCAACTGCCTTGTCCAATAGTGGCCAGTAGAACCTGTCACGCAGTAGTGATAGTGTTCTATCCTTGCCTGGATGGCCCATATCATCACGCAGTGCCTCCAGGACGATCTTTATACATGTATGTGCAGATGGTATTACAAGCTGTGATTTCCTGTCATTACTAATCATTACGTCTTGGTATAATAAGCCATCTTTGAGAATAAAGTGTTTAAACTGTTGCTCAAGAAATGATATCCGACATCTGCTATTGTAAATTTCCTTCCATCTCTAACATATCTTACAAACGGCGTTATCTGTGAATCCATGACTTGTGCTTGTTTCTAATCGATGATATCTTCATCTTTGTATTCTTTATCATCGTCATCAGATTGCACTACATCTGGGTTAGCAGCCTGTGCGATATCGATATGATTTCTTCACTATCGGAATCTGTACTTTGTGCATCTGGATTCGGCTGAGTCCATCTGCGTCTCCATTTTTCTTCCCAGGTCGAAACAAGATGTGAAAGTGAAAGTCTGCAAGGCTGCTCAACCATTTTTGACCGGTGGCATCGAGTTTAGCTGTGGTCAACACATATGTCACAGAGTTGTTGTATGTCATGACTGTAAAGTTGCTTCCTAAGAGGTAATCCCTGAACTTCTCACAAACAGCTAACTTCAAAGCGAGGAATGCCAAATTGTGTGGTGGATATCTTTTCTCAGACTTTGAAAAACTTCTGCAGGCGTAGCATCTGTATGTAGCTCGTATTGAAGACTGCTAATGGCATATCCAAGTATAGGTGCTGACACAAGCCGTTCCTTCAGTGTTTCGAAAACTTTCAAAAAAAACATTGTCTTAAACAATGTTAAATATACAGAATGTATAACTGCATTTTAAATCAAATGATAAAACATTAAGAGTTGCCTTTCTTTTTTGCAAAATACATATTTGTATGTGTAAATATATTTTAATTATTATTTTAGTTCTTTTTCATAATGATCAAACACTTTCGTATAAATGATCGGGGACTATCATTCATACGTTATAATGGTTAAAATTGTCCAACAGTCATAGGATATTTTGAGGAGCCTATTTTAACCTGAGAATCTATTTAAGAATTAATGAAAAACTTGAACTGGAATTATAATTCTAAAATCATTATGGATTGTACTGCAGAATGTGCCAGAATATTGACAAAGAAGAAAACACAAAACTGTTAATTGTATCTGAACAGAGAATTGTCTATAGAAGACAAGTCAGTTGTCATTTTACTACCTAAAACGTTAGATCGATCTCAATCAATCCTTATTCAAATTTAAAGATGCTGAAGAATGAGTACTAGCATTATTTCTTCATGTTCAATTGTCATGTGTCTCTACAGACAAGCATCCGATTCTATTAATAAGCATGTACCGTGTATAACGATAAAAAAATTAGCAAAAAAATTCCATGGGATATTCAAAACTACATGTACCTAGATAAGAGAAACTGACAATGCTATTACAAAATAGACGAAAAACGTCGAATAAACAAACGAGTTCACATATAACTACATGAAAAATTCAAGAATTAAAAACCCTACTAACCCAAAGCTCGGAAGGATAAGTGCGTCTACTGCACTAGTGGAACCGTTGTGTTGCTCATTCATAACATATTTATAATCCTCAGGTGAAGAAATTATTTCATGTCTAAAAATTGTTTGTTTGTATCATAACATACATAAGTCAGGTGACTTCACAAGCTCGGAGAGATAAGTGCTTCCGCTGCATTATGACAACCGTCGTGTTGGTCACTCATATTCCTTACGTTGAGAAATTATACCATGTCTAAAAATGGTATGTGTCAGAATGTCAAATGTCAAAAAAGTCAAATATTTGGGTTTTTTTTAAATTTCTATCGTACACTTGTCTATAATGCTTCGATAGATTGGGAAACTGAAAGTAATCATTTACGTTATTAATTGTTCACTTTACTCGCACATCATAATCTACTAGTCTTTATGTAAAAGGATGTAATCGATAAGTTGTGAACAATTTGTTGTGAAGTAAAACCATAACTTGTAACATCGTGTATAGCTAAACACCCATGTCACTGGCTATGATTGTAGTTTTGCTTTAAGAACATAGGGCAAAAAAAACGCCACTATACACAGCGCAGTTTTTTTAAGGGTTTTAGTATATATATATGTGCTTTGATAACCATTAACATCATTATTGGACAAATACTTCGAAAGAGGGATAATGCAAACGCAACTCAGTCTATCGGTTGACAAGATCAGCCGTTTCTGTAACATCAACAAAATTAATAGAATTAATAGAAAACAGTACGGGAGAAGTAAATAAAGTTCTGACAATGAATACAAACAATTCAACTACTAAATATAAAAAAAACTCGTGTTATAAACAAGGGTCGTAAAAGTTAACAAAGATTGCATTTTCTATAACTCTTTGTTTTGTGTTTTGTTATTTGCCGTCACTTGCGATGACTTTAATTTCTAAAATTTCAAAGGATGAGACTGTAACAAACACACGAACTCGAGCAGTAATAGCAATGATATATCGTTTGTATCTCATAAATAATACAGTTAATGCCTTGTTATATTACTGGCTAGATAAAACTTTTCGATCCAATGTGAAAAAATTACCATCGAAAATATCATTGTAAGTAACAAAAAGTATCTAGCGTTACACGTAACAAAGCTTTGCTTCTGTAAAATTGCATATATTAGTTTTAACAAGACAAATAATAGGAGTTACAAATGATAGGGTCCAACACCTTTTGTCTTTTATTATATCATCTGTATAACTAAGGGACTTTCAGAAAAACTTCGCCTTAAACAATGTTAAATACAGAATGCATAATTGCATTTTAAATTAAATGATAAAACATTAAGAGTTGCCTTTCTTTATTGCAAAATAAATATTTTTCCTTCCATTGTATGCGTAAATATATTTTAATTCTTTTTTAAATTATTTTTTGTATTGGTCCAACGCCTTTGTATAAATGATCGGGAACTATTATTCAGACGTTATCATAGTTATTGTGCAATGATGATCACATGATATTTCAGGATACCAATTTAGCGTGAGAATCTACATGTATAAAAGAATTAATACATGTATATAAAGTTATAAAGCATGAACTTGAATTTTAATTTTTAAATTGATATGGATTGCATTGCAGAATATGCCAGAAAATTGGCAAAGGAGAAAAGATCAAAATGTTAATTGTATTTCCATAGAACACAAGTCAATTGCCATTTTGCTTTCAAATACACTGTATAAATGCTACATCGAGCCCAATCAATCTTTATTTTAATTCAAAGATGCAATAGAAGTAGTACTAGCACCATTCCTTTATGATGACCACACACAGTGTTACGGCCAGAAATCGCCTTTAAATTGTAGCCAACAAAAGACACAAATCAATAATAAAATTTAACAATATTTATTATACAAAAGTTTACAAGAAGTATTACACAAATATTACTGTCAACTTAACTGTCAAAATATGAGTCCAATCTTTTATCTTTATCTGTATCCGGATATCTTTCGGAATCCAATCTGAATATTACGGTCACAATCCAGTATGATGTTGTTTGTAGAATAAAAGTGTCAATCCAAAGGCTATGAATATTAATGTCTATCGATGTCTAAGTCCAAATCCAAGAGTGAGCGTTTAACTTTAGTGTCTGCATATATATAATTGTCAAGGAAAATTCTAGAACAAAAGAGGGACGAAAGATACCAAAGGGACAGTCAAACTCATAAATCTAAAACAAACTGACAACGCCATGGCTAAAAATGAAAAAGACAAACAGAAAAACAATAGTACACATGACACAACATAGAAAACTAAAGAATAAACAATCTATACTAGAACATCCTAGAAAGTTACAATGGAAGTTTCCAGTAAAATGTAGAAGTCTATATAACGCATCTTTTATTAGGATCATTCTGGAAAGTTCCAATCATTCTGTAATTGTTCCAGTGATTTCTAAACTGCACAGTTCTAAGATTATTCTGTAAACAACTATCAGGCCATACAACACAAATTAGGCCAACATAAATAAATACAATAATTACAATATCATAACACCTCCCCCCTTAAAAGAAGTTTTAGTGTAACAAAAACTTATCATGAATAATATGAATAAAAATACATAGTATATACAAAGTGTTTTAATAAGCTCTAGATAAAGCATCTGCTATTACATTATCTTTACCCTTAATGTGTTTTACAATTACATCATATTCCTGTAACAATAAACTCCACCTAGTCAACCTCTGATTCTTGTTTCTCATTTTATGTATGAAGGTAAGAGGATTATGATCAGTACAAACAAGAATAGGATATACAGTGGGATTCAAATATACATCAAAATGTTAAAGTGCTGACAACATTGCAAAACACTCTTTTTCAATAGTTGAATAATTTTTCTGATGTTTATCTAATTTCTTAGAAAAATATGATATAGGTTTCTCAACATTATCATCTGTCTCTTGATATAAAACAGCTCCAATTCCTACATCGCTTGCATCAACAGCAAGTTTAAATTGTTTTTCAAAGTCTGGAGTAATCAGAACCGGACTATTAATTAAAAGTGATTTGCTATTTTCAAAAGCGTTTTGACAATTTTCACTCCAGATAAATTTAGAATCTTTTCGTAAAAGATGAGTCAGTGGTTGAACCACAGTAGCAAAATTTGAACAAAATTTTCTGTAAAATCCAATCATGCCTAAATATCTCATAAGTTGTTTTCTATTTGTAGGAGGAGGAAATTTGGAAATAGCTTCCACTTTAGCCATAATAGGTTTCACTTGACCTTGGCCAACTGTATGCCCTAAATAATCAACAGTGGCCTGACAAAATTCACTTTTACCAAGATTAACAGTCAAATTTGATTGTGACAATCTATCAAAAGTATCATACAAATGTGTTAAATGCTGTTCCCAGCTATCACTACATACAATTAGATCATCGATATAAGCATAACAACAGTTTAAATCTTTTATAACATTGTTGATCATTCTTTGAAATGTAGCTGGTGCACTTTTCATCCCAAACGGCATTACAGTATATTGAAATAAGCCATCTGGTGTAACAAAAGCTGATATTTCACGAGCTCTCTGTGTCAGTGGAACTTGCCAATAACCTTTCAACAAATCAAATTTGCTCACAAATTTTGCTTGACCAATGTTGTCAACACAATCGTCTATCCTTGGAATCGGATAGGAATCGGATTTTGAGACTGAATTTACTTTTCTGAAATCAGTCACGAAACGAAAGGTTTTATCTGGTTTTGGCACAAGGAGACAAGGAGAGCTCCATTCACTGTTACTCGGCTCAATAATATCATTGTCAAGCATATATTTAATTTCTTTTCTCATAGCTTCAATTTTGAGTGGATTAAGCCGATAAGGATGTTGCTTAATTGGAGAAGCATCTCCTACATCAACATCATGACAAACAGCAGTGGTTTTGTTTGGCACATCTGGAAAAAGATTTTTAAAAGAAAATACCAAAGTTTGTATTTCTTCTCTACGATCAAAAGACAGATGTGCAAGTTTTGAGTCTAAATTTGACAGAATTTCTGAATTTTTCAATCTAACCGTCTCTTCCATAGTTTTAGAACTAAAAGGTAGTTCAATTGCATCTGGTTTGTCATGATTGTTCTCAAATTTAACCATGCCTAAAGTGGCAACTGGTTTACTCTCACATTCATTAGTACGCTCAAAGTATGGTTTTAACATATTAATATGACACACTCTATTTTGTTTGCGCCGACCTGGAGTTTTTACAATATAATTCAAATCATTGATTTTACTCTCTATTGTATAAGGACCACAATATTTAGCCTGTAATGGATGTCCAGGAACTGGCAAAAATACAAGTACCCTATCACCAGGCTCAAAAACTCTGTTCCTGGCATCTTTATCATACCATATTTTCATCTTGTTCTGTACATTTTTTAAGTTTTTCTGAGCAATTTGACAAGCAGAATACAATTTTTCTTTAAATGTAGATACATAGTCTAAAAGATTCAGGTCAGTATGTTCAGTTAGCCATTTTTCCGTTTTAACGGTCCCCTTACAGTATGGCCAAATACCAATTCAAAGGGACTAAATCCAAGGGATTCTTGAACAGCCTCTCGAACTGCAAAAAGTAGAAAGTGAACTCCATCATCCCAGTCTCTGTCAAATTGAAGACAAAAAGTTCTAATCATGTTCTTCAATGTTTGATGAAAACGTTCTAAGGCACCTTGAGATTCCGGATGGTACGCACTTGATCTATATTGAGCAATCCCTAACTGGTACACAGCTTGCTGAAATAGACCTGACATGAAATTTGATCCCTGGTCGGACTGTATAGACTTAGGAAGTCCTACTAACGTGAAAAATTTGATAAGAGCTTTGACAATAGTAGGTGTCTTGATATTTCTTAGCGGAATAGCCTCAGGAAGTCGTGTGGATGTACACATGATTGTCAATAAATACGCATTTCCAGTTTTGGTCTTTGGTAAAGGTCCAACGCAGTCAATGAGAACTCTGCTGAAAGGTTCGTCAAAGGCTGGAATAGGCAGAAGTGGTGCTGGTGGTATTTTCTGGTTAGGCTTACCAACAACCTGGCATATATGGCATGATTTGCAGTATTCTGCGACATCATTTCGAAGTCTGGGCCAGTAGAAATGCTGCAAGATCTTAAGGCAAGTCTTCCTTATACCTAAGTGTCCAGCCAAGGGGGTGTCATGGGCAAGACCAATAATTTCTTGCCTATAAACTTTAGGCACCACCACTTGGTATACCACTCTCCATTCCTCCTCTGGGGTAGCATCAGGAGGCCTCCACTTCCTCATTAAAATGCCGTCCTGATGGTAATAGCATTCGGCCACTTTGTCTGCTTCCTGCTGTGGTTGAGCCCACTGGTTGAGCTGAAGAACCTCAGGGTCTTTATGTTGTTCTTCGAATAAATTCTTTCGGTCTAATGAATGGCTGTTTACGTTTGGCCATGGCATAATAACATTCTTGTTAACACTAGGTGGTCTTATTATGGCCTTTTCTGAGCTACCAGGACCTTCAATGTCGGCTAGGAAAGTGTCAGAAAGGTCCATGTAATCAAACTGTTTTTCTTGCAAATTCTCATCTTGTTTTCTAGCCATCGCTCTAGTGACAACACAAGCTGGATAGAATTCAGCATCATCTTCAGAT
The DNA here is from genome assembly GCF_963676685.1 of Mytilus edulis. Lineage (NCBI taxonomy): Eukaryota > Metazoa > Mollusca > Bivalvia > Mytilida > Mytilidae > Mytilus > Mytilus edulis. The sequence continues at coordinate 34,603,941 of NC_092350.1, forward strand.
GATTTAACATCCACCACCGGTTCATTGGTAACAATTGGTTCTGCAACCACTTTGTTCCTAGCTAGATCATTTCCTAGCAATAATGTAACACCCTCAACAGGGAGGTTAGGACGAACACCCACAATAACTGGTCCAGTTATCAAATCTGACTTCAGATAAATACGATGGAGAGGAACATCTATACAACCTGACTCTACACCTTGTAACAAAACGGAGGCACCAACAGAAGTCTTCTCGGACAAAGGCAACACACCTTCTAACAATAAAGACTGAGAAGCTCCAGTGTCCCGTAAAATCTTAATAGGCTGAAGAGTGGTATCATCAACAATAGAAATAAACCCATCAGACATAAAGGGTTTATATTCCTCCATGTAATCACAAAAACTGGACTTAAAAGCCTGACTCGCAGGACATTCCAACGTACTGGTAATATAAGGTGTCGTACAAGCACTGGACTTCGGCTTATTATCTCGTTCATTCTTCTTCTGGAGTCTAAAACAATCAGCCATCAGGTGACCATTTTTCTTACAATAAACACAAACCAGTGACTTCTTCTCAAAAGTATCAAATTTTGGACTAGACATATTATAACTGGACTGACTCTTATTCTGTGCAACAGGCTTACTATCAGTACGCTCAGTGCTTTGATTTTTGTAATTTCCACTTGAAGTATTAACATTTTGACCCTTGAAACTTCTTTTATGTGAAAGGGTATAATTATCTGAAATTACAGCTGCATCATGTATTGTCCCAACAGTTTTGTCGTCTAAATGAGTTTTTAAGTCTAAATGAACACATTGTTTGAACTCTTCTAATAACATCAATTGTCTTAGGTTATTAAAATTGTTATCTGTTTTCTTTGAAGTAAGCCATTTATCAAATAGATCTTCTTTTTCCCGAGCAAATTCAACATAGGTTTGTGAATCAAACTTTTTATATGATCTAAATTTCTGTCTATATGCTTCTGGTACTAGCTCATAAGCTTTCAAAACTTCCTGTTTTACCGTGTCATAATCGGAACTTTTTTCTGATGGAAGTGCGGAGTATATTTCAGCAGCCTTACCCTCAAATACACTTTGTAGCATTGTAGTCCAATATGGCTTTGGCCAATTCAAATTATGAGCAATTTTCTCAAACTGTGGAAAATATTTATCGACTGTTTTTTCACAAAATCTGGGAACCAAACGTATATTTTTCGCTGCATCAAAATATTCTGATTTCGGCTGGACTTTAGTGTTGCTTTCTTCCTTGACCATTTCAATTTTCATTTTCTCCATCTCTAGTCTTTCTCTCATTTCAAGTTCTTTTATTTTCCCCCTCTCCTTCATTTCCAGTTCTTTTAATTTAAATTCATCTTCTTTTTCCTTTTTATCCATTTCCAATCTTTCCTTCATTTCAAGTTCTTTTACTTTTATTTTCTCCATCTCCTTCATTTCCAGTTCTTTTAATTTAAGTTCATGTTCTAATTCAAGCTGTTTTAATTTAAAGGCGTCAACATTTTCGACCTTAAGTTCAAGAGTCTATAACCAAATTTTTTATAATTTGTTTTCTCATAGATACTTTAAAATCTAATTTCAGATGTTTAGCAAGCAACACTAATTCCTCTTTCTTTAAATTATCAAAACCCTCCAGGTCTGGCGTTTTCAAAAATTTACCGGCATCAAATGCCATTTTGTAGAATTTTGTTGGCTAGTTATAATTAAAATACTGAATAAATTTTGAATAAGATATTTTCGTAATCCCGGACGAGCCCCCAATTTCTGTTACGGCCAGAAATCGCCTTTAAATTGTAGCCAACAAAAGACACAAATCAATAATAAAATTTAACAATATCTATTATACAAAAGTTTACAAGAAGTATTACACAAATATTACTGTCAACTTAACTGTCAAAATATGAGTCCAAGCTTTTATCTTTATCTGTATCCGGATATCTTTCGGAATCCAATCTGAATATTACGGTCACAATCCAGTATGATGTTGTTTGTAGAATAAAAGTGTCAATCCAAAGGCTATGAATATTAATGTCTATCGATGTCTAAGTCCAAATCCAAGAGTGAGCGTTTAACTTTAGTGTCTGCATATATATAATTGTCAAGGAAAATTCTAGAACAATCTATACTAGAACATCCTAGAAAGTTACAATGGAAGTTTCTAGTAAAATGTAGAAGTCTATATAACGCATCTTTTATTAGGATCATTCTGGAAAGTTCCAATCATTCTGTAATTGTTCCAGTGATTTCTAAACTGCACAGTTCTAAGATTATTCTGTAAACAACTATCAGGCCATACAACACAAATTAGGCCAACATAAATAAATACAATAATTACAATATCATAACAACAGATACGAACTATAATATAGCAGTGGCCATTTTCAAAACTTGGTACAGGACATTAAAAAATGGTAAGTTGAATCTGGTTTTGTGGCTAGCCCAACATCGCACTTGTATGGCAATGTCAAATATATTAACACTAAAATGACACCATTACATGACAAGAATACAGAACAAATAAATACAAGAACATCCAGGACAGAGGGCACTGCAAATAAACAATACAATATAGTAAATTGCGACAACGAAACTACAGAAACACTGATGTGAACAAAATCAAACGACAATGCAACACACAGAGAAACAAACTATACGATAACAATTGCCATTTTCCTGACTTGTACAAGACATTTATTTAAGAAAAAAAGGTTGTTTTTTTAAGAACAAATAGTTGGTTGAATAATACATGATTGTAATTGGTCCTTAACATTATCATTGCTACTGTGAAAAGCCGCCATGCAAAAACAAAATGATCTTGCATCACGTGACAGGGTCATATGCCATCTATGTATGAACATTTTTGTATAAACTTCATAGGCCTTATTAATCAGTACATTCTCAAAAGGAAGTAGCCCGACATTTTAAATTTCACTGGGGCACACCCTCATGCCTAGAAGTGGTACATAAATCAATATTCTAGCCTAAGATCAGTATATCTGAGTGGTTACATGTCCGTAATTAAACAGTATCTGATACAACCTCTGTCGCTGGTATCTCAGCAGGTTTACATAGAATCGTCGTCCAAGTAGGCCGTAACAGGCTTCGACAACGCACGATTCGACAGAAAGAACTATCTGTTGGATCTAATTTTACCAAGGTATAGATGTACAGACAATAAGTGTTCTTTGGTATAATAAATTAAAAGAGATTATTTCCGAATTCGGTTAAGCGATGAGTTAAGTTTTACTTCTCTAAAGATGTGATTTACGAACCAGCGTCGAAATATCTAAAGCTTTTCACCCACTGTCCTAGTACAGTAGGTTTTAAGATTTCACAGTGGACGCATCATGATGCTAAAAACCATGTCCTAAAGGCTGGAGCAGAACACACATGGGTATTTTTTTGGAAATTCGATTGATTAATGATTAATCGAATGAATACTTTTTAGCAGGATAATAACTGACCATGAACAGCAATGATATTCGTGCATATTCACAACACAAATGCATCGACAGAAACACAAAATTTGCGGGGTTTGGAACCAATAGATCACGAAATTGACCGCCAGCACCAAACAAATGTAACAGTTTTGCAAATTCTTGTTCATTGCTATGTATGACATTCTTGTATTAGCAAAAAGTACATCTGAAATGGATGTTTCAAGGTTCGAGTGGTTCAACACATACAAAAATTAAAAAAAACAAATATAAAAAATAGGAAACAAAAAAGAAACATTACATCAATTTACCTACTGACTTATCTAGTTATAATTTTACGCTTTATCTAACGTGAACCCATGCAATGACTGTCAGATGAAAGTATGCAAAAACAAAAAAAGACAAAAGTTAGGTATAATTAGGTATTGTAATACATTTAAGCATATTTGAAGGTAATATTAATTAGAAGCTGTAAATTAAAGAGCTTGTATACACTGTAGCTCACCTTGGTATATATTCATACCAAACAAACGACACTCTCCAACATTGTGACAACAATCTCTATTTTATTTATCTTGTATTACAGATCTTTTTATAGACTGTTTAGTTTCTTTTCATCCTCTATAGTTTTTGCTCAAAACATAAAAGAGGGTAACGAAATTCTCATTTTAGGGCCAATATACTCCTATGAAGAGTGTCATTCTACTAACTATATCGTCAACTTGTCATTTTTACATCAAGATGACCTTGAGGCTTGTAAATTTCCAATATGCAAATTAGTTTTGGGTTTTCAACCGGTCTATAAAAATTACAGATCCGCGGAAATTATCTAGTGCAAAATAACATTCCATATCGCTTGTTCCAAATTCATTTTTTAAATGGATACTCTTGTTAATATTTTTTGAAAACACAAATTAATAATATGAAAATGTTTTGTCGTTAGATATATTTTTAAAAGTAAAAAATCATTAATCATAGCTATGCACACGTACCAAAAAGTTGTGTTCAAGCTTGCGGAAGAATATTGAAATAACGTTTTGCGATACTCCCGGCAGAGACCGGTAAATCTGTAATTGGTTTTGCGGGAAAATATGAATGGCTTCTCATATCAAATATTTTAGAAAAATCGTTTTTTACAGAATCACCATGCACTGCTACTGCACTATTATTAGAACAGTAGAATAGAATGATATACAAATGGATGATAATTAAATATACACACAACTGTTATATTAATCAAATATGATAACAAACCAGTGTATACTCTGGGACTATTATGCTAATATAATAATTGTCCCAGAGTATACACTGGTTTGTATCATTACAATATAATAGTTATTACGTTGCGGTCGGATTTCCTGTCACTTTTTCCTCACCCACACACAAAATTTTCTCAGAAAAAAATATATCTCTGTACATTAACCTCAGTTTCGGGTATAGAAATGTGATCTTTTTCTGTGACATGTGCTTTTGACCATCCACAAGAACTTGCGGTCATCCGATGTCCAGTACTTCAGTACTTTGATTACTAGCTATTGCCCTGTTGATCATTCTCGTGATTTAAAGTGTTTAGTTTTCTATTATAATTCATATCATATTAGACACAACAGAAAAAAATTATCAACTCCGTTTAGTACTGTATATAATTAAGTTTACTGTGTTTGTCTTTGTGCAGAAAATTAAATATAATTTGATGTATTATATACTGTAATCATCTGTTATTTCAAAGTCAAATGTCAACCTGTTGCACTAAGTGTTTAATTGTAGTGTATTACAGTGACTAACTTAATAATTGCTGATACATGTAGAATGAATACTGACATAAAAGAAACAGTACTTAAAACTAATTGAATTATAGAATAAAAGAGTTTACGTACAAAGTATTTCAAGTGCTTTCAACAATGATATATGCTATGTATTCGTTTTTGAAGAGTTGTCTCATTGGCAATCATACCACATCTTTTTTAATACTAGAAACGAGCGCAGGCTGAATGTAATACCGTTAAGATGAAAGTCAGTGTCCGTAATCTGGATTTCAGCTTTGATTGATAAACGTTTCAATTCTTAATAAATCATGAATCATTTATGAAAACTTACAAAATATAAGTGAATGTACAAGTGTAGGAAGAATGTAACTTACTAGATTTCCGTTCAGATAACACATATAACAATAAGGAGATGTGGTATGATTGTCAATGAGACAAATATCCACCAAAGTGCAAATGAAGTGCATATAGGCAAGTATACGGTACGACCTTCAACAATGAGAGAACGACTCACATGATTTAGTCGTCTGAACAAGGCTCCGACATGGAAAATAAAAAACACCATGAAACAATTCATTTGAGAAAACCAAAATGGCATAATTTATAACAATATAATTCACGAAATACAAAAATGACAAACATGAACTAACGACAACCACTGAACTACAGCCTCTTGACTTGGATACAAAGTGACAGGGTTAAACATGTTTGTGAGCGCTCAATCCTCCTATAACCCTGAGACACTGGTGTTTTTTGTATGTAGATGTCAGTTCACGTTTCTTCAAATTATACGCCAGCCGGGTTCTACTACTCTATAATGTTTAGTTAACATGTACATGTACGCTTCTTAATTTATTTGGTCGTTCGACGTTTTAGTTAGAATTGAACGCAAGTAACCAAATACTAGAAAGTCAAAATATAAAAAAAAAAGCAATAGTCCTTGAAGTTATCATTTTGTATAATACATTGATTCTGGCAAGAGTAGACACCGATGGTTGTTACTTAAAGTATAAGTCTATAGAAACTAACTCGTTGAAAAAAAACTCAGATTTTGAAGTAATATTTTGGGTAATAAGACATTTTTTAACTTTGAATGTGTCCTGACTCAAAGCCCAATTGTGGAGTAAAGCTTTTTTTATAAATAGTCGTGTAAATTCAAAAATTACCATAACATGGTCTATAGGCGATTTTATTTCTTATCCGTATATAGCTTCTCCTATAGTTACTTTCTGGAAAAAATAAGATAAAATATAAAAATACTGCGTAAGTCTGCAGTACAGCATGCTATCAGTTTTTATGTCACTAATTATTTTTCTGATTTATTTTAAATTCGTGTTCTATAATTTTAAGTGTGTATTTGGCAACACTTTTAGGAATTTTGGATCTCAATGCTCTTCAACTTCGTACTTTATTTGGCTTTTTTAACGTTTTTGGATTCGAGCGTCACTGATTTTCTTGCAAATTCTCATCTTGTTGTTTTCTAGCCATCGCTCTAGTGACAACACAAGCTGGATAGAATTCAGCATCATCTTCAGATGATTTAACATCCACCACCGGTTCATTGGTAACAATTGGTTCTGCAACCACTTTGTTCCTAGCTAGATCATTTCCTAGCAATAATGTAACACCCTCAACAGGGAGGTTAGGACGAACACCCACAATAACTGGTCCAGTTATCAAATCTGACTTCAGATAAATACGATGGAGAGGAACATCTATACAACCTGACTCTACACCTTGTAACAAAACGGAGGCACCAACAGAAGTCTTCTCGGACAAAGGCAACACACCTTCTAACAATAAAGACTGAGAAGCTCCAGTGTCCCGTAAAATCTTAATAGGCTGAAGAGTGGTATCATCAACAATAGAAATAAACCCATCAGACATAAAGGGTTTATATTCCTCCATGTAATCACAAAAACTGGACTTAAAAGCCTGACTCGCAGGACATTCCAACGTACTGGTAATATAAGGTGTCGTACAAGCACTGGACTTCGGCTTATTATCTCGTTCATTCTTCTTCTGGAGTCTAAAACAATCAGCCATCAGGTGACCATTTTTCTTACAATAAACACAAACCAGTGACTTCTTCTCAAAAGTATCAAATTTTGGACTAGACATATTATAACTGGACTGACTCTTATTCTGTGCAACAGGCTTACTATCAGTACGCTCAGTGCTTTGATTTTTGTAATTTCCACTTGAAGTATTAACATTTTGACCCTTGAAACTTCTTTTATGTGAAAGGGTATAATTATCTGAAATTACAGCTGCATCATGTATTGTCCCAACAGTTTTGTCGTCTAAATGAGTTTTTAAGTCTAAATGAACACATTGTTTGAACTCTTCTAATAACATCAATTGTCTTAGGTTATTAAAATTGTTATCTGTTTTCTTTGAAGTAAGCCATTTATCAAATAGATCTTCTTTTTCCCGAGCAAATTCAACATAGGTTTGTGAATCAAACTTTTTATATGATCTAAATTTCTGTCTATATGCTTCTGGTACTAGCTCATAAGCTTTCAAAACTTCCTGTTTTACCGTGTCATAATCGGAACTTTTTTCTGATGGAAGTGCGGAGTATATTTCAGCAGCCTTACCCTCAAATACACTTTGTAGCATTGTAGTCCAATATGGCTTTGGCCAATTCAAATTATGAGCAATTTTCTCAAACTGTGGAAAATATTTATCGACTGTTTTTTCACAAAATCTGGGAACCAAACGTATATTTTTCGCTGCATCAAAATATTCTGATTTCGGCTGGACTTTAGTGTTGCTTTCTTCCTTGACCATTTCAATTTTCATTTTCTCCATCTCTAGCCTTTCTCTCATTTCAAGTTCTTTTATTTTCCCCCTCTCCTTCATTTCCAGTTCTTTTAATTTAAATTCATCTTCTTTTTCCTTTTTATCCATTTCCAATCTTTCCTTCATTTCAAGTTCTTTTACTTTTATTTTCTCCATCTCCTTCATTTCCAGTTCTTTTAATTTAAGTTCATGTTCTAATTCAAGCTGTTTTAATTTAAAGGCGTCAACATTTTCGACCTTAAGTTCAAGAGTCTATAACCAAATTTTTTATAATTTGTTTTCTCATAGATACTTTAAAATCTAATTTCAGATGTTTAGCAAGCAACACTAATTCCTCTTTCTTTAAATTATCAAAACCCTCCAGGTCTGGCGTTTTCAAAAATTTACCGGCATCAAATGCCATTTTGTAGAATTTTGTTGGCTAGTTATAATTAAAATACTGAATAAATTTTGAATAAGATATTTTCGTAATCCCGGACGAGCCCCCAATTTCTGTTACGGCCAGAAATCGCCTTTAAATTGTAGCCAACAAAAGACACAAATCAATAATAAAATTTAACAATATCTATTATACAAAAGTTTACAAGAAGTATTACACAAATATTACTGTCAACTTAACTGTCAAAATATGAGTCCAAGCTTTTATCTTTATCTGTATCCGGATATCTTTCGGAATCCAATCTGAATATTACGGTCACAATCCAGTATGATGTTGTTTGTAGAATAAAAGTGTCAATCCAAAGGCTATGAATATTAATGTCTATCGATGTCTAAGTCCAAATCCAAGAGTGAGCGTTTAACTTTAGTGTCTGCATATATATAATTGTCAAGGAAAATTCTAGAACAATCTATACTAGAACATCCTAGAAAGTTACAATGGAAGTTTCTAGTAAAATGTAGAAGTCTATATAACGCATCTTTTATTAGGATCATTCTGGAAAGTTCCAATCATTCTGTAATTGTTCCAGTGATTTCTAAACTGCACAGTTCTAAGATTATTCTGTAAACAACTATCAGGCCATACAACACAAATTAGGCCAACATAAATAAATACAATAATTACAATATCATAACAACAGATACGAACTATAATATAGCAGTGGCCATTTTCAAAACTTGGTACAGGACATTAAAAAATGGTAAGTTGAATCTGGTTTTGTGGCTAGCCCAACATCGCACTTGTATGGCAATGTCAAATATATTAACACTAAAATGACACCATTACATGACAAGAATACAGAACAAATAAATACAAGAACATCCAGGACAGAGGGCACTGCAAATAAACAATACAATATAGTAAATTGCGACAACGAAACTACAGAAACACTGATGTGAACAAAATCAAACGACAATGCAACACACAGAGAAACAAACTATACGATAACAATTGCCATTTTCCTGACTTGTACAAGACATTTATTTAAGAAAAAAAGGTTGTTTTTTTAAGAACAAATAGTTGGTTGAATAATACATGATTGTAATTGGTCCTTAACATTATCATTGCTACTGTGAAAAGCCGCCATGCAAAAACAAAATGATCTTGCATCACGTGACAGGGTCATATGCCATCTATGTATGAACATTTTTGTATAAACTTCATAGGCCTTATTAATCAGTACATTCTCAAAAGGAAGTAGCCCGACATTTTAAATTTCACTGGGGCACACCCTCATGCCTAGAAGTGGTACATAAATCAATATTCTAGCCTAAGATCAGTATATCTGAGTGGTTACATGTCCGTAATTAAACAGTATCTGATACAACCTCTGTCGCTGGTATCTCAGCAGGTTTACATAGAATCGTCGTCCAAGTAGGCCGTAACAGGCTTCGACAACGCACGATTCGACAGAAAGAACTATCTGTTGGATCTAATTTTACCAAGGTATAGATGTACAGACAATAAGTGTTCTTTGGTATAATAAATTAAAAGAGATTATTTCCGAATTCGGTTAAGCGATGAGTTAAGTTTTACTTCTCTAAAGATGTGATTTACGAACCAGCGTCGAAATATCTAAAGCTTTTCACCCACTGTCCTAGTACAGTAGGTTTTAAGATTTCACAGTGGACGCATCATGATGCTAAAAACCATGTCCTAAAGGCTGGAGCAGAACACACATGGGTATTTTTTTGGAAATTCGATTGATTAATGATTAATCGAATGAATACTTTTTAGCAGGATAATAACTGACCATGAACAGCAATGATATTCGTGCATATTCACAACACAAATGCATCGACAGAAACACAAAATTTGCGGGGTTTGGAACCAATAGATCACGAAATTGACCGCCAGCACCAAACAAATGTAACAGTTTTGCAAATTCTTGTTCATTGCTATGTATGACATTCTTGTATTAGCAAAAAGTACATCTGAAATGGATGTTTCAAGGTTCGAGTGGTTCAACACATACAAAAATTAAAAAAAACAAATATAAAAAATAGGAAACAAAAAAGAAACATTACATCAATTTACCTACTGACTTATCTAGTTATAATTTTACGCTTTATCTAACGTGAACCCATGCAATGACTGTCAGATGAAAGTATGCAAAAACAAAAAAAGACAAAAGTTAGGTATAATTAGGTATTGTAATACATTTAAGCATATTTGAAGGTAATATTAATTAGAAGCTGTAAATTAAAGAGCTTGTATACACTGTAGCTCACCTTGGTATATATTCATACCAAACAAACGACACTCTCCAACATTGTGACAACAATCTCTATTTTATTTATCTTGTATTACAGATCTTTTTATAGACTGTTTAGTTTCTTTTCATCCTCTATAGTTTTTGCTCAAAACATAAAAGAGGGTAACGAAATTCTCATTTTAGGGCCAATATACTCCTATGAAGAGTGTCATTCTACTAACTATATCGTCAACTTGTCATTTTTACATCAAGATGACCTTGAGGCTTGTAAATTTCCAATATGCAAATTAGTTTTGGGTTTTCAACCGGTCTATAAAAATTACAGATCCGCGGAAATTATCTAGTGCAAAATAACATTCCATATCGCTTGTTCCAAATTCATTTTTTAAATGGATACTCTTGTTAATATTTTTTGAAAACACAAATTAATAATATGAAAATGTTTTGTCGTTAGATATATTTTTAAAAGTAAAAAATCATTAATCATAGCTATGCACACGTACCAAAAAGTTGTGTTCAAGCTTGCGGAAGAATATTGAAATAACGTTTTGCGATACTCCCGGCAGAGACCGGTAAATCTGTAATTGGTTTTGCGGGAAAATATGAATGGCTTCTCATATCAAATATTTTAGAAAAATCGTTTTTTACAGAATCACCATGCACTGCTACTGCACTATTATTAGAACAGTAGAATAGAATGATATACAAATGGATGATAATTAAATATACACACAACTGTTATATTAATCAAATATGATAACAAACCAGTGTATACTCTGGGACTATTATGCTAATATAATAATTGTCCCAGAGTATACACTGGTTTGTATCATTACAATATAATAGTTATTACGTTGCGGTCGGATTTCCTGTCACTTTTTCCTCACCCACACACAAAATTTTCTCAGAAAAAAATATATCTCTGTACATTAACCTCAGTTTCGGGTATAGAAATGTGATCTTTTTCTGTGACATGTGCTTTTGACCATCCACAAGAACTTGCGGTCATCCGATGTCCAGTACTTCAGTACTTTGATTACTAGCTATTGCCCTGTTGATCATTCTCGTGATTTAAAGTGTTTAGTTTTCTATTATAATTCATATCATATTAGACACAACAGAAAAAAATTATCAACTCCGTTTAGTACTGTATATAATTAAGTTTACTGTGTTTGTCTTTGTGCAGAAAATTAAATATAATTTGATGTATTATATACTGTAATCATCTGTTATTTCAAAGTCAAATGTCAACCTGTTGCACTAAGTGTTTAATTGTAGTGTATTACAGTGACTAACTTAATAATTGCTGATACATGTAGAATGAATACTGACATAAAAGAAACAGTACTTAAAACTAATTGAATTATAGAATAAAAGAGTTTACGTACAAAGTATTTCAAGTGCTTTCAACAATGATATATGCTATGTATTCGTTTTTGAAGAGTTGTCTCATTGGCAATCATACCACATCTTTTTTAATACTAGAAACGAGCGCAGGCTGAATGTAATACCGTTAAGATGAAAGTCAGTGTCCGTAATCTGGATTTCAGCTTTGATTGATAAACGTTTCAATTCTTAATAAATCATGAATCATTTATGAAAACTTACAAAATATAAGTGAATGTACAAGTGTAGGAAGAATGTAACTTACTAGATTTCCGTTCAGATAACACATATAACAATAAGGAGATGTGGTATGATTGTCAATGAGACAAATATCCACCAAAGTGCAAATGAAGTGCATATAGGCAAGTATACGGTACGACCTTCAACAATGAGAGAACGACTCACATGATTTAGTCGTCTGAACAAGGCTCCGACATGGAAAATAAAAAACACCATGAAACAATTCATTTGAGAAAACCAAAATGGCATAATTTATAACAATATAATTCACGAAATACAAAAATGACAAACATGAACTAACGACAACCACTGAACTACAGCCTCTTGACTTGGATACAAAGTGACAGGGTTAAACATGTTTGTGAGCGCTCAATCCTCCTATAACCCTGAGACACTGGTGTTTTTTGTATGTAGATGTCAGTTCACGTTTCTTCAAATTATACGCCAGCCGGGTTCTACTACTCTATAATGTTTAGTTAACATGTACATGTACGCTTCTTAATTTATTTGGTCGTTCGACGTTTTAGTTAGAATTGAACGCAAGTAACCAAATACTAGAAAGTCAAAATATAAAAAAAAAAGCAATAGTCCTTGAAGTTATCATTTTGTATAATACATTGATTCTGGCAAGAGTAGACACCGATGGTTGTTACTTAAAGTATAAGTCTATAGAAACTAACTCGTTGAAAAAAAACTCAGATTTTGAAGTAATATTTTGGGTAATAAGACATTTTTTAACTTTGAATGTGTCCTGACTCAAAGCCCAATTGTGGAGTAAAGCTTTTTTTATAAATAGTCGTGTAAATTCAAAAATTACCATAACATGGTCTATAGGCGATTTTATTTCTTATCCGTATATAGCTTCTCCTATAGTTACTTTCTGGAAAAAATAAGATAAAATATAAAAATACTGCGTAAGTCTGCAGTACAGCATGCTATCAGTTTTTATGTCACTAATTATTTTTCTGATTTATTTTAAATTCGTGTTCTATAATTTTAAGTGTGTATTTGGCAACACTTTTAGGAATTTTGGATCTCAATGCTCTTCAACTTCGTACTTTATTTGGCTTTTTTAACGTTTTTGGATTCGAGCGTCACTGATGAGTCTTTTGTAGACGAAACGCGCGTCTGGCTTATATATAAAATTTAGTCCTGGTATCAATGATGAGTTTATTTGTAATTAATAGGAATTTTTAAGATTTAAATTTTAATAATCTTTACATTTTGAGTTATATAAAGTCACAAATTAAAGTAATCATCGATCTGTTTTCAGTTTTCAACATTTTGGCTGCAATGTTATCCATAAACACTCTTAGACCTCAGCTTTAGTTTGTTACCCGGATTTTTTTCCCTCTCAATCGATTTATGACTTTCGAACAGTGGCATACTACTTTTACCTTTATTTAGACGTATTTGGCACAATTTTTTTGAATTTATGGTCGTAAATGATCTTCAACATTATATTTGTTTTGTTTAGCTTTCTAACTATTTTAATCTGAGCGTCACTGATGAGTCTTATGTAGACGAAACGTGCGTCTGGTGTATCAAATTATAAGCCTGGTACTTTTGATAACTATTCGAATGGTTTTTTTTCAAATAAATGACAATCTTACGTTGTTCTCCTCTTACAATTATTATTTTTTACAATGTTGAACCAAATTATATTCTCTAAAAGTACGTCACTATATTTGTGCTACTGAACATGATGCGCAGTTTAAATCTAGGCTGCATAGTTTCGACGTGTACTTAATACATGGCATTGTATCTTTTCATTACTATCCCTTTTTCTATATTTCTTTTAAGTGCAAAGTCTTCAGAATATACCATGCATCCTGCCTTGGATCCTTGCCCAATAACCAATGCATTGCGGTAAGTGCAACTCGTAATCTTGCAATCAATCTGTCATGGTTTAAATAGTGCACTTTGTTTATAAAGTACCATTGTATAAATTTTGGGATTGTACTCATACTAAGAATGCAAGTCACTCGTGAATTCTGATCTTTGTCTGTTATGGTCAGTTTGTTTTGGTGGTGCCACAAATGTGTCTGGATAATTATTTGAAAGTACATATTATCTCGGTTTCTTAGAGAATACGATTTAATTTTTGGTCAGTGATAAATGCCGTAAATTATGGTAATAATGGGCAGTTGTTTACATCCTGCATGGTTCCACAGTCTTTAAATTTCATCATACCACGGTCTCCTTTTTTTTTATATTGTTTGTAAATTGTTATACGACAATCTATAAGTTACACGAATTTTATCAGTTACTTTTTATTATCATAAGTATCATAAGTATGTTTCTTCCTGTCGAACCTTGATGCTTGAGTTTCCTTTGATTATTTCCTTGATAGATAGTTGCTGTTTAAAAGGAAGCTGTTGAAACAGGGGTGTGTACAGTAGTTATCGTCAAATTGAAACTCTCTTGAAACAGACATGAATTGGTTAGTCTAGATGAACTATCTATGGCAAGCATGACCCAGGATAATATGTACATTTGATCGCAGCGATATCGTCTTTCTTTTCTTGTTTATCTAAATTTCCTATGCTTGTTTTCAATTTCTGTGTTATTTATGTTTTATTTCTTTTAAGACACTCCAACTTGCACATTCAATTCATTCTTAAGGGTTAGAAAATTTACACGTACAGCTTATTTGTTTTTTGTATTGTGCAAGGTTAGACGAAATATCTACAATTCCACACCAATGATTGTAACTATTGAAATAGAAATTGAGAATAGAAATTGGCAATGTGTCAAATAAACTCATCATAGATACCAGGACTAAATTTTGTATATACGCCAGACGCGCGTTTCGTCTACATAAGACTCATCAGTGACGCTCGAATCCAAAAAAAAAAAAAAAAAAAAGCCAAGTAAAGTACGAAGTTGAAGAGCATTGAGGATCAAAATTCCTAAAATACCAAAGAGAGACAACAACCCGACCAAAGAGCAGAAAACAGCCAAAGGCCAGCGGAAATATTTTAACATTTACACCGACGGATATCTTTAGTGAGACGAATAATCTGAGAACCAGTCCGCAGTGACAGAGTTTCACCCGCGTTTTGGTATGCCATCAATTAAAGTTGAACATTTTAAAGTCGTTAGTCATTTTTCCATCAGTCAAGATCTGTTTTTGTTTTTCGCCGTCTTTAGTTTTTGATTGTCCTCTCGGTATAGTCTTACTGTTTTATCCCTGTCCCGAACATTGACCTATGCAACCTGTAACGAATACTAGCTAGCATAATTAATCAATGAAATAATACGTTTTTGTGCTGGTGCGAGGACAAGAAAGATCATGATTTCTTAGGGTGGCTGTAGTAGTATTACACTTGTTATGCCTGAATGTAAATTCAGTTTGTTAAATAAAGGTCTCGTCTTGTTTTTTGAATTTCGGACCGACATTAAAACTGTGACAATCTAAAAGTTACTTTTTATAGGTGTGACATTAAAACTGTGACAATCTAAAAGTTACTTTTTATAGGTGTATAGGTTCATGATTGACATCGTATAAAACATCCTAGACAGAAATCATTTCGACCTTTTGATATACCTATAACCTTGATAATAGTAATAGCGATAAAACAATTATTATAAACAAAAATTCTTCCGTGGTTATTCTCAGTGATCTACACAAAATAGAGATACATTTCCACAGTTACCAATGCAGAGGCTATGATAAGTGTTATAAAATGGTAATTCTGTTTTAAGTACGGCTTTCCTATTAATGATGGAAAACCAATTGGAAGACAAATAACCAGCCTTGTAAGTAGAAATAAATGAATGTTAAATTCTTTAAATTTGTGTTTCTTTTTTATTACTGTTTATGTTTTTTTCTAATTAATTAATTTATTCTAAATAATGTTTTCTTTCTTTGTTAAAAGCTTATTGTATATTGTCCTTTATTGTAGCGGAATCGGTTTAATACCTCTTCGTTGCTTTTTGATCTGGACAATATTGCAGACTAACTAAATTTTTATTTTTATTTTACTATACATATAATATATATATATGTATTGTATTGTTATTTCAAAAATGCCCCTTTCTTAATTACTATTATTTTGCATTTACTCTACCCTCAGGGTATACTTAAAAACCGTTCCAGTCTGTTTAATGATTGTATCGTTCTTTTGTTGACTGTTAGGATGTCCCTATTCTATTTTTTATTAGTCAAGATGTTATATGCTCGCCTCATGTATTTTGATATCAGCGTTAATATCTTTTGACTGTTTTTACTCTTGTCCGCGGATATGACAGAATGAGTGCATATAAGAAATTCCATTAATAAAAAAGCAATTGGCACTAGGACAACTGCAACATGTAGAAATATAAGTAACCAAAGTTAATCAATATAAGTTAACGTATTCATGCATATTAGAAAGTGTTAAGACAAAAATAGATCTTGAAATTGACAGTAATAGATATACAATATTAGGTCAATGTCAGACAAATATCAACTTTTTTGTATGAGGCTGAAAAACTTGGGTAGGGCGAGGTTCTACCGAGCCCGTTCACAGTTTTGCGCCGAGTGCAAAAAAGTTAATGTTTTTCAGACATTGACTTAATATTGTTTTATACTGCAACTTAAAAAAATAAATTCATAGCTTTTTAAATTGTAACACAAATTTCAAACTTATTTTCATCCCTTAATGAACCCCTGACTGTGGAAAAAGTGTTCCATGAGGAAATTGACATTGCACAAAATAAAGCTGTGTTACTATGTTATAGTTATTGACCAAGCAAGTCGGTATATGCCATTTAATCTGCACAGCACGAGATGACCCAATAACCCGAACGACGTAGGAGTTCGGGTTATTGGGTCATCTCGTGCTGTGCAGATTAAATGGCATATACCGATTTGATTGGCCAATAACTGTTTTAACACATGACGCAATCAATTTACGTGAACGTTTTAGAAATGTGGACGTTATTCCGCAATCCACGGATCCTAGGAAAGTTTCTTGTAGGGTAAAAAAAAGGGGAAAATACGACTTTGGTAAGTTTTAAATTAATATTTTTTTTATATTTAGACTCATTCTAAAATTGCGATTTAATGGTATATTTTATTTTTTATCGTTTCCGTTTCCATTTTTTATTTAATTGGTGATGATTACGACTTTGGCAAATTTTGTACTTTCAAAACGGTGTACAGTGGCATATCCAGGGGGAGGGTTCCGGGGGGGGGGGGGGGGGTGGAACCCCCTTTTTTGGACGATAAATGCATTTGATGGGGGACATATAGTTGGACCCTCCTCTCCTTTGTACTGGGTTTGGAACCCCCTTTTTAAAATGGCTGGATCCAACCCTGGTGTATGAAAAAAAACCATAACTGCATTGAAGGGTTATTGAGTTTAAATTAGATTACTTGCTTTTGAATTTCTTTCCCTCAATGATATGGTTAGGGAGAAAAAGAACCGAGGAAGATGTTATATTACCTAAATGTAAAATGTTAAATAAACAGAAAATACGTTTCTCTTTCAAAACCTTTTACTCCCCGCAACCCCCCTCCCCCTCCCATTTCTTTTTATTTACTGTATAACTTTTTAAAACACAACCATCTAAATGAAGTCTGATTGAGCTCCAGCTAATCACCCTGTTTTAAAACAAACTTAAATATGGTCTCATTAAATTCGATCCAAAAATAGTCCCTTTATAGGAATAGATATTCAAAAAGTCGTTATAAATTCCATTGAGTCTGAACCTAATCCAAATCAGATTTCTTTTATTCGGATATTCTTAGATACATTTCTTTTTTGGCAGAAAATTAACTATCTTTCTAACTTTAAAACACTGATTTAGATTTACGTTGTACACAAAATATAATAAAATAGTTTATGTACCAGCTAAGATAAAAAAAAATAAAGGAATGAGAAACCTTTCTTTTTCCTATTTTGAAACTACGATGTTTGTACGAAGTTCAACTTTGTCGTACTTTCAAGGCAAATGGCGGATTCAGGGGTGGGAGCAGGTCGTTAATCCTTGGATTGGACAAAATATCGTGTTTTAGCTTAAAATCGTTAATATTGTCTTTAGTCTCGATACACTCTATGATATTTTTTTTAAATTGATAGAATAACGCCCCTTTCAAAATCCAGGAACCGCCCCTAAAGGTAAAAATAGATTTGAACTGTGCAGTATATCTGGGGTAGTTAATGCACACCTTTGCTGTGCATTATCCAGATTATAGCACAGTAAAAACAAAGGGATTTTACTCTTGCCATGTGTTAACTTAAGGAAATAAACACAAGTAGTTGCAGTATAAAGACTTTATTTGTATAACACTTGTATGAACTGAATATAAAAATGTTACATAAATGCCTTGTTTTGTTCCTCGAATTTCTGATCGCATTAAAAAAAATGTGACAAGTTGAACGTTACATTTTATTTATCATAGTGTCGATGGTCTTCTGAAGTGTATAGGTTCATAATTGACATCGTATAAAAACATCTCAGACAGAGTTGCTTTTAACCTTCAGATGTACGTATAGTCATGATAATAATAACAGCAATAAAGTCACGAGAGTTTAAACAATTATTGTATACAAAAACTCTTTCGTGGAGGAGATCAGTGTGCCATCTAAAGAGAGATAAGTTATAGTTATCAATACAGAGGTTATGATAGGTGTTATAAAGGTAACTATATGTAAAGTATGGTTTCCTTCTTATTGATGGAAAAACCATAGGAAGACAAATGACCAGCACTGTGAGTAGACATAATTGAAGGTTTCAATATTATTTTGGTATTTGTAGTTTTATTATTATTTTTATGGTACTTTTATAATAATTCAATTTAATTCAAAATGAGATTTCCTTCAATTCTTTAATCCAGATTTTATTTTGAATAAAGGTTTCTTTCTTTGTTAAAAGCTTATTGGTCCAAGGACACAGTTACCGTCCTTTGGTTTTCGTTGTCTACGAATATAGTCCCTAGTATAAACAGTGTATAACTTGCATATTTTATTTAATACACTTTCCTAATTTATTTTTTGATATTAAATGCATGAAATATTAAGTAGGGGGATGTAATTACA
Source organism: Mytilus edulis (assembly GCF_963676685.1). Classification (NCBI taxonomy): domain Eukaryota; kingdom Metazoa; phylum Mollusca; class Bivalvia; order Mytilida; family Mytilidae; genus Mytilus; species Mytilus edulis. The sequence goes on from NC_092350.1 coordinate 34,623,253, forward strand.
TGTTAAAAAAATTTTGATGCTGAATCTTTATGTTAAGTAGTGATTTGGTCCAGTTCAAAAAGGTAAAATTTTATCACGTCTGAAGCTGTCAAACTGAATTTTACACCCCCTTAACACAGAATTGTCAATATTTTGAGTTAGAGCTGGTAGAAGTTTCTATAATTTTGATATTATTTGTCTCCCTGGTAGTAAACTACACTGTAAAAATCTTTTTAAGAAAGATCAGGTGCGATTTTATTTATTTTAATTTATGGTCTAACAGAAATGCACTACGAAATAACTGTGTTCTCGGGCCTATTGTAATGTCCTTTATCGTAGTGGAATCAGTTTAATACCTCTACTGGCTTTTTGATCTGGACTATATTGCAGACAAACTAATCTTTATTTTTATGCATTGTTTTTTTTTTTTTTGCTCCTTTTTTAAGCTACATGTATAGAATGCTATTATTTTGCATTTACAACAAAAGGGTGAACACTAGTTATTTTCTTTTGGGCCTACACTCTCGTGGTATATGTACAAAGTGTAGTACTTGCTCCGTTCTATTTAATGTTGTATTGATCTTTCATTGCCTGTTTTGATTCCTCTATTTTGATTTCTATTAGTCAAGACGCTATCTGATGTTATTCTTCTCATTGGTATCTTCTAGTTGTCTTAACTCCTGTCTCTCGGAATGACCAAATGTGTTCTTATGATAAATTCCGATGATAACAAGTAATTTTCGACTCTCGCTTGACACCCTTTGCGAGTTTGGTCTTGAGGAAACGATGATAGTCTGTCGGAAGAGGACGATAAATGGCTGACCCGTGATAAGAGAGAGCCATATCTCTTGCACGTAAAAGACACCCTTGTAGATTTCGAAAAAGAACAGGCTATTAATGCCGCTACAAGGCAGCACTCGCACCCGCAAATTAAAGTGAAAAGGGTTTTTAATATAAGTTGCAAAACTTGTTTCCCAATTCACTATAAATAAATATGTTTAAACTAACAAGTAATAAAAACGCAAATGACTAATGAAACAGATGCAACAACTAGTAATCAAAATAAATGAATAGTCAAGAATTAAAATTCTTCAGGTAAAGCAAAAGTGAGAAAAAGCTAAAGAAAGATCATAAAGTCTCTAAGGGTGAGTCTTTTCATGTCTAAATGTAAATTCTGCATGGTTGTTAAATAAATGTCGTCGAAATTTCTGACCGACGTGAACATTGGTGCCATTCAAACGTTTATACCCGCTGCAATTGTTTGCACCTGACCTAAATCAGGAATCTGGTCGTTTGTTAATGCGGTTCATGAGTGTTTCTCGTTTAAAGTTCTCGTTTTTTATATAGATTAGATCGTTGGTTTTCCCGTTTGAATGTTTTTTCACTAGTATGATTTTGGTGCCCTTTATAGCTTACTGTTCGGTGTGAGCCAAGGCTTCGTGTTGAAGACCGTACCTTGACCTATAATGGTTTACTTTTATAAATTGTGTCTTCCTATATCTATGTACATGTACCTAGTGTTCATGATAATAGTAATAGCGATAAAACAATTATTGTATACTACATTTGTACCTACCGTGATACACTGTAGTTCTCAGTGCGCTAAAAAAAAGAGAGATATTAAGTTTGTTTAGTTATCGATATAGAGGTTATGATAAGTGTTATAAAGGCAGATATTTTTTAAGTATGGCTTCCTTATAATTGATGGAAAGGGCTGATAGAAAACCAATAGGAAGACTAATGACCAGCTTTGTAAGTAGAAATAAATGAAAGTTTCAATATTTTATTTGTTTTTGTAGATTTATTATTACTTTTATGGTACCTTAATAATTTAATTTAATTAAAAATGCGGTTTTCTTCCTTTGTTTCTGGTTTTTATAGTTCAGTGTCGTATCGGTATTGGTTTATTGCTTTTTGGACTGGATAGTATGTCCGACAAACTAACCTTCATTATTAGTGGAGCATCTGATTTTCCTTCACGTACATGTATTATTTTCGTATTCAAAATAAGCTTGTTTTACGTTATTTAAATCATTGTACGCTGTATGTGCATTTACAAATTGATGCCATTAAATGCAATTGGATATCCTTCATTTATCTTTAGAAATCGTTCTAAAAATACATTTTTGAAAAAGACCCTTCATTAATTTTAAAATACATTGTATAGAAAGCTAGGATTATTTTGCATTTACTTTAATATAAATTATGGCGTCCGTCCATTCGTTATTCTCTATCGGACTCACTCCCTCATGATATATGTACTTCTTGTTCCAATACAAAAAAGTTCATTTACATAAGAATACCCTTTGTATATAAACATATAGAAAGTTTTTAATTCTATATTTACTAAAAAAAATACGTTATGGTGTTCATTATTATCCTTTATCGAGCATACGCCCTTGGGGTATATAAATAACTTGCTGTTCTCAGCTGTATCTGTCTTTTATTGACTGTTAGGATTGTCCTGTTTTCAGTTCAATGAGACTATAACCATGTTTTATTCGTAGATCGCAATCACAAACATTACAAGTGATTACACTGGCATGTATTGCACTGTATTACGAAATATCCTTAGATGTCCAGAGGAATTAGTTTGGTTTTTATGATCAAACGAAATCTAGATACTATCTAACGATCATATTTTATTCTAAATGGCCACAGACCACAATTAATTTCTCTATTAGTTCTTTTATAAAGTTTTGTTTCATTAAAAAAAATGCACCTAATCTTTTTGTCAAATTTTGTGTGTGTGTAAAGTACAGTTCTAGTCCAAAAATATATCCAAAATTCAGAAAGATTGCTCTGCTGTCTTTTACAAATTTAGCCAATACACATCCATACCCCTATGGACAAGTCAAGAGATGTTCCGAAAACTGTAAATATCACCTTTTTGCACCTGGCCTAATCACTCATTCCATATCAAAATCAGTTAAAACAAAACATCCAAAAGTTTATTTCAGATCTCTTCTTTCATTTCCACTCCAGAAAAACTAAGAAATGTATGAGGAAGGAAAAGAAAAAAGATAAAGAAAAAATACACTATAATTAAAGGGAACTAAATATTTATGAGTATACAACAGGTGTCATTTTTCCAGTAGGAGATACTTTACTTTAAGGAATTATAATTTAGTTCCACCCCAGTACCGTGTTCAATATTTGGCTTATTTCTTAATATTCTGTGTATTTTTAGAGTTCTGTTTTTGTGTCTTTTGTTCTTTTTTTTAAATATAGTTTTGGAAGTCCTTCGACTTATTCGCCTTCTTTGTATCGTCGTATTTTGGTTTATCTGACATTGAACTATTAATAATTTGTCTATGAACTTCCTGTCCAATTATTCTTGCTGTGCTAAAACAGATATTATAAAACAATTTACAGGATGCCTTTTCTATATCTTATTGACATATGCTGACTATACTGGATTATATCTTACATCAGTCAAAACTTAAAAATTGTCTACTCTTCGTAGTGAATTGCTTGAATATTTATTATCTCAAGAATAACTTATTTTTTTATATTTCTGTATTATACACATTTTACTGAGTGTTGCTTCTTATAAAGTAACTAATAAAAAGGTAAATTCTTTATGCAAAAATACTTATTGCAATTCGTGTTGTCAGATTAGTGTTCTAAATGATAGTGTCTGCATAAATGAAGCCTCAACTAAATCAGGTCATACAAGTACTTGCTTCTTTAGACCTTTTTTTAACAAACTTTACAAGTACGATGTGATATCTTTACAATTGATATCTCCGATTGTTTCCGATTGAATTGTTTCAAGTGATCTCATATTAGATATCCGTTTTATATATTTATCAAGTTATTACTTACATCAAATAGATACTAGATGCATTTATAATTCAGTACTGACCTTTAATGCAGATGCAAATCACTGCATACATGTACTTTTAAACCAGACTGAGTATTTGTTTTACTACATGTACAATGTATATGATGTTATTATAAAGTATTTAAAAAAAAAAGAATACTAGTCTATCTACATTGGTCAGAACATTCTTCTGTTGTGCGTCAAACGCATTCACTTAAATGTCAGCTGTATTATAATAGCCAGTTTCCTCTCTCTACCTACATGTAATCAACCTAATTATTTCACGCGGGCACTTAACATTTCATTCAAAGTACTGTGGTCTGATATGCAATTTCAATTATACTATACGTAATTCGAAGTGACATTCTTCAGTCTTCAGCAAAGATACATGTATACTGTAGCCATTTTCAGGTAAGAGAACACACTTCATATTATCGTTTTATTATAATTTAATTATATTTATTGTGACTTCTCGTGAGGATGGTGTAAAGGTCCCCTCCCCCTAAAATATAATACAGGAATGTTGTGTACGTGTTGCATTTCTTATTTCATGAAAGATATCCTATTATATTCGTGGACAGATTTTTTCTGTAAGTTATGAGTCTTACTAAATATTTTTCATTTAAAGGTTTGAATAATATCCATTTATTACGTATTTCATAACGTACAATTTTTCGCTGCATTGAAGACCGATTGTTGACCTTCTGCTGTTGTCTGTTATATGGTCGGGTTGTTGTCTCTTTGACACATTCCCCATTTCCAATCTCAAATTTATATCAAACTGCTTATTTGATAGTCTGGGATTTATATGTTACTTTGTCTTAAGATATGTAGCCTCTAAATAGATTACTTTCAATAAAACTAGCTGGACCTTCTCATGGGCGGATCCAGTGGGAGGGGGTGGCCGCCCCCCCCCCCCTTTGGTGGGAAAGATTTGGTATATTATATAGGGAATCACTGAAGCGTGAGCGTGACTGGAGCGCCCCCTCCCCCCCTAGGTCAGTCAGTGGGCCCCCTTACAAAAAGTTCTGGATCCGCCACTGCTTCATGTCAGTCATTTCACAAGGTCTGGTGCTCTAATTGATCGTAGTTTATACTTAAAGTTCTAACGAGAAATTTTGCTCGTAAGAGCTTTTGTGAAATGAATCGATGATGATCGATCTTTCCCCCACTCATTGACAAAAAGTTGTCACTGTTTAAAATATTTTTTTGTGTTAATTCATTTAATATTATAAATACCTTCTCTTATAGTGTTACATTTTGTTACAGAAGAATTAGCCGATATGACACTTTTCCTCTTGTTAGAATAAGTAAGTTATACATGTAGTTATTGACCAAGCAAGTCGGTATATACGATTTAATCTGCACGGCTCTGGTGACCCTAATTAACCCGAACGACGTATACCGATTTGATTGGCCAATAACTGTTTTAACACATGACGTCAGCAATTTACGTGAACATTTTGGAAAAATGCGGACGATAATCCGTTATCAGCGGCTCTTATGAAATTTTCTTGTTAGATAAAGAAAGGGGAAAATTGGTTAGTTTTAAATTGTAAGCTTTTTTTTAAAGGCTTCTTCCTAAATTGTTAATTCATTTGAATAATGGCGATTTAATGGTACACTTTTTTTATCGCTTCTGCTAAATTTATTTTTAAAATCAGTATCGATTAAGACTTTAACCTCTATTGTGTACTTTCAAATCGGTGTATGCAAAATCCCAACTGAAAGGGTTATAGAGTATAGATGAACCGAGGAAGATGTTAGTACCTAAATTAAATATGTTAAATAAACAGGAAAAAAATGCTTCTCTTTCCAATCTTTTACTCCCCAACCCCCAAAATTTCTGCTACTCTATTAATGTTTGAAGACATGTCCATCTAAACGAAGTCTGATTGATCTGAAGCAACACCCACCCCCCTTTTCCACACAACATGTGTTATAAAGGACACAAGACGTTTGCGCCTTTTTACCTGAAAAACGATAGGACATTTGCGCTTCGAATACTATGGACATTTGCGCTTTTAATTTTGATTCACCTGTATTAAATTGACCGGGCATTTGCGCTTTTTACCTATAGTTGTCTATCTGTTATTTTAATGAGAAGTAATCATTACGTAAATTTAACTTATATTTCTCATTAGTACGACAAATGGTCAAGAATCCTTTCATGCTTCTACATGACTCATCCTGCTATTTGTTTTATCTTTTTGAAGAGTATCATTTAACAACAGTGTATGAATTACATAAGATTCGTTATATTGATGAACAGGCGCCCCTGTCAAAAATTGAGAAAAAGAAACTTGATTATTTATTCGAAAATGTGGGTCGAAAAAACATTCAGAACAGATAACAACAGCTAAATTTGTTTACTCCTGGGGCTTCAGATATCAAGCGAAAATTGACCTCTGATGACTGTACGTGTTTTTATGTCTTTAGAATGTTTACTTCAGCTCAGTGTATATAAACCTTTAAGCACATAATAATGTGCTATGAAATGTGCTATGAAATGATTTTTTAAAACTTTTAGCCATAAAGAAAAATATGACTTTAACTCTGCCAGGTCAAACATGCGGGCCCCAAGCCCGGATAAAAGAAGAGAATAGTAATAAAAAAACAAATATTGCAAAAGCGCAAGTGCCCAAAAAAATAAGCGCAAATTTCCTATGAAAAAACGAAAACGTCCCCCGCCGGTTATAAATAATCTGACAATAAATTCGATCTCAAAATAGTCACTTTTATCATGTTTATAGGAATAAATATTCAAAAAGTCGTAATGAATTCTATCGAGTCTAAAACCTCATTTTCATTTATTCGGATATTCTTAAATACATTTATTTTTTGGCAGAAATAACCAAAAAGTGTTATTATCAGTTCTGAATTTCAAACACTGATTTAAAATATTTTTAAACGTTTAGATATAAAAAAAAAGAATGAGAAACCTTAAAAGTTTTTTTTTCTCTATTTTGACTTGAAATTACAATGTTTGTACGAAGTTGTTAACTAATCAACAACTTTGTCGTATCTTCAAGGCAGAGGCGGATTTGGATAGGGGGCATATCGTGTTTTAGCATAAAATCGTCAAAATCGCTATACTCGGTGATATTGTATAATTTTATTGAATAACACCCCTTTCAATATCCAGGAACCGCCCCTTAACCTAAAAATACATTTGAACTGTGCAGATTATCTGAGGTAGTTAATGCACACCTTAGCTGTGCATTATTCAGATTATAGCACAGTAAGAAGAACAAAGAGATTTTACCCATGTCATGTGCATGTGCATCCCTATTGTTATGGTAATTTTTCAATTAAAATACAAGCAGGCGGTTTTCTGCTTTTTTTGTGGCCTTTTGTTTATCAATTCGTTTTTTGTTAGTGAATTAAAGTTTAACAGATTGTATCAACTTGATCAGTAGATAAAATTAACTCGTATTTTCAGTCGTATTATGGAAAGTCCTTAAAATATGGACAACAAGCGTTTCTATCGAACGTTAAAAAAATTGTACGCACAAATACTTGTGCAGATTACTTATAAAGATTGCAACGCAAAGCGCTACCACAAAGGAACAAAAGAAACCCCCGTCGCCTCCGGGCACAATCGAAACAAGTTGAACCGTCTATTGTGTCTAACTTTTACTCCTGTTGCATTGAATTTGCACTATGCAAAGTTCCATTCAGTTCGTTATGGAATTTGGTGTTGATGGCATGTCTGGCAGTTATCATAATTATCATTAGTACGTGTATCTGGTAAATCTATTATCCGGCATTTTTCTAAACTCGAGAGATCAATTAATAGATTGACCCAATGTAAAGTGACTTCTAGTCTATTGCCTAAAAACTTATGTTAACCTATAATATATAGATATACGAAGATGTGGAATGAGTGCCAATGAGACAACTCTCTATCGTCTATTGTTTTTGTTCGTGTTCGTGAGAATCAATCTGTCTTGAATGTTTTTGGTTACCAATTGGGTCACAGACAAGAACACATGAATTATACGAATATTGTGTTCCAATATATATATATTTTATAATATAAACTGGGTATGCTGAATCTGACAATCAATGTACCATTTCGAAAACTTATACATTCTTTACATTATTATTTTTATAAGACATCTCGACATTTTTTCACAAATTAAAAGATACCAATATTAAAATAAGGAAATGTGGTATGATTGTCAATATGCAACTATTTACCAGAGACCAAAATGATTAGGATGCAAACAACGATAAGACACTGTTTGACCTTCAACAATGAACAAAGCCAAAGTTTTTTAATAAGCTAAACAGTCCTCTAAATGACAATATGGAAAACAATTAAAATTTTATAAAACTAACTGCTAGAATTTTTTTTTAAAACTGTAAGCGAAATTCAAATGCATTTTGCCAGTATGAGTAAAAATGAGATATAATATAATTCGTACGGGAAATTCTATGTTTGCCTTGACATAGATGCAGCACTTATGTTGAAGACATAAAAAAATAACCAAAGATAACGCACAAATACTTTTTCAGTAACTTGTTTGACCATCATATACTACAGAGAATTGGTATACATCATGGTCGGAATAACGTTGGGTCAAGCATCAAGTATATTACTACCATTCCACAAGATAAATATAACCAGCACTTAATTAAATTATAATCGGTGAATGAAAGGCATGGCTGATTATTTATATAGTATGTCAGTTTCATTAAGCCAAGAATGTCTTGCCAAGCATTTCTTTTCTGCAATAGTATTGCTATAAATATTTAGGTATCAACGAAATAGTTCGCTAATAAATTTAATATACTAGTACTAGCAATTGTGTCTATTTTCAATTGCATGTCGGCTGAGTAGGTATAATCAAAAATGTTGAAGAAATTAGCAGAACGGCTTCATTGAGTATAATTTGCTAGTGTCGTGTCGACTTCTATATCCTCACTGATTGGTCGTAGCAGCGTGCTTGTCTTCATATGCGGGGTTTATTGGATTTGATTGCTGAATAAATAAGGTAAGTGGAATACATGTAAAAGTGAGGCTGTGTCAATACGCCGCCAGCGCCGTATGCGTATGTTTATGGCAAGCCGTTCTCGTCAAAACTATGTTCAAACTATTTTTGAACAATTCACATACTGAGAATTACAACAAAGCACACTGAGATTTAAAAACTTGAAAAAACACAATGAGAATTAAATATTACACACTGAGAATTACAAATTACACACTGAGAATAAAACATTACACACTGAGATGACAAAGCACTTCCCAATGACTTTAAAATTTCCATTTACTACTACCCACCTAAGAAAAAGCAAGCTATGGTTAAAGCGAGGGAATAGACTACTCAAATTGAAGTCAGATTCATGTTTAGGTATTCCTTCCCAGTGGAACCTTGTGACTTAGTAATTAAAAATACGGCATATCTGTTTAGATCAAAGCATGATATCTTCAAATCATGTTACTACGCTGTAATCCTGCAAATTATAACGGGTGTTGTTTCTTTATGATTTAGTATAATGTTAGTTCATGTTGTGTGCAGTTTGTGCAGTTTTGAAAATGTAATTATTATTTATAATAATAGTAACATATAAGAAACATATAAGTCAAATATGGGATTCTGAAACAAGTTTTAAAAAACTTAAAAAATCCTTCTATCGAGAAAAATTACATGCATAAATATAGAGATAAATTAACAGGACTGACTAAGATGTTTTTGAGAAACAGTCACTGAATCCGTACACTTTTTTTTGTGATGGATTGTTTTATTTCCGTAGATAAAACAACCTTAAAATTATATAATTAAAAGATAAGTGATTTTTTAGCTGAAATTAATAAGCGTCTAAAACGTCGACAGTAGGAATGCTACTGAATCCTGAATATTTCTTCACAAAACGGTGAAGTACATTCCTTGCATCCCGTACTTTTTGCGGAACACATCTAGCTTAGTCACATCATAATTTAAACAACTGTTTGCTTTTCGAAGCAGGTTCGATATTAAAATTTGTTGAAAATCATAAATTAAAAAAAATATTTGATAACATTTAGAGCATGATTTTAGGAGTGAAAAGATACATAGGAAATCGTTTTATGACCCTTTCAAGCTGTCGTAAATTCTCATTGTCCTTGAATATAAACCCTTATACATGCATTTTTTTCTTTATGTAATATTAGATTTTTATCAATAAAACGACATCAAAGATGCATCAAAGATGTAATTTTATATATTATATATAATACAAAAAACAAATACCGATCACTCTAGAAACATTAATTAATATAAATAGAAATATTTATGGAAAGCACAACTAGAACTCCCAAAATATCAATATAATAATAATAAAGCACAACTAGAGGCTCTAAAGAGCCAGTGTCGATCACATTGGTCTATGTGAATATTAAACAAGGGAAGCAGATGAATTCATGAAAAAATTGTGTTTTGGTGATGGTGATGTGTTTGTACATCTTACTTTACTGAACATTCTTGCTGCTTACAATTATCTCTATTTATAATGAACTTGGCCCAGTAGTTTTTGTGGAAAATGTTAGTAAAAATTTACAAATTTTATGAAAATGTTAAAAATTGGCTATAAAGGACAATAACTCCTTAGGGGGTCAATTGACCATTTCGGTCATGCTGACTTATTTGTAAATCTACTTTGTTGAACATTATTGCTGTTTACAGTTTATCTCTATCTATAATAATATTCAGGATAATAACAAAAAACAGTAAAATTTCCATAAAATTACCAATTCAGGGGCAGCAACCCAACAACGGATTGTCCGATTCATCTGAAAATTTAAGGGCATATAGATCTTGACCTGATAAACAATTTAACCCTGTCAGATTTGCTTTTAATGCTTTGGTTTTTGAGTTATAAGCCAAAAACTGCATTTTACCCCTTAGGGATGTTCTATTTTTAGCCATGGCGGCCATCTTGGTTGGTTGGCCGGGTCACCAGACACATTTTTAAAACTAGATACCCCAATGATGATTGTGGCCAAGTTTGCTTTAATTTGGCCCAGTTGTTTCAGAGATGAAGATTTTGGTAAAAGTTAACGACGACGGACGACGGACGACGGACGCCAGATGCAAAGTGATGGGAAAATGTGAGCCAGGTGAGCTAAAAAATGGAAATGTATAGTGAAAACCTGCCAGAGACCGCTTTAATGACGGTGAAACCCACCTGGTCTTTCAATGCCCGTAAAATAAGGATTTCCCATAATAATGCCATCTACGATATCTACGGAAGACTCTATAACTCTATTGATGTTTTATCTCTATATAATTAACACCCAGTCTTTGATAGAACCATGCAAAATGCCTATAAGTGGGTCCACATGACATGTCAACCAAATGAAATGAAATTTTGCACACATGTTATGATAGTCAAGACAAAAATAAATTCTAACTTTAAAATTTTATTTTAAGCTATTTTTAGATTTTACAGCGCCATCTACTGGAAATGCCTGAATTTCCAAAATAATCTACAAAAATATCATAATTTTGTTGCTCTGATTATGCTAGATAAGGTTATGTTTAACTGGTATTTGAATTGATTTTTTATAGCAAGCATCATTCGTCCTTGGAAACTTGACAAAATGTTAAAGCTTGAGTATTGCTAAATTTTGAGGCTGACCGGTCCAAAAAGGACCGGCATTTTGGGCATATTTTGGATACTTGGTAAAAAGATCATCAAAAGGACATGAAATCTCATAAAGTACTTTGAATTTTTAAATGTTTTAAATATTTCTATAAAGGTTTACATGTGTACTACAAGTTTTATGATTTTTGAGCTGGGGTCTCTTACACCGTTACCATGGCAACGGAATAAAAATGGGTTATTTTCATATATTTTCCACAATAATCTGTGTATTTAATCATGAAAACTTATTTATCTTTTGACACTATCTCATGATATTTGGCTTGAAGGTGTATTACAATAAGACAGTATGTCTCATAAAATGAAAACTGCTAGTTGACCTTGACCTTTGACCTCAAGGTCAAAATATTTGATTTCCCCCTCCCCCCGTTTTTTTTTACTAGAGCACACATTTTTCTCTTCCTTGCAGATTTTTTTAATACTTGACACACAATGTCAGCACCTAAATATGATGTGTTGTGTACCATGGATAATGACCTTGATATTTGACCTTCAAGGTCAAATAAAAGGTCAACTTGAAGGTCAAATAGGTAATTCTATATGTCAGCCTAAAATACAACATTCTGTTTTGACATGTCAATATGAAAGAGAAGTGTACTGATTGCTTATGAGACATGACAATTAAAATGGAGTGGTAGTAAGCAATTTTATTTTATAGGCCACAGAACGGGCAAGACCTTTGCAGTACAGCTAAGGGATTTTCCCTGTGGTCATGTTCCGCTCCCTCATATAATGATGTTACTGTTTAGATTTTTCTTTTAAAAAAGTTCAGAACCAAATCTGTAACCCATATTTAATCTTAATTGCCTTTCTAGTTCATCATGGGGGTCATGCCCTGCCCCCTAATACAATTGATGGTTAAATAGCTTGAAATATGTTCATATTCCTACCTTAAATCATATATTTTTTTTCAATCAGACCTTAAAGTACACCAATGATGGTTTTGCTGGAGTTCGCTTCCCTTATAAACACTTTTCAGATACCCACCTCTAAACTATATACTTTAATAAAAGAGGGACGAAAGATACCAAAGGGACAGTCAAACTCATAAATCTAAAACAAACTGACAACGCCATGGCTAAAAATGAAAAAGACAAACAAACAACAGCACACACGAAACAACATAGAAAACTAAAGAATAAACAACACGAACCCCACAAAAAAACTAGGGGTGATCTCAGGTGCTACGGAAGGGTAAGCAGATCCTGCTCCACATGCGGCACCCGTCGTGTTGCTTATGTGATAACAAATCCGGTAAATAGTCTAATTCGGTAGGTCACATTCAGGAAAGGGAAGGGGATTGTAGTTACGACGTAAGGAACATATCCGATATCATTTGTGATACGGTTATTCCATAACGGTCACCCAACTCGTGATGGCGTCCGTAAAATATACGAAGGGATGATTTCAACTTCACCATTTGGAACTCTTGGTTTAATAGCTTCCTTGTGAGCAGCAACCCTCTATCAAGAAAATCATGATAGGAAATGCAAGCACGGGAATATCGTATCAATCGGGAGATATTTACCCCGTATAATATATATAATTTTTTATCTTACCTCCTATACATTTCCAGGAATATGATTGGTTAAAAGCGTCCGCGTGCAAACCGTGTATATTTGATATTAGGTTAGTAGGGAGGCGGGGCTTATCTCATACACGGTTAGTAGTGGAGTTACGTCCCTTTATATTCCTTATTAGGTAAGAAGGGGGCGGGGCTTATTTCATACACGGTTAGTAAAGGTGTTATGTCCCTTTATAAAAAACAAAACGGTACTGAGAAAAAATCTTAAAAGTTCCAACAGACGAAGAAATTGATGATTAAGATTGAAAAAAATTCATAAAACACATTTAAACCTTACAAGTCGTTATTGTTGGCATCTGTTTTTGTAGGATCAATGGAAGTATTTTCTTAGTAGACTTTCTCATTTTGAGAATCACTAGTCTTAATTTCACACGTTAAGATAGTCGGTAAGATAAATTCGTTACATAGTGTGCTAGTGACGTAATACGGTATATATGGGGTCAGTAAATTCCATATGGGGATTCGAGCTTCACTCTCACCCCATATGGAATTTACTGACCCCATATATACCGTATTAGGTCACTAGCACACTATGTAACTAATAATATCATGACTAGACCAATTAAGTGTACCATATATTATGTTACTCATGTCCTAACCCCTCGACTCTACAGGGAAGACATTAGTTTTGATTCACTAAAACAGTTCTAACGAGTAATAGTTAAATTTTCAAAAAAATCGTAGAATTTTAAAAATAAAAGTAAAAATGTCTGAATCGATGGGTCACTGTGAAAACTGTTTAAATATGGAAAAATAAATGGTGACAGGTAAGTGAAGCTTACATAAATGGAGAGATAAATGAAGAGACAAATGAAAAATGAACAAATTGATACCCGATTTATATATTTCCAAGGCCGTTAGTTGGCACCAGAAGCGACGAAGCAGCGCATCTATTTTGGATGGGCAAATATCCACTTTGTTATATGGGACGAGCTCTGACGTTCCACGGCCTAGCTTGTCTGGCAAAACAGCCGTTGGACGTCAGAGTAATCTCGGACTAAATTTATAGTTGAAAAGAGACAATCTAAGACCTCGATCCGTAGATATCGACGGTGACATTATTCTTGGAAATCCTTTTGATACAAACCTTAAGATATACAGAGTCTATGATTTCGTCGAATTTTATGAACATTGATAGATCAGGGGGGTCTCACCGTCATTTAAGTGGAATAAGGTAGGTTTTCAATATACATTTCTTTTTGGGGGGCTTTCCATAAATATTTATATTTATATTTCTGAAGGTTTTTTAAGTGATCATGTTTTGTTTTTGTAATATATTTTATATATAAAATCACATCTTTTGTGTAGTTTTATTGATTTTTAGTTTAAACATATTTTATTTACTCAAAGTAAAATGGATTGGACACAAGTAAGCCATACTTATGAAGTCCGCTCCGAATGACAATATTTTACAATACAATATTAATATGAGCATGCAATATCAAAATAAACAGTATTTTACGAGTCTATCAATTGAGAAAAACAAATGAAACAGAAGTAGATGTAAACATTGAACGGTGATGATGATGATGATGATGATGATGATGATGATGATGATGATGATGATGATGATGATGATGATGATGATGATGATGATGATGATGATGATGATGATGATGATGATGATGATGATGATGATGATGATGATGATGATGATGATGATGATGATGATGATGATGATGATGATGATGATGATGATGATGATGATGATGATGATGATGATGATGATGATGATGATGATGATGATGATGATGATGATGATGATGATGATGATGATGAATTTACCGTAAATACATTTTCTACATAACAAGAAATCTCTCAGACCTTTTGATAAAAGTTTTATTGATAAGATCGATATAACATAAAGAAAATATGCAACTTACACATAAGGGCACATAAGGGTTCATAGTTTACGACAGCTTGAAGGGGTCATAAAACGATTTCCTACGTATCTTTTCACGCCTCTTAACTATGATAATCATGCTTTTAATGTTATCAAATATTTCAACTTTTCATGATTTTCAACTAAATTTTAGCTAGCAGCTGGTTGGATATTGAATATCGAATATCAAATAACGAAACTGGCCGCTAACTTCACATCTCTGAGCCTTACATATCTATTAACACCACAGGATGGTAACCAGTTTGAAGACGTGCAAATCTTGATTGAGGAAATTATTATCTTTAACCTGCAGAATGAGTCCTTCATCACCAGTGAATATATATATTCTATTGATAATATTAGATTATTCATTGATTAATCGAACAATTCTGTATGTCATTGTAGTCATTTTGCACTTTCGTGGTTTTACTTTTTGGTATTCAGATTCATTATACATAGATTTATGGTGATGCTTATCTAAATTCAGTTTTTCATCACATTCATTAGTTCTACGCTTATTCTTATTGTTGGTGTCTATGCGAGAAAAATTGCTGTTTCTAATATTAAAGATAAATGTTTCATATTAAACGTTTTATATTATTATATGTGCAGTGATATATCAGGCCGAGATAGGTGAGCTTAGCAGGTTAACAAATTTCATAAGGAATAATGTTTTGTTTTTGTAGATAAATATCATAGATCAAAGGAATTGCAATTAAACAGTCTGGTTGTTTTATGAAGGGTCTTTAATGTGAATCCATGTTCATTTATCTTACAGAAAGGTCAACGCGGTGTAGGCAGAAGACAATACTATATCTATAAATATTTGCTATGCTTTTGGTGACAAGTACTACATAGCGCCAGTGCAAATTTTATGCCTCATTTTTATTCATCAACGGTCTATAGGATCATGTCTTTATATAAAAAAAAAAATGTGCCTCAGTATACTGTATTTTATTATGGGGGGGGGGGGGGGGGGGGGAGGATGTTGTATAGAATGTTGCGATGCTACACAAATGATAAATATTTTCTTGTTATGAAAATGTACACGGTGGAATTGAGTTTTATCGAGAACAAAATATAAATATATTTTCTTTTATCTAATGCTTAAAATTATCAAATTAAATACGTTCGCATAAACACAAGGAAATGTGTGTTTGATAAGAAGTAGTTCTAACAACACGATGAGAGTTGACACTAAACTGATTTTAAAATTTTCTACTAAACATTTCATTGTAGTTGAATTTTAAAAATCTTTGCTATTTATATAAAGTATTCGACCGAATTAAAAAATATATAGAATTATAAATCATTTAACGTGTCATATAGACTATTAACTGAATCATTATATATTAATAATTATGTTAGTGAGATGAATGGAATAGAGGCTATAAATCGTTCGTTTGTTACCATAACGGTTTAAATCATACAATCTTTAAACTATTTAAAAATAACAAATATTAAAAGGAATGTCACTCACTTGTACCATAATTGTTGACTAGAAAAACAGGTATGTATCTTTTTTCTTCTGTACACACGATTGCAAACATCTCAGTATTTTATCAGTTCATTTTCGCGATCAAATTTTTAAATAATTATAAAATATTGTTTCTATTTACATGTACTATTCATATACAATAATAAGTCTTTACTCAAAATTTATTAACACAAATAATAAAATCGAAGTGTAAGGTACGGCTACATTTATTACAACTACATGTATTGATTGGTTGATTGTTTCCCTCCAGTGGCAAATATTTCATCACATTCAGGACGAATGCTATTGAATAATTCTAGCATTATATATGTCTTAATTGTACATTAAGTTTTATCCTACATCTATTATTTTAATGTGTATATTATATACTATACAACGAGCATGTATGAATATTTGGAGTTTACTTTTGAGACTCTATTCTCTTTTGTTAAATTAATATTAAACCAATTTATGTATATGTTTAAACATTATCAACTTGTCGTCAACTACATTTGTCATGGCCCGGACAGGCATTTTTATCTCTCAGGACAGAGAGGCCAAATTCTAATTGACAACGTACAATTGAATAGATGACTTGAATTTCTGAATTGCATACTTGAATTCGAAATCAAGTGTTTTGACTACATACAGAAGTCTATGTCCCAGTGAAGTTTGAGTCTTTTCAGTATAGAAGACCTCACTGTGACTTTAAGATGAAGAACAGCAATAAAAGTATTGGTCGTTTGCTTTTGAGTTCGTGTTTTAAGTAATAACATCATTATCATATTCCTTAAACTTTTCTGGTTACTGATATTTCTAATGCATTTACGATCAAGCTTATTTGGAAGTGAAGTGTCTCCGTTGGTAATACATGAGTTGCATTATAATTGTTTTTATTGTTATTAAGATTTTGTAGCCTCTAATCGTTGGATGCTGTCCGCCATAATTGTTTTTGTTTGTTGTTTCAATACAAGTACGCTCATTGTTTTTTTCGTTGTGTTCTACATTTATTAACCCCTGGTTTTCATATACAATTTTAAATCTTTTTACGTTTTAGGTTTTTCTCATTGTTGAAGTCCGTTCTGTGGCCTGTATGACTTGTTTTCATATACTTGTTTTTTGACTCTGGCTGACAACTGACGCCTTGCAATTATACCTTGTTTTATATTAGTTACAACTTGGTCACGATATAGAATAATAGTGAAAAATCTGCAACATTTCTGATCAAACGACTTTTCTGGTGTCTTACACATTGAACGAGGTATTTAAAACATATAGTTTTCTTTGTAGTACATCTGACTGAGGGAAAGCAAAATACAAGTATGTCCGAATCGGTGGAAATCCGAGCATATTTTTTTATACCGATGAAATAGAGTTCACAGATTGATCATTATATAAAGTAAACTTTTTTTGACCAAAATATTTAATCAAATTTACATATCGTGCACACACAAATTATATGCTATTCAATGGCACACAAGGACTTCTTGATATGAAATATATAGAAAGCACATTCAAATAATTTGAACCTTTAATAGCTGAGCATGTGCTTTGTAATCAATCATGTCAAACTAAATAAGCAGGAGAAAACTTGTTTTAAAATTAATATCTTTAATGTATTTATATGATCTTAAATGTTAAAAACTTTTAAATGTACACCATATAATGCAATATTTTATTAATGTCCCAAAGGCAGTATGTTAAAAAGAAATGATAATTTATCAATTAAGGCCGTCTTGTCAATTTAATATGTTTGTATGTTCAAGAAATGTATTCTCAAACTGTAATTCATGTTACAAAATTGAAGGTCTTAAGATGAATAGCATTTTCTTTGTCACTACATTCAATCGTTATATTTTAATTACCTTTGTAATTGAAAGGTCAAATTCAATTTTCTTTTAATACCCCTGGTATTTATTATACTTGTGTCTTGTCAGATAACATCTGCTAATTTCCTCAATACATGTCAACTAAGTACGGAAATCTAATACATAGTGGGTTAGAATTCAACATTTTTTTCTTCATATGAAGTACAAGGTAAATTGAATTATAATTTGCTTTATAACATTTTAAATTACTAATAATTGCATACTATTTATGTGTATCAAATGCAATGTGTACCAATTCATACTTTACGACAACGTGATATGCATAGTCTGTTTTCGGTTTTGTTTAAGCAGATAATGCAATGTTTATATGTCTAATTTTAAGAAGTTTAAGACGTTTCTATTTATGTAGAAGGATATGTTTTATATTTGAAGTTTCTACTTATAAATTACATTATTTCTTATAATACATTTTTTTATGCTAATCTTAATCTGAAGGAAGGAACTATGCATTTAATTTTGAATGATAGTTTCGCTTTATATATGCATCACATCGATGTCTGTCGTGATTTATGCCACATTTTCTTACACCTTTTGTCGTTCTTTTTTATATATAAATATGACAAATCTTCGAAGCTGATATTCGTTTTGATGAAATGCGAGGAATTTAAATATGTTTATATAAAATAAGATTTCTGAACTTCCTTGCATAACATGATTATGTACCATTTTTCATTGAAAATATTTTACTTCCAAGACAACGTGGTTTTTTTTCGGCGGGGTTTCTTCGCCCCTGTTATAATAGTCAAGTATCTTTTAGAATACTAACTTACTATTTGTAGATATTTTTTTATAGACATTGATTTTTATTATATATACACATGGAAAAAAGTATTTCAACACCAAATTGAAATTCAAATTAAAAAATCACTTTTTATTTTTTTGTTAAAATAATTTGTTGAAATAGAACTAATTAAACATTACTTAAATATTACCCGAGTTTAATCAATAAATATTGACTCTATCAGTTCTTATCTGCACATGCAGCTACTGTACTCGTAAACACTAAAACAGATGTTTTTATCCTCATTGTTTTCAAAACTAAAAATAACCAAGTCTATTATAAATTTATGTTATTGACACCTTGCGATTGGTCATCCACAACTCATAACTGCAGCAAGATGGCAGATATCCAGCATGAGTGAAGCAAGTATGTCGCTGTGATAATTGCACATATTGTTGGTCATCACCATTCCACTATAAGTCGTTTTGAGAATAAAAATCAGGCAAGAAACGATGTTAAAGACCTTCCGAGGTCAAGAAGACCCCCTATAACATCTGCTAGGGAAAATAAAGCATAGTGAAGGTTGGTCAGAAGGAAACCAATTGCAAACAATACAATCCTAAAAAGAGAATCATGACCATACATGAGCCTTTAAACAAGAACTGTTCGAAATCGGCTCATCGCTACTGGCTATCGTGCGATAATACCATTTCGGGGAAATTAGCCTACGAACAGACACACAGATGCCAGTATCCAATATAGTGCAAAGCTCGCCAAAATTGAAAATTAGTGTCGTGGAGGAAGATCCATTGTTCCAATGGAATCTGGTTTATCTTCCTTGGCCCAATCGTAGCCCAAATTTGAACCATATCGAGCATATATGGGACACTATTGGGCGTAAAAAGCATGAAAGGACACCCCAGTTCAAACAAGTCATGAAATAAACAATACATTTCGTCAAGAATGGTTACTGCTAGCTTAGCAACAAAATAGTCGACTTTTGGCAGGAATCAGAAGACGTTAAGATGCGGTTATTCGTTTGAATGGAGGCTGTGCACAAAGTACTAATTCTTTGGCGTATAACGATCAACCATGATGTGAACAATCATCTAAAGAATAATTTTGAAATGTCTGACATTGTAAAGTTCGACTACAGTAAAAGTTGTAAAATGCATTTTTTTGTACAAAAAATACTTCATTTTGTTATAAAAATTTTGGTTAGATAAAACTTTTTTTTTCATACATTTTTTGTTCGTTTGAAAGCCAATGTTATCATTAACTACGTTTCAATATTATTTTACAAATATTTTATCATATTCCATCCAAAATAAGAGACTGATTTTTCAAGTTTAAAAAAATCAAGGTATTGCAATACTTTTTTCCATGTGTATATTTATAAGCATGATTGTGTTTTCCTGTCAGAGAAGACTGAATCTCTGACAATGCTTCTTTGACTGTGTTTACGTTTTTACATTATTTAGGTCTACATTGCTCGGGATATTAAAAATATTAAACCTTGATCTATAATCATTCAAACGGGTCTACTTAGCGAGGGATTTAACGTAAAATAAGTATGAAAGAAACGTAAACTTACTCCGTTTAAAATAAATCGGTCTTTTTTCTATGGCATTATCATTATATTCTTCATCTAAAGTTTGACCCAAAATGCATATCTATTAAAATTTGACAGATATGCACGTCTACATGTAGTAACTTGTTGTACAAAATCATAGGATTTGAGAAATGAAAGCGGTTAAATCCCTGTGATTTCATTTTGTATTGAAACTTTCCATTTTAATTAACATTTGTTATTGAGTTAAATTATTACCTTGCTTAAACTTTACACGTTTGACATAATTTCTCATGATTTATTCCAGAAATAAGATACTTTATTAAAAAGAATTTATTAATCGTTTCCTTGTTGTGTTGCTATTTTGGTAGATTATACACCGTCTTATTCATACAATTACCAACTTGCCTCAACTGCTACAATTGCGTGTGATTTAATTCACATGATTTTTATTTACAATTATATCTTTGTTAATCGTTATATTTTGCCCATTTCTTTAAAAATAAATTAACTTTGCAGAACTTAACTTTTATATTTATTGGTGATATTTCCTCGTCCTGATTATGGATGAAATATTTGCACGTGGAGATTAAGATTGCAACAGTTCATAAATTTGAATAGGTTAGACCCATATGTATTTTTTCACATATCATATAAAAAAGAAGATGTGGTATAATTGCCAATAAGACAACTCTCCACAAGAGACCAAACTGACACAGAAATTAACAACTATAGGTCAACATACGGCCTTCAACAATTAGCAAAACCCATATATGGTTACTATATGTTATTGTTATCGGGTTTGTAAAATTTATAAAAATAGGAAACCGCAAAACAAGTGATCCATATACAGCAGGATATACCACACTTGTAAACACACTTGTTTTTCCTTCTGTTTTTTTTTAGTTTGTACTTGTTAGCTTTTAGTTTTAAATTTACACAATCGTTTTAATTTTTTAAACCTTTTGATGAATATAAATGCTACTTGTCTTCATTGGTATAAATGCTTTCCGAAAATATGGTCACGTTAGTCGTCTTCCGACCGGCAGTGAAACCCTTTTAAAAGTAGGGTGTCCATTTTTCTGTGGAGATGTACAAGTACACAACCACGTCAACTCAACATGGGGACGTTAAATCCGATTCTTCGCTCTTTGAAATACAAATATTCTGTTTCTATTCAATTTACACTCATTTATCAGTGGCAATCCAAATTCTACAAACCTTCACCCTTGACGGCCTCTATAACATGACCTATGACCTATTGTATGTTTTGTAAACATGTCTTTGTCCTGAAGATAAATACAATATTTGCAACTGTACCTTAAGTAACAAAAAAAAAAACGAATACCAGGTAGCAATAGAACAAATTGGGGCATATTTTTCTCAATATATTGGGAAATTGCTTCCAACTTTTTAAAACTATGAATTTAATTATGTTAATACAACAGAAATACTACCAATATGAATGGTTTGTACCAAAATTGACAAACACGTAAATCTAACCTGTCGTATATCACATACCTATTATCTTTTTATCGGTGACAGTTATACATTTCCGGTGATAATGTCTTTATCTATCATAACGTAATTAGTTGTAGTAAACATATATACGCATTGTGTATAGGTAGTGTACATACTGTAACAATAGTATATGTACACAAGCTCCAAAGGTATGCATATCACATTAACCTATGGAAATATTTAAAAAAAAATCACAATCGGTATTTGGTACACCAGTGGTAGTGACATGCTGTGGTATTTATTTAATTGTTTTAATTACTCTTAATTATCATTGCAGATTTTGTTACTGGATTAATATGCAACAGGAAGGCAGTTATTGTGAGAAAAGGATTGTTTTATCCTAAGTTTAAGAAACTACTAACTATACGTAATGAGGAACACAGGCCGTGCATATTATGATTATTTAGAGTCTTAAATATATTTTGTTTAGAATTCTAACTTAAAAAGGAGAAACTTTCAAGACATAAAATTCCTGCTGTGCAAGACTTTAAATAACTTATTGCAAAATGGCGGGAAATTATACAAATGTTGAAATGACACTAGAGGACTTCAATGATGAAGAAACAGCAAAAAGAACATCAGCAATCGTTTATTTATCCGTTGTTATGGCCTTGGGTATTCCAGGAAACTTATTAGTGATAATAGTGTACTTTGGATCACTCCGACGACGAGATGGCACTCATTGGATGTACATCCGGGCTTTAGCTATTACCGATTTACTTGTGTGTACGGTCGCAATACCATTTGAATTGTTTCAACAAACGCACCAGTTAACATTTTATTCTGCAGCAGGATGTAGTATATTCAGATCAATTAGCGTACATTTATCCTTGACCTCATCTCTTCTTTTAATTGCTATGTCAGGTAATCGTCTAAGACGGGTATGCCAACCACTAAAAAAACAACTAACTGTGAAACAAGGTTATGTGACGATTGCAATCGTAGTTGGAATTGCTGTGTTATTTTGTTGGCCGGAAGGAGCACTAAGTGGAATAAGCCTTGAAAAGTTAGATTATAATTTGACCGGATATGATTGCAGTTTTTCTGACCGATTTAGTGGAAAAGACTACACTACAATATACAGTACACTCCTGTTAACAGTTTACATTTCGTGTATGCTTGCACTTGTTATTATGTATTCAATAGTTGGACGGCAAGTGCTTAAACGAACAAAATTTCAAACCTCGAATCGAGCCAGTTGTACAATACCACCGACTTCTGGTGCTACAGAGGTAACCTCATATGAACACCATAGTACCGACACAATTGATGATAAAAGTGAGTATGTGGACGATAAAAGAATCACCATTGAGATAATAAAACATCCAGGAATCACTGACAATATCGATCATAAGAAACATAAAGGGAAATGTAAGACAAAAAAGAAAACATCGAAAAAGGTTACACGGATTGCATTTGCTATTAGTTTCTGTTTTATACTGAGTTACTTGCCATATGTAGCAGTAAAACTGAATGCTTCCGTTGTAAAAGGTCGGTTTACACAAACACCGCTTACCAAAGCCATATTTCCAATCCTAGCCAGAACGTTTATCATCAATAATATCATAAATCCTGTTATATATGGATTTCTCGATCCTACATTTTTACAGCATTGCAAAATTACAATTAGATATGTCTTATGCATGAAATGTCAAAACTAAATGAAAAACATTGTATGTGAAACGTGATGTGTACATAAAACATACCCACGTTTGATAGTATATAAAGTACATGTTCTTAGTTCATTGTTGTTTGATTTACCAATTACCATTGGCTGCTGAAGACGATCAGCTGACGATACAAGAATGAATGACTAACGAGCAACAGCAAATAATATTACATGTTTATTCAGGACTATAACACTTCAGTTTCATCATGTTCATATGACTTAGTAGCATTTATTTTCCTATAAAGTTATTCCTTAATGTTCTTTTTTATTTAATGAAACTGCCAATTTGAGCATTCTTACCTCAAGTTAAGACTGGTAATAAATTTTACTCAAGAGCCAAAGAATCACAGTTCTATTTTTAAAACTGAATTGCTTTAATCCTCGGCTTAACCCATTAGTTCTATCGTTTTGCGGGATGCTCAGTCTTTAGTTGTTTTTTGTTGTGTTTTGTTTTGTGTCCTTTAGTCGTTTTTTGTTCCTTGTCATGATATTGTCATTTTATTTCCGACTTATGAGTTTTGATAATCTTTAAGTATCTGTTTCCTCTCTTTTACTCAGAGTATGTGTATAGATACAGGGAGACGTGGTATGAGTTCCAATAAGACAACTCTCCATCCAAATCACAATTTATAAAAGTAAATTATTATAGGTGAATGTACGGTCTTCAACACAGAGACTAGGCTCACACCTAACAACAAGATATAAAGGGCACCAACAATTACTAGTGTAAAAACATTCAAACGGGAAAAACAACGGTCTAATCTATATAAAAAAGTCTCTTTATTGCAAGATTTTACAACTAAAAGAAGTGACACCAATATTTGAATACGTCTACTATAGGTCACTATAATGAGAATTAGGACAGATACCATAATGTAGTTATCAAAGGTACCAGGATTATAATTTAGTACGCCAGACGCGCGTTTCGTCTACATACGACTCATCAGTGACGCTCATATCAAAATATTTATTGATGACATATTGGCTAATAATATGCAATGATTAAATAGCTTGGTGACAACAATAAAATTGCTCATTATCATGAAACTACTCTGGACCATCATTTGTTCGTTTAGAATTACATTGAACTTCTTGCCAAAGCTTAGATGGAAACATAGAATACATATCCTATATCGGTATTAGTTTTTCTTTTAGTTTAAACATATTTTATTTGTTAAAGTACAAATTGGATAAGACACAAGTCAAACAGACTTATGAAGTCTTCTCCATTTAACATTTATAGCAATATAATACAAAAATATATGTATGAGCATGCATGTATAGAATGGTATATCTATTTAGTAAATATATATATATAAATATGGATCAAAATGGAAAATTGAAGAAAAAGAAAACAATAATAATACAGAAAAAAAAAAAATAATAAAAAATAAAAATATATAAATCATTATTTAGCCTAACACAAAAAAAAAAAAAAATAACAACAAAAAAACAAATAATAAAAAAAAAAAAAAAAAAAAAAAAAACGAAAAAATAAAAAGGACAAAAAAGGGGAGAAGAAATTTTACTTAGATGATGATGTGTGTGCGATCATGGTTTGCTACCTAGACAATTTGATATCTTTCCGAACTTTTAATAAACTCAAAGACATTTTTGAAAATGGTTTGGTTTTGCTCTAGAGAAAGAAGACAACTACCCGAGGTAAGTAGTTCTATGTTAATTTTACAATCATTTGGAAGCCAGCGCAGACTTTCATACATTTATTTCGTATGTCTGAATATAATATACATTTAAAAAAGAATTGATAGGAATCTTCACGATTAACACCACAGTGGCAGGAAGGGTCAGAAATAATATTGACCCTATATAGATCATAGTTTAAGGATGATGCAAAACATCGAAGTTGGGTGAGAATTATATTCAATTTTTGATTTCCAAATTCATATTGCTTCGGTACAAATATATTACTCTGAGGATAACGGTGTTTTAGTTCAGTTTTAAATTTATTAATTGATTCCACATCACGAGTTGAATCCTCAAGACTATTCCAAAGACGTACGGTTGATGGAATAAAAGAATCATTAGTTAATGCTAGTCTGCAGAATGGAATAATGATGTCATTTCCATTACGTAGAGGATAGACCGTCATACTTTGTATTTTTTGGGGAATTAAATTTGACAAATATTCTGGAACATTATTATTTTGAATATTATAAAACATTTGGATTTTTCTTCTCTCTCTTCTTTCAGCTAATGTTTCCCATCCAAGTTCTTCATAAATAATCCTTGAGCTTGTGAATATAGGTAACCCCGTAACTATCCTAGCAGCTTGGAGCTGTAATTGCTCCAGTTTATTGACATAACCTACCCCAATATTATCCCAAACCTCACTTCCATACTCAAATAAAGGTCTTATAAAAACTAAATAGAGTTTTTCTAAATTTTTCCTGCCCAGTTTATATTTCAACTTCCTTAGCATATTTATATGTTTAGACGTGCTTAAGATAATATTATCAACGTGGGCATTCCATTTAGCATCATTGCTAGTTTTCTCGTTTGAAATGTTTTACATTTTCATTTCGGGGCCTTTTATAGCTGACTATGCGGTATGGGCTTTGCTCATTGTTGAATCCGTACGGTGACCTATATATGTTAATTTCTGTGACATGTTTGTCTCTTGTTGACAGTTGTCTCATAACAGTTGGCAATAACACCGCATCTTCTTTTTTTACCTGAATATTCATTAGACGCTGGCTTTTAATAAACAAACAATACATGTAAAGCTATTGCAAAGGAATGTTGATATTATTAATTTTGAAGTCTTCAACTTTATCTCGAAACCCTGTGTTGATCATATCTTTTAGATCATCCTCTGTGTTTAAAAGCAAAATTATTTCATCTAGCAAGGTCTATATTATTTTTTTTACAAAGGATCATTAAATTATTCATAATCCCTGAAATCATATTAGGGAATTTGTAGAATAATTATTAAAAAGTTCAGTGATTATGTAAAATCACTGGTCATTTTCAGGGATTATATATAATTACTAATGGTTTTAGTGATTCTACATATTCCCTGAAAAATCAGGGATTCTACATAATCCCTGATTATACAAATTCACTGTAACATATATACGATAAACGAAGAGAGAGGCTGTCTGGTATGCCATATTGGCTAATAAACCTATAACAAATTATATTAACTAGTATTTGAAAATCAGACAGATGTAAATTGTTTATATATAGTTTTTATTATTGTGATACATTGTATCTGTAACAATCTCCCTGACGCCAAATCGCTGGGCTGGAATACTGCAATTATATTAATCTATCTCTGCTCCTATTCTAATTTTTACTCAAAATCTACAAAATCATAGTTCTGTTTTCACATTGAATTGATTTAATCTTCAGATCCACCGTTTATAAGGGAATTGGTGTGGTTCGTGATGCTCAGTCTATATCTTTCTTTTGTTGTGATCAGTGTACTATTGTTTGTCTTTTAGTCCTTATTTTGTTTTTTGTCATGTCATTGTCGGTTGTTTTCGACTTATGATAGACATATGAAGACGTGGTATGAGTGCCAATGAGACAACTCTCCACCAAAGCCACAATTTGTAAACATAAAGCAGTATAGGTCAAAGTACGGCATTCAACACAGGGTTTTGATACCCATCGAACAGCAAGCTATAAAGGCCCCCCCCCCCCCCCAAAAAAAAAAAAAAACTAAAAAAAAAACTAGTGTAGAACCATGCAAACAGGAAGCAAATGGTTTAATTTATATAAAAAACGAGAAAAACTAATGAACCACAGCAACAAACGACAACCACCAACCAACAGGTGAATTTGAATAACCCTTCGATATCTTTATCATCTCTTTTACTGAGTGTGTCTGTATTCTTATTAAAAACATTGCAAGAAGTGAGCGCAATGTTCAATGCGTTGACTGTATGTCACTATGATTCGTCTTCGGTCGGATAACAAATAAACTCATCATACATTGTATACCAGGATTAATGTTATACATTTACGCCAGACGCGCGTTTCGTCTACTAAAGACTCAACAGTTACGCTCGAATCAAAAAATGTTTAAAAGGCCAAATAAAGTATGAGATATCCGTTTTGTATCAGACACTTGTTAATCTATGAATTCATACCAAATAAAATGTTGTCTCATCAGTGATGCATACTCGTTTAATACTGTTTTACACGCCCTTCACTTTGGTGTCTTGAATGTCAGAATACGTCATAGGTCAAACAGATTTACTTCACCCGTATAATAATAAAATTAACTTCTTTGTATACAATATATAAACTAACAGAGAGGCTGTCTGGTATGACAGATTAACTAATAAACCTAAATCAACTTATCATTACTGGTATTTGATAATCAGATAGATGTAAATTGTTTATATACAGTTATTATAATTATTATTGTAATATCTGTAACAATCTTCCTGACGCCAATTCACTGGGTTAGAATACTGCAATTATGTTTATTTATCTCTGCTCCGATTCTGTACATTAATCTATATATTTCTTTATTCTCGCCCACCAACCTTTTTGAGAAACACTGGTTTATATCTTGATATCAGAAACTATCCCTCTTTTCTGCAATGTTTTTTTCCTTTATTTTCGTGTGTTATATTCGTAAAGAGAAAGATTGACACGTTTTCAAAAAAGACTCTTGGCGGGTAAAAATCAGTACACTGGTTATCCATATACCGTACAGTTAATTAAAAAGCTAAAACTATTTTAGTTATAAAACTATCAGATTCTGCATATCCTTTCCTCGAAAATTAACCCACTCATCTAAAATTTATAAAAGGAAGGAACATTGTCCGTGTGACCTAAACCGCGATATCATATTGGCTATTGGGAAATTATAGAACTGCATACAAGAATTGAGTCAGAACAGTTTAATATCGAAAAATATTCACAGCAAAGCTATTAGGATATGGTATATATAGCATCATACAGATAAAACATAGCCCAATTACACTGTGTGCAAACTATTGGCACATATTTTGGATAGGAGAAAGAAGAGTATTATTCTCATGCGACGAATTGGTAAGTAGGGATTACATTCATCACATGTAAAATATGGGCATTTTGAGAATCAGAATATCTATTCAAGAAAAAAGCATATCCCCTTTGAAGTTAATTGGTCGTTCCCTTATGCAATACACGCGTTTTGCCGACAAAAGGCTTATTAGTGGAGCTCGAATCACAACAGTTGGAAGATCAACTCAAACACGAAGTCGAAGACCGTTGCGCATTGTTAGAAACTGTTCTAAATATGTCATTATAACTAGAGATTGTTCGTATCTTCAATAACCCTATGTTAATCTTATACTGATATCATCCAATCAAGTTACCAAACGCCATGACCACAATAAATTTGGCTCGTTTAATTTTCTTAAACTTTGACAAAATATTTACGTTGACCCTTTAACAAAAATATAAAAAAAGAAACTTAATTTTTCCTTCGCAATAGGACGTTTAAAGCGGTACGCTGATTTGTACAGAGTTATTCCCCTGTGATGTTATTTACCACCTGGTCCCTAGTGTTGACAGTAGGTTACTTGCCATTAAGTTTTATACCCCTTCCAAATTTATTTCTCCATGTTTAATGCCTCAAATTACAAGTTGGGGGGGGGGGGGGGGGGTGAAATTACACTGTAAAACAATTTGGGTCCAGAATTTTAAAGGAAAGTAGTGATTTGGTCCAGCTGAAAAAGGTTTAAAATTAGCACTTTGGAAGCTGTCAAAAGATTTCAAGACGCCCTAAACATAAAATTGTCCATATTTTGAGTTAGAGACGATGAAATTTTCTATAATTTTGATATAATTTGTCCCAAAAGTAGTACAACACACTGTAAAAGTTTCTTTGAGAAAGCGCAGGTGGGATTTTTTTTATTTTCATTTATGTTCTAAAAGAAATGCACTACGAAATAATTGTGTTCTCGGACCACCTGAATACGGATTTCCAAATAGACATCATGTTGTCAAGAAATACGTTTTTAACTCTCCGTTTTATTTTTAATCATAAGACTTTAAATATCGCTTGGTGACACCACAGATTGATAAAAAAAAATGTACATATTAATTTGACATTTGAAAAGATTATATATATGTTATTAACCTGCAGAATTAGTATTAATTTTTCGACTACGTAGAGTAGAGAATGACGTGAGATTGCTGTTAGCCAATCAAAATAACGTATTTTAATGATACATACATGGCATGTTATTATTATTAGCTAATGAAGAACTGAGAGCAAACAAATACCACATACATATACGTCATAATATGTCCCCAAAATCCAAAGGTTTGCATGCCACAATAAGTTATGGTAAAATTTAAGAAGATCAAAACCTCTTTTTGGACACTGTCAATTGTACTATTATTTAAATTACTTTTTATTAATATTGTAGAGTGGGCTGCTGAAACAACTCGAGATAGGAAGGAAGTTCTTTTGAGATATGATCGTGTTTAACTGTGATTTCTTTACACTGCATGTATACCACGCACATAACTTAAAGAAATTTGCAATTTTGAGTTGATATTGGTATCTACTCGTACTCGTATTCTAATCAAACAAAAAGGAGTAACTTTTTGGGTATAACAGACCTGTTCCTTTTAATGTATAATTGCAAAAATGGGAGGAAACTATACAAATGTTGAAATGTCGCTCAACGACCTCAATGATGAAGAAACAGCAAAACGAACATCTGCAATCGTTTATTTATCAGTTGTGATGGCCTTTGGTATTCCAGGAAACTTACTAGTGATTATTGTGTACTTTGGTTCACACGGGCGACGAGAAGGGACACATTGGATGTACATTCGGGCTTTAGCTGTTACCGACTTACTGGTGTGTTTGGTTGCAATACCGTTTGAATTGTTCCAACAAACGCACCAGTTAACATTTTATTCTGCAGCAGGATGTAGTATCGTCAGATCAGTAAGCGTACATTTATCCTTGACATCATCCCTTCTTTTAATTCCGATGTCAGGAAATCGTCTTAGACGGGTATGTCAACCTCTAAAATCACAACTAACTATGAATCAAGGTTATATAACGATTGCAATCGTAGTTGGAATTGCCTTGTTATTTTGTTGGCCGGAGGGAGCGTTGAGTGGAATAAGCTTGGAAAAATTAGATAACAATTTAACAGGGTATGATTGCAGCTTTTCTGACAGATTTCGCGGTACAAATTACACAACGATATACAGTACTGTCCTGTTAACAGTTTATATTTCTAGTATGCTTGCACTTGTTATTATGTATTCAATAGTTGGACGAAAAGTGCTCGAACGAACCAAATTTCAACAATCTTTTCGAAGAAAATATTCCGTATCACCGTCGTCTGCTGCCACAGAGACAACCGCAAGTGAAAACCTTACCACCGACACAATGGATGAAAAAAGCGAATGTGAAGATGAGAAAAATGCTATTGACATAAATAAAAATTCAGGAATAAATAAAAATTACAACAATAAGCAACATAAAGCAAAGCGTAAGACAGTGTCGGAAAAAAAACCATCGAAAAAGATTACGCGGATTGCATTTGTCATTAGCTTCTGCTTTATACTGAGTTACTTGCCGTACGTAGCAGTAAAACTTAATGCATCTGTCATAAAAGGTCGGTTTGTAAGAACACCCCTTACAAAAGCCATATTTCCTATCCTAGCGAGAACATTCATGATTAATAATATCGTAAATCCTGTCATATACGGATTTCTCGATCCGACGTTTTTACAGAATTGCAAAATGACAATAAAACAAATAATATGCATGAAATCTCAAAACTAAAGATATTTTATTTGAAATATGATGTGTACATAAATAAAAAAAATAATAATTTAAAACAACGTATTTAATTTAGTTTATTTGCTATTTTGAGAAAGAGAAAAAAATATGTGATTTCTGAGGTTGTTCAATTGTCATATGAAGAATGATTGTGATTATCTATGGATTCCTGATATATTCAGCAACATTTATTACACGCATCTTTCGGACGATACCACTGAAATGTCACAGTTTTAGGTAAATAACCGTCATTCTGTTCAAAATGAACATCAGTTTATTTTGTTACCATTTTAACACACAGGGTTGATATCACTGTTGGTCGATTATTATTCCCCGGGGATATTGTCAGACCAGTAGTCAGCACATTAAATTATTAAGATACTAAGGTCCAAAATCCCTCTGGCAAAGATCACCTAAGACAAAGTTGACTTTGTTAAGGCCCGTTTGGTCACCTAGTTTCTAACGTTTATACAAACATAATATTTATTGGCTGTTAATTGTCAAGGAAGCCTTTAACCCAAGAGTTCCAAGTGGCGAAGTTAATATCATCCGTTCGTAAAATTTACGAACGCCGTTACGAGTTTGTTGACATTTATGGTTTATCCGTGTCATAGATTATAGCGGATATTTTTTTTAATGTCGAAACTACAATCCCGTCCCCTTTTAACGTATTGAAATCATAACTGGGTTTATACTAACATGAGCAACACGACGGATGGCACATATATAGCAGGATCTACTTACCCTTCCGGAACACCTAGGACCACCCCAGGTTCGTGTTGCTTAGTCTTAGTCTTTAGTTTGCTAAGTTGTGTTTTGTGTACTTTTGTTTGTATGTTTGTCTTTTTCTTTTTGACCATGGTGCTATCAGTTTAATTTCCACTGAATAATTCGAATGTCCCTCTGGTATCTTTCTCCACTCTCTAGTACTTTTAGCAGCCATCCTTAGTTTTTGATTTTCGACGTATAAATTCGAATGTCCCTCTAGTATCTTTCCCCACGCTTTTGTTACTTTAAGTAGCCATCGCACGTATTTGGTGGCGTTCCTGTTGCCAGTCTTTGGTTTTCTATGTTATGTTTTATGTAGTTTATTTTCAATTTATGAGTAAGATCTAGTATCCTATGGTATCATTCGCCTTTTATTTAGAGCATAAGGTTCCAGTAGCAATCAATAGGTATTCCCCCCCCCCCCAATATTTTTGTTGTTCGAATTGTTAAGGTTTTGTTAATAAGGAGATATATTAGGAAGGACATGATATCTGATATCTAACGGACGAAATTTGAAAATCTAAATTAAATAAAATATGCAATTAGTACAGAAACTTTTATTGCATCTCGAATGATTTTTCTAACAGTTCGTAGATTTTGGATTTGTCTGTTTTATATATATGCAAATGTCTAGGTTGTTAACTTCTAGTCGGTAAGGTATCTAGTTCAGTCGAGAATTGCCGTATTTAGACGCATTAATTCCTTTAGTTAAATTCAACTTAACGAAATAGGGATTGGATATCTAAAAGACGGCAACAAAACAACACCCAGTCTACAGTGGTAACTATAACGAACACAAGATCAAATGCTCATACTTCTGGCTTAACTAATAAAAGAAAAGTGAAAGACACCACAGGGACTTTCAAACTCATAAGTCGTAATTACACAGCCAATAGCATGACCAAATGAAAAAAATAAAATACACAAAACACAAGATAAAAAATAATTGAACAAAACAGATGTATATATCAGGGAATGAAATCAATATCATTGTGAAATCGATCAATGTACTCAAAATTATAGTCCAAGTGCGAATGAATAGAGACAAGCCTCATAAATCTGCAAAAACTATTTTATGTCAAAAATCGGTAGATTTACCTGGAAGTGAACACTACTGAAAATTCCTAAAACAACTATTTTATTGATGTACTGATTTGTACGAAATCGTTCCGGAAGCTACACAATCGAATGCAAAGGCGTTTACTCATAATTACCGAAGTCGGTACTGAAGTCTACTAATCCTCCTGCGCGGATCAGAGTACTGAAAACGAACTGAATAACTGAAAAAGATCTTGGCATTTTTCCTTTTGGTTGAATCAGACATATATAAGAGTTGTTCAGTTTAAAATGACCGTTAAAGTATCAAAACAGTGACTAGTGAGGGGTCCTTCAGAAATGTAACCTTATAATAAGGATCAACATGATATATATCGTATGTCTAATTGATACATGTAATGCCATCCTTGTGTAAGTGATTAAGCAAGAACCTTTCAAAGAAAATTGAAGTAAATACTCAGGTTATCAACAGCAGATATGGCAACAATGGGAATGAAATAGAAATCCTTATGTAATTATATGTAAAGGTTTTCACTGGATTAAATTATCTTATTCCCATCTGTTTAAGCGATGATATGTCGGTAACTGCTCTTTAATATAGGTTACATACAGGACAGACACTACTGGATGTTCATATATATATATATATACAGATATTTAAAATACATTTTCTGTTTGAAAGCTTTCAAGAGGCAATTATATAGAAGTACCGAAAATATGTTGTAAAAATGGTTTTTGATGTAATCTTTTTCTTTAAACAAAATGTACTTATTTATCTTTCAATAAACATGATTTCATAATACAAGGATTGGCTTGAGGTTTATAACAAACTTGTGTATTACAGTCTTAGACGAATTATGTTCTTTATGTTTAATCGTAAATGGCGAACAAAGATATCTGCCAATGATGTTAACAAGCAACCTGCCAGTTAACAAATTCTCATTTGTCATTTTTAATGGTTAAGCTCTAAGTTTATTATTCTTTGTAGGAATTTTAAATTTTCGACCACCAATGATCTGTTTAATCATATATATATAATTCTCTGCAGGCAGACCAAATTTTAAGTGCAAGTTTCAAGTTAAATTGTGGATACGTAAACATATACAAAAGCAGCTTTTTAGTACATGTATATGATTTTTTATATGATTTAGATAAAATCAATAAAGGTTTAGAAAATTGAACGGTTGAATTTTACTGTGTAACTTTTGTCTGCAAATGCACACATTTTTTTGTATAGAAGATATGATCCAAACAACCATCTGAATAGAAGCTAGATATGCTAACATATAACCTACATTAGCACAAATAAATAACTGAGATAGTGATTTATTGGTTTGTTTTAGGTTGAAAAAAATTGGATTTATTATATTTTTGAGTCTGTTTTCTCAATTTCATGGAACTTTGCTGGATTGGAAAAAATATCTAACGTTTCATTTATGTATTGTAAGTGTCACTATATCAATTCGTCGCATGGGTAATCGTCCCCTTCTGAATTTGATTTTTTGTTAATATAAAATTGCTACAACTTCAAATTACCGGCACAAATATTACGAAATAAGGGCTTAAGATGGTTATATCATTGTTGTCGTTTCCCTAATATTTTAATGTTGATAGATTTGGATGTTTTGAACGGTCGAATACATAAAGATAAGTTATATAATCGGTGCATAAGTGAAACAAATTTTCAACATTTTAATTAATATTTTATGATTATATAACATTTAGGCTATAAGTATTACCACGAATCTATAAATCTACTTTAAAATGTATGTTTATCACGCTATTCAAATAGGCATGGCTATTTATATTGAGATTGGAAACACGTTAAAAAAATCAAACCAGGAATTTAAGCAAAGATTGAAAGTTATACCAAGTTGTCTGCTTTGTTATGTTCACATGATTTATCACAGATATAGTCATCATTATCAATTAAAAAACAAAAACAACACTTTCATAATGGCACGGCCCGTAACAATTACCAAACTTTGAATTTTTCGAAATACCTAGGATTTTCTACCCACGGGATATAGTATCTTAGTTATTATGCAAAATTGTCTTCATTGGTATTAACCTCTTACTTTTTTTATTTTGTAATTCGGGCGTGACCGGAAAGACTAAGAAGACGTGGCGTAGAACATGAAATCCTATTATGATCTTAGATACTATTTAAAACATAACAATATTTGTATTGACAGGATATATGTATTATTATATGAAATGCAATTTGCGATAGGAACTTAAATTCACTGATCTTTTGCTTCTATTTTACGAATCATTTAAGACCATCCGTATTTTAACAAACTGCTAAATGTAAATTTACGATAGGATTTTAATGTATCCAGTGACCCCTGTATGCAGTAATTTTGAATTTCCAATAGCCACCAAAACAGAAACAAAAACACTTCAAGATTTTAAAAATATTTTTTTATCATTTGGTTCAGATGTTTTACTAAGTTACACCAGCAAAAGTTAAAAAGAGCAAGGAAAACCATGTTTGTTTTGGAAATAACATTCAGGTAGGATCTTGTGAGGGGAATCTATCTCTAGTTTAAATTCATTCTACACAATGGTTCTCGATGAGATGTTCAATAACATTGACGGTACCTATTTGTCTGTTTAAAAATGTCTCATCAGTGATGATTATAATTAAGATCAAAATATTTTAGACAATACATTTCATCAAAATTGTAAGTCTTAGTTATAAGAATAGAACAAAAGTACTGCTTAAAGGTACACAAAATTTCGAGTGCAATCTTAAAAAGTCTCAAAGTACAAAGAACCTGATGCATAACAATTAGCGTTACCAGCTGATGACAGATAAAATGCATACATGTTAACACAACACAATAGCAGATGGTTCAGTGTACTTGATTTTATTTATTAACCTGTCTGAACTTGTATGTTTTACGAAAGACCACAGATTGATTGTTTGTATCATTAGTCAATAATCTACCAGGTTACAAGAAGTATACAAGTGTCTAGCTTAATAGTCATCAACGAACCTTTGTTTTTTTAATCCTTAAAATAACTTTTATTTTATTCGAGCTTCACTGATGAGTCTTTCGAAGACGATACGCCAGTCTTGAGTACTAGATTAGCAGCATTAAAAAATAAATAAAACTTGCAAAGCATGTGAATAAAGACAACACTAGCATACCACTGTTCGAAAGGCATACATCGATGAAGAGAAGACAAATCTGGGTTACAAACTTAAACCGAGGGAAACACATCAACTATAAGAGGAAAACAATGAAACAACAGAAACACTGAAATGCAACGAAAACCAAAGACAATGCAACACGCACAGAAACTGCATTTCCTGACTTGGTACAGGACATTTTAAGATAAAAATGGTGGGTTGAACCTGGTTTTATGGCTTTCTAAACCTCGCACTTTTATGGCAATGTTGAGTATAACACTAAAATGACAACATTACATGACAGGAATACAGTACAAATAAATGCAAGAATTTTTCTTATAGTTCGTTCTTATTTTGTACTGTTATACCATTGTCCCAAGTTGGGGGAGGGTTGGGATCCCGCTTACATGTTTAACCCCACCACATTATTTATGTATTTGCCTGTCCCAAGTCAGGAACCTGTAATTCAGTGGTTGTCTTTTGTTTATGTGTTACATATTTGTTTTTCGTTCATTTTTTTTATATAATAATAAGGCCGTCAGTTTTCTTGTTTGAATTGTTTTACATTGTCTTATCAGGGCCTATTATAGCTGACTATGCGGTATGGGCTTTGCTCATTGTTGAAGGCCGTACTGTGACCTATAGTTGTTAATGTCTGTTTCATTTTGGTCTCTTGTGGACAGTTGTCTCATTGGCAATCATACCACATCTTCTTTTTTGTAAGAACATTCAGGACAGAGAAACTCACAAATACACAATACAGTAGTACATTTCGACATGATAATATTTATCAAAGGTACTAGGCTTATAATTTAATACGCCAGACGCGCTATTCATTTTAAATTAATCGTACAAGTAAATCAAACGTTATAGTGTTGTAGTTTAACTACAATTTGATACAAGTCAGATTTGTCAATGTCTGGCCGTGCCAATTTCTAGCGGATATGATTCGGAACAATCATTGGGTAACGGAGGAAGTAGGACACATTTATTTATCGATTTCAGTAATAGTTTCCTTATGTTGTCACTGTTGGTAGCGTATAATTATCTACAATGTATTTACCCGTAAATATAACAATTGTAGTGTAGATAATTTTAGTTCCGTATTGGGCATTCCCTTTTCAGTAACCCAAATCATCAATTTGTTAATAACTTCAGTTTCTCAAGTTCAAGTGTATGTAAGAGATATACCTACTCCGTTTACAAAATATACTTCATATCTATCGGGTTTGTCAAGTTTCCGGTTGTGTCAATTGTTACTGCTTATGATTCGGTTCCTATCACATGTTTATAAATATATGCTTTCATTGTCATCCAGGTCTTGTCAATTTAATTTCATAAAAAGTCAGCTGCTTTTTACTCTGATGGTGGTCTTGACCAACAATATTCAAACTGACTATAAAGATACAGATATGTTGTAGAGTTGCTATTGAGACAAATATCCAACGAAATTTGTACTTTTATTTTGTTTTTCTTTCAGATAGTAGATGAATAAAAGTCACATATATAATGAATGAAATATCATTCAAAGCCCTGGATATAACATAGATCTTTTTGTAGAAATATGTAATGAAATAATTTGACAAAATTGCATTTTTGTCAACATATTGTACAGCTTTTTTTAATATCGAAAAAACGTAATTGTGTAAAAAAAAAAGAAGAAGGTTTGTTGACATTTTAATCATCAGCAATCTATTTGGAAGTATATGCAATACCTGAATTCATAATTATTTGATTTTAATATTCAAGATACTCGCAACTTTTCTGAAGAATTCTGAAGTGTTTTTTTCTTCATTTATTTAATTTGGTCGAAACAATATGCGTGTTAAATAACAAAAACACAAAAAAAAACGTGTGTCTAATGTGTCATACATCATAGTCATGTTTACTTATTATCTTTAATTTCATTAATGACAGTTACGTTTTTCTATAATGATGTCTATTATAATATAAATAATGGTAGTAGTTACTGTAGATCACAAATCTACGCACTGTTTAGTTGGTGCTGAGGAACTTCAAAGGTTTGCCTGTGCATGTCACGTTCACATTTGGAAAATTATCTGAGGATAGTAATCTGCATTTCTATACCGTTGTAATAAAATCAATTGTTTCTATTTAACCTGTTTCCGTATAATGATTGCTCTTAATTAATATAACATAATTTTCATTTGGATAATAAACAATAGGAAGGAAGTTGTTGAGATAAGTATTGTTATCCTGTGATCTGTACAAATGAACATGTAAAATGAATCAAAATCAGACTGTATTTCGTATATTTGCGACTGACATATACCATATATGAACACTAGATTTTTTGTAAATTACTAGATGGCGAAACTTTCACGGAAAGATTAAAATACCTGTTGTTACAGACTTCAGGTAGTATATTGCAAAATGGCGGGTAATCATACAAGCATTGAAATGACATTAGAAGACTATAATAACATAGAAATATCGAAAAGAACATCAGCAATCGTGTATTTATCTGTTGTAATGATTTTAGGAATTCCAGGAAATTTATTAGTTATTATCGTGTACTTTGGATCCCTCAGGCGACGAGATGGCACCCATTGGATGTACATTCGGGCTTTAGCCATCACCGATTTACTGGTGTGCACGGTAACAATACCATTTGAATTGTTCCAACAAACACACCAGTTGACATTTTATTCTGGATTAGGATGTCAGATCTTCCGAGCAGTAAGTGTACATTTATCTTTGACGTCGTCTCTACTTTTGATTGCCATGTCGGGAAATCGTCTCCGACTAGTTTGTCAACCATTGAAAAAACAACTAACACCGAATCAAGGTTTGGTAACAATTTTAATATCAGTAGGAATTGCCGTGTTATTTTGTTGGCCGGAAGCAGCGTTAAGTGGGATAAGCAAAGAAACGTTGGATAACAACTTAACAGGGTATGATTGCAGTTTTTCAGACAGATATAGCATGAAAGATTATGGTACGATATACAGTACTCTCCTGTTAACGGTCTATTTTTCCTGCATGGTTGCACTTGTGATTATGTATTCAATAGTAGGATTGCGAGTGCTTGAACGAGCAAAGTATCAAAATTCAAATCGAGCAAGGTATGCAATATCAACGACGTCAATGGCTACTGAGTTAACTACGTGTGAACATCATACCACCAACCTCATTAAACATCAGAGTGAAATAATGGATGAGAAAGGAATCGGTATTAACACAATTGAGACACCAGGAACCGCTAAAAAGAGTGAACAGAAGAAATTAAACGGACATTCTAAGGTAGTTTCAAAAAAGAAAAGATCTAAAAAGGTTACACGGATGGCATTCGTTATCAGCTTCTGCTTTATTTTGAGCTACCTGCCATATGTAGCAGTAAAATTAAATGCATCTGTTGTAAAAGGTCAGTTTACAGAATCACCGCTAACAAAGGCCATATTTCCTATCCTTGCTAGAACATTTATCATCAATAATATCATAAATCCTGTTATATATGGATTTCTTGATCCGACGTTTTTAAAGCATTGCAAAATGACAATTAAATATATTCTATGCATGAAATCTTAAAATTATTCTTTGTAAATATCCTCTGTATATTAGTTTAATAAACATGTTAAAATAGGGGATATCATTTTGCTTTCTGTAACTTACTAACAAACTGTATTCAGTGTAAAACCCAGCACAAAATTAGCATTGTCGAAATACGTATGAATATTCAAACATAACAATTTTGAGAAAATGACAAATAACAAAAAAATACATAGCAATTAGTCACGTATACTATTCCCACAGACGAATTTCTGGTTATGGAACAATTGTATTTATATAGAAGAATTCTGTTGGAAAACATCGGTCAACAATGTCATTTTATTTTTTCAATATTATCTTGGAAAAAGATTACATTCGCATAAGAAATGAAATCCATCTTCAATGTTATTAAAGGTACAGTATGAACATACTGTTGACTTTATTGTGTGCCAATATATTTGACATTTTCATTTTGTGAATTGTGGTAAGTCATTTTTATCTGTAAAACGTTAACTGTCTGACATACTTTTTCGAAAGAAAAAACATGATTTCAAGTTTACCCCTGTCATAAGTACGTAGTTTGTTTTAATCGCCATCTGATGAACATGTTTTTTTTTCTGAGTATGTTCCTTTCATAGACCAGACATGGTTAAACCCAATGAGTATTGTATATAATCGCAAAAAATGTGGTGTCAAATGTAGAGCAGGATCTAATATCTTATTATGAGCACCTGAGATAGCTCCGAGTTTGTTATGGGGTTTGTGTTGCTCAGTATAGTTTGCTATGTTTTGTTTTGTAGGTCTGTTGTTTGTCTTTTAGTACTTCTTAGTTTTTTTTGTGCATAATCTTTTGAAATTTTGACGTTGACTCATGTCAACATACACAGACTTTGAGCCCATTATTCTTTAGGGTAATTTTCATCATAAATGTTGTCTTATTTGTAGAAAAAGTAGAACATTCCTCAAACTGTAGCATGTTGCTATAAAATTAAGAAGATGTGGTTTAATTGGCAATTGAGACATCTCCTCATCATAGACCAAATGACGTGAAAATTAACACCTATACACGTAGGTCAGCGTACGGCCTTCAATAACACCCATACCGCAGGCTCCTGCATTGAGACAGGCACACCAAGCTACCCTATTTATGTTGCAAAATCATATGTATCAGGAGGCGTCTGAGTTGAAGTAAACAAAAATGACAAATAACTATTATCATGCTTTACTGAAGAGTCAAATCTATGTACAGTCTAATAGCATTTCGAACCTCACCATTTTGTTATATTGTAACTGCATGATCGTATCATCAATCATTTCAAGTAAGTATCTCCATTTAACAGAGTTTTACTATGATATAACGCGGCATCTGTCTGATATTACAATATTATGCACTTTTCATCAAATCATTTTTTATTTGTGATTTCCTACTGTCGGCATTGTTTTCTCTGCGGTGCAACATACTTTGTATTATCCTTTGACAGTTTATTAACATTCGAAAGTAATGCGCTTGGCAATATAGAAATTATGTGGAATTCATTAGGCAGACCGTTATAGTATACCTAATGGATATTATAATTTTCTTTGCATACAAAAACAAAAATGACAGCCTCTGTCGGAAAGATTTTTTAATAAGAAGTTAATCATAGATTGTTTCTTATATACAATTATCTTATTTGCGACACTTCAGATCCTGCTGAAGTATTTACTATTTATATTTGATCGCTTACGTTCTGGTACAATTATTCAATTGTTGTTGCCAACCAACATTCAAAAGAAACTGTTGTTTATTCCATACATTCCTTCGTGTTAGATTGTTTTGTCTATTCTAATGATAGAGGTGCTTCCTATTCTGGTATTAGATACGGTGTTCAGTTATGGTCTGGGTTTTTTTCTTGTTATTGTGGGTCTGTTAAAAGATGATATACTCTAACCATTCTAGTCTTAAAAATCAAGACTTATTTAATAGTTAAAATTAGCACGAGCTGTGCGTACTCTATACGTAACAATAGACCACGATCACCCAACGCTCACCACAATCTAAACAAATTCAGATTGTGGTGAAGTCGCGGTATGAGAGGTGTGTTTATAAAATTTTTCGTTGTATTCACGTTGCTACTACGTTCTCATGTTCTCATTACGCTCCTACAACGATCCCGCTACGATTATTCCACGTTCTCATCACGCTTATTCTGCGACCTCACTATAATTATTGCGATCTTACTACACTCATTACGTTCT
Source organism: Mytilus edulis (assembly GCF_963676685.1). Taxonomy (NCBI): domain Eukaryota; kingdom Metazoa; phylum Mollusca; class Bivalvia; order Mytilida; family Mytilidae; genus Mytilus; species Mytilus edulis. The sequence continues at coordinate 34,665,507 of NC_092350.1, forward strand.
CACTACGACCATTCCATAACTTATCCGATTGAAACACGATCTTACCACGATTCTACTGCGATTATGACACGCTACTTCAAGGATTCATACTACGATCATACTACGTTCTCATGTTCTCATTACGCTCCTACAACGATCCCGCTACGATTATTCCACGTTCTCATCACATTTATTCTGCGACCTCACTACAATTATTGCGATCTAACTACACTCATTACGTTCTCACTTCGACCATTCCATAACTTATCCGATTGAAACACGATCTTACCACGCTTCTACTGCGATTATGACACGCTACTACCAGGATCATACTACGATCTAGTCTGTTTCCCGGCCGTTATTTAAATTCTTGACAATACTTGAATATTCCGAAGGCATACTGAATGTTTTAGGGAGGGGATCCCGGACCAACCTAACTACGATCATACTACGTTCATATCGCTATTTAACAACGCTCTCAGCAATAACATCAACATCGTGTTCCCTATAAATACTAATCCATTCCTTAGATATTTCTCATAACTATGTATAAATTTCTCGGAAGTAACACAGTCATGCCACATTTATCTACCAGAACTCGTGGGCGTGTGGAAGACGTAGATGTAGAGACAGACGGCCGGGCCTCTGATACGAATCCTGATCCAGTAGAGATGTCGGACCGAACAATCCAGGTTGAATCACAACCTATTGTTTGTCCAGCAAGATCAAATGACGATGTTTTAGGGTACGATAGTAGGGATGACACAGATGTGTCAGACACGACTGACCGTTGATGAAAAGGGACAAAAGATACAATTACATACAGCCATAACCTTAGATGAAGACAACAAAGGAAGAAACACTAAAGGACCTACACCGTCTAAATTTTCTTCTTATTCTTCTTCTTTGCTCTCTCAAAAACAATATCATGGCCTGGTCGTAAGGAATAGTATCTGTATTAATGATTGTAGAAACCTTACTACATTTTCCTGGAGAGCTTTGATCTGTTTTATATGACAATAACAATGAGCATGACAAGAACTCGAAATGGTCGTAGTATGAACGTAGTCAGGTCGTAAGAAGAGCATGATGAGAACGACATAAGCATGCTAGAATCATACAATGGTTACCAGCGATTGTTTAAAACATGTCGAATTTTGTCCACGCCCATCACGATCATGAAGACATTACCACGACCGTACCATGAACTTACCGCGATCTACACGATCGTATTACGATCTTCAAAATTTGCCAGGGGAGGTAATGAAGTTGCTAACGAAAATTGTTATTTTCGCGACTTCAAACTAAGAAAAGATTCAGTTTTCGACTGATTTTTCTCATTCAAACTTATTTAACTTGAAAACGACTTCGTGGACCCATCTTTTTTTAAATGCCATTTGATTTAATTACGCGAGAAGATTATGTGTGCCAATTTTTATGAAAACGTAAATAGTGGATTTTTTTATACAGCAAAAAGTGATGTTTTTTTCTACATCCATGAACATTTGATAAATATGAGTTATTTCTGAATAGAATATGTATAAATTTTAAGGATACTTATAAAATACAGAAATTACAAAATATTTAACTAGAAACAATTTGTGTTTATCTTTAAAACAAAAAAGTTATGGCTTTCTTTTCGATAGGGAAAATACGGCCACAAATCCGAATTTTGAGTAAAATATACAAAATGTCGACCTCATTTTACTCAAAAAGTAGCACATGAAGGTATATTTTTATTACATATTTGATTTTATTCAGGTAAAAAATAGTCTAATATATTGATTTTTTTTAACAAAATAAAAATACGGGATCAAAACTGCATCGTATGCCCTTAATAGTTTATATTTGGGTTGTGCTGGTAAGTAACTTCTCGTGTTAGGGAAGGGTTGAGCGCACACAAACATTTGTAACTCAGTCACATTCTTTATGGTTGTATTTGTTTCTGAATTATACAGTCAGTTTATGACATTTTGTTCGACGTCTCTGTCAGATATATTAATATTTATAGAATAACTAATCGAAGATTTCAAATGGAGAAAATTATTCAACGAGTGATCGAACAACACATTAATTCACGAATGCGCGTAGCGCAAGAGTTAATTATCAGTGTTGTTTGGTCACGAGTTGAATATTTTTCAATCTAGGAATTCTTTAATTAGTTATTCTGATTTATTTATGATTTAACACAAGACAGACCTTACTGTAAAAACAGTTCTAACTTCTACAATAATTCAAAAACTATTCTTTTTAAAAAAAATATCATTAGGTAAACTTTATTGAAGTATCTAAAAAGGTACTTGCTGTTGGCTGTTCATATTAAGTTAACATGGTTTTTGATCTTATCTTCGTTTTATGTACAAAAAGGAAGACTTTTTATCTCTAAATATAAACAGTGTTTGTCTGATACAATGCTTGATTAGATTTATAAAAAAATAAATAAACGATCTTGCAGATTGCAGCAATTGCTGAAAGATATTTTTAATTGTTTAAACCCGAAGTTTAATTGTAAATTGTTTATATAAACTAGTACGTAAAGATCTATCAATGACGTTAACAAGAAACCTGCAGAGTAACACATTTTGATTTGTAGGTTTTAATGTTCAACTACAAGTTTATTATTCTTTGTAAAGACACTTAGATGTTCGACCACCAATGATCTATTTAATATAGATTTACCTTAAGTCATGTCAAGTTTAAAGTAAAAATGTTAATGCAGCAAATTATAAATGCAGAATAATTGGATTCAAGGTAGATAAAAGTGTATACATTCAGCTCTGACATAATAAGATTGCAATATATTATAGACTAGTGTAAATCTACTTTATAAAGAGTTTGTGATGTACGTAATAGTTATCAAAGTCGAATCAGATCACCCCTTGTAGAACAAAGGAACTAAGATTTTTAAAAGGAGTACTAGAATAGTACATGACGTTAAGCACGATATTGCGTCTCAAATGGTAACGTCATTTTTTTACGTTTTACGGCGGTTAATGATTTTTTGGGATCAGTTTTTTATTTCGCTTGCAATTTTTGTTTTGCATATCAATATGGATACTTCTTAATGCTTGGTTGTACTGAATATGCATGAAATATTTCCTACTGAAAGTAGCGTAAGCAACAAAGAACAAAATATATCGTATTTGGGTAATGCATAAATCTATATGAAATGAGAAGATATATACGGTATGATGAGTGCCAATGAGACAACTCTCTACCAGAGACCATTTGACATATAAAACGTATTAAAATCCAATGTTTACTCATTTAGATCCGAAAAGGAGGAAGATATATATTTTGTTTTAATATAAAAAGTTTATCGGGAATTACAAGTTAAACGGGTCTTGCTTATACAATTCTTTATTTAATTTCTTTAAAAGCGGTGCAATTAGATTAAGAAATGAAACGATTGTCAGAAAAAAAAGGTTAATTGTAATTCATCTCATATGTTTACAAGCTTTGTATGATGCGGAGAGGTATATAGCCAATGTCACGCTTTAGGCCCAATTTCATTTTCACTTTCAAGTTCTATACATATGAATCTTATTGCAGAGAAATAAAAAAAAAAATCGAAGTTTTACGATTCCCAAATTTGAAAATTTGAAAAGTCAGAAAAAAAGGTTAATTATAATTCATCTCATATGTTTACAAGCTTTGTATGATGTGGAGAGGTATATAATGTCACGCTTTAGGCCCAATTTCATTTTCACTTTCAAGTTCTATACATATGAATCTAATTGCAGAGAATCGAAGTTTTACGCTTCCCAAGTTTGAAAATTTGAAAAGTGGATTTTTTATCCTCTCGTGATACAAAACTTTTTCACAACTTAAGAACCTCATCTAAACGAACAACCCCAGTCATCGGATGTTTTAAAAAAACCTTCGTGGTCTTGTTGATAATATCTGACCATCAAGAAAATTCATTCTGAGGAAATATATACAGATGATCCCCCATAAATAGCGTACCCCGAATCGACAACGTTTAAAATGTATGAAAATCAGACATTTTATTTCTTTGAAAACGAAGTCGTTTTGACTACGCAAATTATTAAAAAGTATGTAGCTGTTTTGTAAAGTTAAAGTACAATTACGGAAAAGCACTATGTAGCATGCAACTCATCTACATTTTCAATAAATAACGTCGCAAATGACAATTTATTTGTAAAAAGCGGCGAAATCCGACATTGGACATCATGCAAGACATTTGCCAGAAGCCGTTGCATTTTTATGTGTAATGTGAGTGCTGCAAAAATTCGATTTTGATATGGTCTATGTATGTACTTTTGTGAGCATAATTTACACAAACGAAATATCTTATAATCTTAATAATATATTTTAAAACCTATAAAATTTGATAACTTAACATTTTCCAAAATCTGACCATAATGAACACTATTTGTTTTTGGCAAAAAAAAGCGTTGGTCGTTACAGGAACGCATATTCAGTAATATTGTAATACTTTATATATAAAGCATATCATTCATTCGCATTTTCGTGGATGTAACACTGTTTTGAAGAACACAAACACCCCTGCTAAAGTTATTATGCGTATAGTCTGTTACGTCTGACACGCATATTTTTGACGTTTTGTCAATATGTTGTCCTTATTTTAGACTATTATAGTAAAATATGATAAAACAATTTGTACTTTTTTTCGAAATAATATTTTCCTGTCTAGTCTATGGATATAAGTTTTATATGTCTTAACTGTTCTGATTTTATACAAAAGCTGTGTATTAGTGTGGACTTGTTGAATACACGATATTGACGCAATAACGTGCGTAACGTCACATGCACTGGTATAATTTATATTAATAAGTGTTAATCCCATACTTAGAATATGACCCATTTCGTATAGGTGATACAGACAGAAATAAGTTGCCTAGATGTATATCAGCAATATTAGCAAACCTGTGATGATTAGGGTTTATCAAGTGCTCCTTGCACGCATCATACTGATAATCCTTTTACGGGGGTCTCTTGTGATTCCATTCAGCCCTCTTCCTGTCACATGATATGTTCAATTAAAATAAGATTATTTAGGTGGCAGTATCAACGGTTTTTACAAAAAAGTTTGGCGATGTTTTCAAGGATATATTTCATTTTGTTTATAAATACGAATAGATGGTAGTTTGGTGTTAATCATTAAGTTCTATGCACGATAACCTCTTCTTTTTGTTAACAAAAATATCGGTGTTTATCAGACCTATCAAAAATCCTTTGTCACTTATTTGTAAAATTACTAAAAAATAAAATTAGAAGATGTGATATCATTACCCATGAGACAACACTCTATCAGAGAAAAAACGAAGTGAATGCAAGCAACTATAGATCACCGTATGGCCTTTAACATAGTACTAGTGCAAACCCCAAATCGCAAAGCAAGCTTTAAAAGTGACAGCTGTAAAGCAATTCAAACGAGAAATTTAGTGGTCTTATTAATGTTCAAAAGCTATCTACGAATAACAAATATGATGATATTGATAACAACAAGAGATAGCCACTGAATTAGAGGATCCTGATTTGGGACAGACATGTACACAGAATGTGGCGGAGTTAAACATGTTGTCGGGCGTCTACTCTTTCCCTAATCCGGGGCAGTGGTGTTACGTGTACAGGGAAACATAAGAACAAACTGTCAAAATCAATTGTAATTTGCATTTGTACAATCTGCAATATGCTTTATTTCATAATTGAGCGATGATGCCGTGTGAATAATGTCTTTTTTATCGCATAAGGTGTAACAGCAAGAACCGACCACCAAAATCGAAACGCAAAAGGGGGGGGGACGGCTGAAATAATCGGCTTATGAGAAAAAATATATGATCCTAGCTAAATATAGGCATGACGTACACCGGTGAGGTTAATAGTCTATAAAACTCTAACGGCTATATAATAGTATAACTGTTCGATTTTAAAACACAAAGACAATAATCATTAATCAGTTCGACATTGTATCATTTTCATTAAAAAAACAAAAAAAATATATTACAACTACAAGCATACGTGAGTCTGCATTTATGTATGCCGTCATACGACAAAATTATTTTTATGTCTACCTGTGCGAATTTCAAACGCGCAATTTTACACCAGTAATGAAAACCTTCTTTCATTTATGGGTAGACTTTACATAGATAAATTCAGCCGTATAGGAAAAGCAAAATGAGAATGTTGAATTTGATGTATCCCTTTTTGTGCTACTTTGTTACATTTGTTGTTTATGTAGTGATATAAGATGATAACACAATATTGACTGTTGTACCCCTATTTTTGACATTTTTACTCTTTGAGTATGTTTGTTTTGTTCATGCATCGTTGACAATGTAATGGAATTTGATGCGACTGTCATACAAGTGAGAGGTTTAGCTAGCTATAAAACCAGGTTCAATCCACCATTTTCTACATTAGAAAATGCCTGTACCAAGTCAGGAATATGACAGTTGTTATCCATTCGTTTGATGTGCTTGGACTTTTGATTTTGCCTTTTGATTTTTGATTTTCCTTTTTGAATTTTCCTCGGAGTTCAGTATTTTTGTGTTTTTACTTTTTACAACTACAAGCATATAGCTGTATCTAACATATCATATAATGTACCTTTTTTTTATTCATCATTCAATATTGATCAGTACTTATGATAGTTTAGGATGGTTCAAATTTGTGTCAAACAATAAAACCTTTAAAAAAATGTTATTTCCGAAATGGTATTGTATTAAAATGGTTTTTAAGCCTTCAATTTCCCGGAATTGCTCAATTATAATATTCAGATTTATTTCCATCAAGTCGTCTGTGTCGCCCCAATATGTTACGAAAACGTCAAAACTGAATGTATTCGCAAGAAACGTCAATGTGATGGTGTAATTCTATTTGCATTGGCCAATATATTGACGCATATACAATCTATATAAATTGGGCATTTTACACGTTTGGCATAATAATTTTACGACCTTTTTTCTGATTATTTCTTCAAAAAGTAATATAACAAAGACATACCAACAATCTCAAAAACTAACTCGATATAGTTCAATAAGTTGATGTCAATAGATGTCAAACATGACACGTACATAAATAGCAAAAAAACGTACAAAGCTTTTGTTAAAATCGTAAACAAAACATTTCTTATCAATCGAACAGCGCATTTGGCGAGCTGTCAGTGCATGTTTTATCTCGTGAATACACATGTTAATTAACAGAATACATGTTGAAACAATATACATCATTGATATTATTGGCAGAGACTGACAAATAAGCAACGTTTGATAGACGTGATTTGTAAATTTTATAACGTCAAGGCGACGTTATTAATTAGTACTGATAAAAGATTTGTTCTGAAGAGATTACAAAAGGAAGCCTTAATTAATACAAATGTATTTGCTTCATTTTGCTTAATAAATAAACTTTATACAAAACGTTATGATGCATTGCACATTTACAAGAAGTGAAGATTTCTAGGGCCATAAAAATACCATTTCATTTAGTTTAAAAAAGACAGTCAATATCATGATTAAAAGTAGAAAAGACATAAATATATGTACCACAAACAAACAAACAAAAGATCCTACATTACTAGTATATCAATTTCAAATGGCTACTGGATTTGGCTAATGCATGACATTGAAACGTGCATGCATTTTGAGATGTTTATTGAAATAATGTTACTGAGGTAGCGCTAAATTTTAAAATTGTTCTTGTGTTGTGTTGTTACTTCGCTGTCACAGGTTAGTTTGATGTTTGAGCGCTAACAGACATGTTCTACCCTGTGCCTGTTCCAAGTAAGGAGCCTGTAATTCAGGTGTTGTTGTCGTCGCCGTCTATAATATTTGGTGTAAACAATATTTTATTATGAATAACACAAGTATATTAATATAAGCACATTCACAATTAGGATTCAGAAATAAGCAACAAGTGCTTATATTAAGGTGGTATGGGAGTCTAAGGGAGCTACCATTTGATTTTTAGGGGGGGGGCTAAAATCAAATGGTAGCTCCCTAAAATAAAAATAATAGAATTGGTTCATACTTTGCTAAAACGTGATATATATTGATGTATGTTCAAAAATATAGTAAACATGATAGGTCACCGCGCATTTTCTCAAATTTTTATAGACAGAAAAAATACTACAGTCATTCCTTAAATAATTTAATTTTGGATGTAACGCGTCTTCTGATTGGCTGACGTTATTTTGTTATCAGCCCAAAGACATAATTTAGTCATGTGACCGTGACGTCATCAACGTTTTGAATGGATTATACAGGGAAAAACACCATTATGTCAGAAGCTAAACTGAATGATAGAATTGTAAAATAAATACGAAAAGATAACTTTTAGACAATGCTTTGAGAATGTCACCGTACGTTTTTTCCAGCTAAAATAAAAAAAAATAGGAAAATTCCATGTAAATTCCTTCAGAAATTGGAGTTTCAGAGTTATCTCCCCCTATAATGCCAATTTGACAAAAAAATCAACAAAAAATAATCTACTTTTGTAAATTTTTTATTATTTATAAGTTGCAATCTTCCAAATTTGTTCGTTTACATGAAAATTCTCATTAGTTTTCTGCATTTCTGGACCTTTGTTTCTCTGTTTTTTACAATCCAAGATTGCGAAACACACCCATACCACCTTAATCATATTTGTTTTTCATTAATTGTTTTGAACACGAATAAGGCTATAGGTGTTCTCGTTTGAATGGTTTTACATTCTGTCATACCGGGTCCCTTGACGCTTACAGTAAAGGCTTTTTGCTCATTGTGGTAAGTCGTACGATGGCATAGAGTTGTTTACATCTACACCCTTTTTTCTGTGTGTGGATAACTGTCTCATTGACAATTATACCAGATCTTTCATTTGTTTCATAAAACAGGAGATAGGAACCCTGTCGATATGTCTAGTCTCAATCAAATTTTGAATGTATTACTGCAGTTAATTTTTATTCTAACATGACTACTGTTGGTTTTTTTTTTGTTCTAAATCATAATTTGTACTTTCATGTTTTACGGGGAGACTATTTCAATCTTCTTTATCATTTGACGAACTAAATGAAAATCATAATGATAATGATAAAAATGAAAAAGAAAAAGAACAATCTATTTTCTTTTAAAAAATAATGAAAACAAATCTGTTGATATTTCTCTACACTGTTTTCGAAAAGCTGTATCCATACGCACGAATATAATAAAATTCACAACATTATTAATAAAATGACTCCGATAAAGTAACGGCATCACTGCAGAAGCAACGTCACTATTTGGAATGATATCACCCTCCGTTGTAGCATCTAAAACACCGATAACTATATATGGAAAATATACAAATATAAAACACAGGCTTACTGTAAATGCAGTCCTTGTTATTTTTGTTGGGGATCTTTTTTTTGTTGACGACGATGATCGTCTCCTATATTTGTTAGCATTAGAAGAATGGTTTACTGGATCAGATTCTCTATTAACTCCTGCAATACAAGTGGCTGTAGACATAGACGTCCTGTTACGCCTCTTAGAAAAAACTAATCTTGTAAGTCTAAATTGATCTCGAAATTTTATATGCTGTAATATTTGCCGTCCAATAAGAAAACACATAATTATTAATGACACCATACAAATTATATACAGAATGAGTTGTACAGTGCTGTAAACCAGAAGATAAATAGTGTTGATATATTCCTTCGAGAGTGAACAATCATGACCAATCAAATTGTGTTCTAGGTCATGCAGTCTTATTCCAGATAATAGTAATTCCGCTGAAGAGAACAAAACAGCAAAGAAAAACATAAATCCCATACATTTCAGAGTTTGTTGGCATGTCAGTTGTTTCTTCAGAGGCTGACAAATGCGGCGAAAACGGTTCATTGAAAGTACGACTAGAACTAATGCAGATAAAAGCGTTAATAACGATTTAGCAGTGCGACCGAACTTACAAAGAATCTCAGAATAAAATATATACTCGTGAGCCATTTGAACAATTTCAAACGGAATCGCAACACAACACACAAGAAGATCAACGAGAGCAAGTGTTGTAACAAATGTTCTATGAACAGCCTTTTTCTGGAATTTTGCCAGATATATGTATAATATTAATAAGTTTCCAGGAATTCCAATCACTGTTAGAATAGTCAAATACACAATTGGTACGACTCTACGTATAGTTTCTTCGTTGTTTAATTCATGCAGCGTTTTCCACGAAACATTTAGGATCGTTTCATCTTTGTTAAATTTTGAGATTTCAATACTTGAAATATTTTCCATTTAAAAGATTTTATATCTGTTTCTAATTCTGTTAAAAAACAGTTTTTACACAAATTATTGCTGCTGTAACTGTTCGGAAAGTTTGTACTTTTCGCTAATAAATCTAAACTCGTACTCCCGATTTAGATGAATGGTCTTGATTTACAATATAGGTTGATCCTTCCCTGTTCATTATAAACCCACTAATTTAGTTTTGAATGAAAGCTCGCAGAAATGTCCAGCGTTGAACTTCGTTAATTAAGAAAATGATAATTGTTTATTGACCATCACTTACATACATGTAGCTATCGTCATATTATGTCAGTTATACCTGTTAATCAGACCTCTCAGTCTAAATACAATAAACATACATTAACCATACAGTTATAATTATATATTTTTTCAAGAGTATTTGTACCCTCAAGATGCCGAATGCAAAAATGTAACTTGTATGTGTTCCATGCGTAGATAAACTCATCATAGATACCAGGACTGAATTTTGTATATACGCCAGACGCCCGTTTCGTCTACAAAAGACTCATCAGTGACGCTCGAATCCAAAAAAGTTAAAAAAGCCAAATAAAGTACGAAGTTGAAAAGCATTGAGGACCACAAATCCTAAAAGTTTTGCCAAATCCAGCTAAGGTAATCTATGCCTGAGGTAGAAAAGCCTTAGTATTTCAAAAATTCTAAATTTAGTAAACAGTTAATTTATAAATACAAAATGTACAACCATATCAATTATAATTCATGTCAGCACAAAAAGTGCTAACTACTGGACTGGTGATACCTTCGGGAAAATAAATCTCCACCAGCAGTGGCCTAGACCCAGTGGTAGTAAATAAACTCATCATAGATACCAGGACTAAATTTTGTATATACGCCAGACGCGCGTTTCGTCCACAAAAGACTCATCAGTGACGCTCGAATCCAAAAAAGTAAAAAAAAGCCAAATAAAGTACGAAGTTGAAGAGCATTGAGGACCAAAATTCCTAAAAGTTTTGCCAAATCCAGCTAAGGTAATCTATGCCTGAGGTAGAAAAGCCTTAGTATTTCAAAAATTCCAAATTTAGTAAACAGTTAATTTATAAATATAACCATATCAATGATAATTCATGTCAGCACAAAAAATGCTAACTACTGGGCTGGTGATACCCTCGGGGAAATAAAATCTCCACCAGCAGTGGCATGGACCCAGTGGTAGTAAATAAACTCATCATAGATACCAGGACTAAATTTTGTATATACGCCAGACGCGCGTTTCGTCTACAAAAGACTCATCAGTGACGCTCGAAGTTGAATAGCTGACACTTGACTAAGTATGGTCACTTTTTTTTCATATAAAATGCAACTATTAGCTGGTATTCATGATGAGGAGTTTTAAAAATAAATGAAGTCGGTATGAAATGCCTCCCCCTCCCCCAACACTTATCACCTATATCGACTTTCAACTTTATATTGGACGGTATGCAACATATTAGGTACAATCATCCCCTGCATTTTTCAATTAATCACTGCGTTACAAATGTAGCCCTATAATGTATAATAGAGTATAAAAACTCCACTTCTTCATTATAATTAATAACCAACAGATAGCGCAAAACGTTCAGCATAAAAGTGTTGCGCATGCCCTTTATCTAAGAAATCTAAGATATTGTGGTTTTTGACAGTCTATGTATTTTGACAGAATTAATGATAGATAAACCCTATAAAACCTAACAGAACATGTGGTGTATACCTGTTATATAGACTTCTAAGTGGTTTCATTTAAGTTTCTCTGAAAATGTGCAGCTAACGTTTACTAGTACATGTATCAATGAAAAACAATTGGAATAATGTAGGAAATTCCTCATTTTTGCTCTATACTAAACCTTATCCCTCTGAGGCATTCTGGTATGCTTCTTAGAAAATGTTCAAACATCTTAATAACCCCTATGACTGGTTGGTGGATGATAAAGGTGCCATTTTTTTTTTTAATTTATCTAATTTGATTAGGTGGTAAATTGGTCAGCAGCAGTCATACATGATTACCAATGAAACCCTATAGGAAGTCACAACTTGTTATTTAAACTATTTACTAGCTAATAACCGAACCTCGAAATATTTGCATGAACGCTCCTTAATTCATGTACTTTTCGGATTAAACATATGTTCATCCTTTAATTACAATTGTCCCGATTTTTTAAAATAAAAACGTTCTAGTCTAGCTGTAACTACAACATGTTTCCAAACCCACTTGCATTCATAAACACTGGACTCTTTACACACAATCGTTATGTTGGATGTCAATCAAGTCGCAACAACATTGACAATTGTCACATGAAATGCCACTTAATTTTAACTTCTTTTTCAGAAAATGCTAGGCCAATGTGAATAAAACTTGACATGGGGATGAATACCAGATTCTTTAAATGAATACTTTCAAAAAGAAACGACACCATGCAAAGCTAAGTGAGCAACACGACGACTGTCACATGTGGAGCGGGATCTGCTTTCCCTTCCAGAGCACCTGAGATCACCCCCAGTTTTTGGTTGGGTTCGTGTTGCTTAGTCATTAGTTTTCTATGTTGTGTCTTCTGTACAATTATTTGTCTGTTTGTCTTTTTCTTGTTAAGCCATGGCGTTGTCAGTTTTTGTCCTATGAGTTTGACTGTCCCTCTGATATCTTTTGCCTCTCCATTTGAGTAAGTCTAAAAAAGAAGATGTGATATGATTGCCAATGAGACAACTATCCACAAAAGACCAAAATGACACAGACATTAACAACTGTAGGTCACCATAGGGCCTTCAACAATAAGCAAAGCCTATACCGCACAATCAGCTATAATTGGCCCCGATAAGACAATGTAAAACAATTCAAACGAGAAAACTAACGGCCTTATTTATGTAAAAAATGCTGTTGACATCTCTTTAATATCTAAGAAACAAATTGTCAACTGTTCGACTCGGGCTTCAAGGTGACCCTAGCTATTTATTAGAACGTTCATGTTCAAAAATAGATGAATAGTTCAAAAAGAATCCTCTGTTACTTTTGATTATATAAGATTACATCTGTTTTATCTTTTAAAGCAATTAACATTAACAAGAATATGTTATTTAAATGGTTCTGGCTTTTAATCACTTGGTCGGAATGATTTGGTTATACGTTGTATATGTTTCATTTTAAATTCTTTCTAACAATTGGCATTAAAGATCATAATTGGTGTATCTTTTTATTTCTGAAATATTTTAATAAAAAAAACCAGGGTCAGCCATAGGTACTCCTTTTGGATAATACACCTTTTGGAGGTTTAAATTTACAATTCACTGCATGAAATTTGAACGAAAATTGTCCTATCCAATTCATTTCACACAGAAAAAAATTGAGTATGGAAATGAAGAATGTGCCAGAGAGACAAAATTCATATAAAGAGCATAACACAGACATGCCTACATCATTTTTTTGCAATTTCATAGAACTCGCTTTTATTCGACTAATATCTATGCAATTGGTCCCCAAATTATTCACCATTACAGTATCTATTGTACGTACATTTATATCATTACTGAAATCTTTAAACAAAAAGAAAGGTCTAATGACACTGAGAAAAGGATTTTTTTTTTATTAAAACAGATCGATTTTAAATTCTTGGTCATGATTTGCATATCCGGTCACGTATTTCATTGCACATTCAAGACGAGAAGAAATCAAACAGTTATACGCTTAATAAATAGATTTCTCGGTATGGAGTGTAGGGCGAATTGTATTCTGATAGTTAAATTTATCAAACAGTACATACAAGCAAAAGCTTGCATTTGTAATCAGCCAACCGTTTGCTTTGAAACAGGTCACCCCTTATTGGCCCGTGACATGTTTTACTTTTCAAATAACTCTCGCCGCGATATAGCCTTTTTGTGCTAATGCGGCGTAAAGCAACCAACAATCAATCAACTTTTCCAATACACTGATTACGTCCAGTCCTTGCTTACTGGACCAGAATGCGTATATATGTATCCATAAAAGTCGAATTAACCGTGACCCCTGAGTGCAAGTCTTGCTGTTGGCTAAAAGACGTCCTAGTACCCAAAAAAATGTAATAACATTCTCAAGTTACTACTTATGGTGGTCAAGTTCAACATGTAAGTACTTCACACCAACCACTAGTTCCCAATAGTACTGTATGTTCGTTTTTCTAATTCATCTGTCAAACATGAAACTATGAAAAACCTGTAATGAGTCGTTCCTTTTCACCATCCCCTCATATATGGCGTCAAAAGAACTTAAATCTTTTCATAGATTCACCTGATGAAAAGGCAGTTAAGTTTCGTAAAGCAAAAAAAAACAAAAAACAATTTGGTACTATCAAATTGAATGTATACATGTATGACTGTTCACTACAATAACAATACCAATACCAATGTAGGTAAAGCGCTGCAATATGTGGATAACTATGCCATTTTGGCATTTTGATATTTATGCGATGAAATAATGATATCTTTTTACATGTATTCAAGTTTTAATTAGTTTGTTTACAAGCTAATGATACATACCATTTTGTGTTTGCTCGTTGTATTAGCCGATTTATATTTGTATAATAATAAGAAGATAAGAATTTTATTAATCTAATCAAGAACCCATAAAGGGCATCATTTTACAACACAATATGATTGGAAAAAGCAAAACAGAAAACTAATACCATACTATAACATTATGGACAGGATCAGAGCCTAACACAACATGTGTTTTATATAACTTTTATATTAATTCTTATAACAATAAAATATTATATTATTTCATATATTTTGTTTACATCTAGATCTTATTTCTAAACCTTTAATAATGTAATTTCCTAGGCACATGAGAGTTGGTAAATGCTCATTTGTGAACAGCCAGAAATATTACTTATCATTAGGTAGTTCTTTAAAATTAGTACAAAAAGTGATAACTTTATCAAATAATAGTTTCCTCTGTTCATCATATAATGGACAATTTACTGTATAATGGGTCTCATCTTCAATAGAATTTGATCCATGTGATAAGCAGTGAGGACATAGACGTTGAGTTCTCTCTATGTATTTTTTTACTATATCTATCTTTCTCAATTCTAAGATCATGAGCACTTATTCTCATTTTACATATAGCTCTTCTTATACTAAAATCTTTAATTGATAAATAAGCCTCCTTTACAAAGTCAGTTTTGAGGTTGAAATAATTTTCTAATTTACTATTACCTTGTGATAAGGTTTCAGATCTTTTGACCAACCTAAATGTTTTGAAACTATTACAAAGTTTATCTTTTACAAATTTAACTAAATTTATTGAGCTTTGTATCTAAATTTTGTATATCAAGTGATTGAAGTACATATTTCATAGATGAATACCAACAATCATTAATGTTTTCTGCATCTAAAATTTTATTACAAACATAAGCATCATGAAGTCATCCTTTGTCCAACTTGTTAAGCCTGTGTACATATTTTACCATAGATATAATGACAGAAAAATAAAGAGGAAATCTTGCAACCTCTGATAACACTGCTAAATTTGAGGCTTTTTTATTTACACCAAGAATGTACTTTAAATATCTGAAATGTGTTTTTTCCAAATAATCATTTATGTAGATTAATTCAAATAGATAATCACTTTTTTTCTTGCAAGCAGCAGAGTTAATTTTAAATGAACCCCAAATTTCACTACAATATAATAAAATTGGTTTTATTGTGTGATCATATAAATGAATTGCAGTATCAATACTTGGATTACAAGCTGACATGGATTTTTGTAATTTGAATTTTGCCTTTAAGGATTTTTTGAATAGCTCTTCTTTCCCCTGTTGAAAAAGACCACTAGAGGTAAAGACTATCCCTAGATATTTACATTTATTAACACATTCTACAGCCTCTTTATCTAAATAAAATGATTCCTTCAAAAAATTTCCAGGCTTGTTAAAAATTAAAACTTTTGTTTTGGACAAATTTATATCTAGACACCAGTCAATACAATAAGTATGCAATATATCAAGTCGGTTTTGAAGACCCTTTTTAGTGTTTGATAATACAATAATGTCATCAGCGTACATAAGACAATCAATTCTACGCCCATTGATATCAACAGCATCTGGACTTGGCTCAAATTTTGGAGGCAGATCGTTAATGAAAAGCTTAAATAAGTTTGGACTTAGAACATCCCCTTGTCTTACCCCAACTAGCGAGCTGAAAGATGGTGTTAATACATTGCCCACTTTCACAGACATTTCATTCTTGCTGTACATATCTTTTAAAATAGTATAAAATTTTCCAGGTATGTTGTTTTCCAATAATTTATATTTAATACCACAGTGTATGACCCTGTCGAAAGCCTTTTTAAAGTCCACAAAGCAAGCATAAATTTTTCCCCCTTTTTTGTTAGTATATTTGTCTAATATGGTTTTTAAAACAAACATATGATCAGATGTTCTACTCTTTTTTGAAAAACCAATCTGACATGGATGAATTATATTATTTTTATCAAGATGAATGTCAAGTCTTTTATTAAGAATACTGTTAAATAATTTTCCAATGCATGAATTTATTGCTATGCCTCTGTAATTTTCAGGTTTACTAGGACTCCCTGCTTTAAAAATTGGACATAAATAAGATAATGACCATTTGCGAGGGTATGTTCCAGAGCAGAATACTAAATTAAAAAGTTTCTGCAAAACAGGTGCAAATATACTTCCCCCTGATTTTAATATCTCATTTGGAATACCATCCAATCCTGCAGCTTTATTATTCTTTAGTTTATTTATAGCATCCAGAATTTCTTTTAGGGTTATTTTGTAATCTAGTTCACAAAAAGTTGGATTTTTTTCTAAATTTTTTACTTTCTTACTTATTTCCTTTAATCTGTCTTTAAATTTGTCAGAGTTAAAATTTAAAGATTGAAAATATGAAAACCAGATATTACTTTGAATAGAATTTTCTGGACCATCCGAAGTGTCTTCTTTTAATTCTTTAATGAGATTCCAATAACTCTTTGGATTATTATCCCTTAAATTATCCAAACTGTCAAGAATGTTTTGTTTAAATTTCCTTTCTTTATATTTACGTAGCTTATTATACTCTCTATAACATTTATAGTAAGACCCTTTTATAATTGGGTCCCAAGGGAATTTTGATAATAGCTTACCTTTAGAAATAAGACTTTTACGTTTTTGTACTAGGTCTAGGTCAAACCATTTTTTGTTTTTATGTTTACGTACACCTTTTAATTTTGTTTTACGAAATATTAAACATTTACTGGCAGCGTTATCTATTATATTAAAACATTCATTAGCCGCTTCTTCAATATAGTCCTCTGAAAGATTAAATTTTGAGTCCAAATATTTTTTAATGCTGTTTCTAATATTTGGCTGGCATAAAGTATCTTGAAGTTTTTGTGTAGAGGTTTCTGACCATATATATTTTCCAGGAAATAAAATAGTAATGTCTTGCTCCTTATTTTTAGGTGAGTAATTAGTTAACAGGCCAAATGTTAGTTTACAGTGACAGTCTGACAGAGCTGATAAAAAATCAGCAACATGAACAAATAAAGTGTCTGCAATCAAGTCTTCTGACACGATAACATAGTCAACCACACTACTACCCACTGCCTTCATACAAGTATACGTGATAATACGTGAAAAGGGAAATAACTCTAGCTTAAAACAGAAAAACATTTTTATCAGAGGAATTAATAAAGACAATTTGTTTGCCAAGACTTTATCAAATGAAGCATCATTCAAAAATGAAGACGACTCTATTATTATAATTCACTGCATCTTATAGAGAGAATTGATTTCTTTTGACAGAGATAGTGCTTATCTGCATGTTATGGTTCTATGCACCAACTCTCTGAGGGATCCGTATGTGGCGTGATGATAAGATAAATTCCTGTATCTATCCTGTAGACCGAATTTTCCAGTGAAACTCCTAAATGTCACGCCAATTATCTCGAAAGAAACATTTGTCACTGGACGACAAGCAAACAACTGCCAATCATTCATATACTAAATAAACACATATTTCTTACAGTTTATTCTAAAACTACTTTATTTTATCTGAATACAATCATATTCAATCCATCTTCCATGTGTTGAATTAAAATAAATTATACTTTTTAAATCATATAACCATTTAAAAATGAATTAATCATTTGAAAATTGCGAAGAAAGAAGCAATTGTCCATTTTGCTGCAAAGATTGGGTAAAAATGCCTGTCCCAAGTCATAAATATGACAGTTCTTGTCCATCCGTTTTTGATGCGTTTTATTATTTGATTTTGCCATTTTGCAATGTGATTATGGACTTTCCGAATTGATTTTTCTTTAACTTCAGTATTTTTGTGATTTTACTTTTTTGAAAAGAAGGTTTAATGATATCCATAAACAACAAAGAATGAATCAATGAAACTTATATTTCGAACACATCATTTGTTTAGACAAGCTCGATACTATTTCAAATGGTCTAAAAGATATCGTGATGTGTAGTTTATATCAGAATACCTCTGATCACCCACACACAAACATAATCACACACATTTCTTGTCATTTATCTTTTTTCTCCTATTTATACCCTCTATGTATCTTTCGTTCGTTGTTAGTTTTACATCTTACACATAGTGAGTACAATTAACTGTGTGAAACTGTTTATTTTTATTAGTTTTATTTAGGTTTTTTTTTGTATTCTGAAAATATAATAAAATGACCCTTTTCAGACATGACAACTATAGAAGCGTCATACCTTATGAAGAGTTCAAAAGTATTTAAAGTAAAATTTGTTTTTTACCCCGACCATACGAGTATATACTCTTATTGTTATGATGACCATACGCGTATGGTCCAAATACTCAAATCTATGCCCTTTCCGCAAATCTATGTCATTTTTAATATTGCGTCAAAGACGTTCCAAATCTATATCCTTTATTGTCTCAAATCTATGTCCTGTAAACAAGAAGATGTGGTACGTTAATATTGCAAACAAGTATTCGTTCTTTACTGTCTTTTAAGTAAAATAAATATGCGCGGTTTCATTCTTGAAGACGGCATACAATATTAACATACGCATGTAAAGATTTTAACCACACACATGGAGAAATAACTTAATAAAAAAAAGTCATATAAGACCGTACTTTTAACAATATTATAGATACCAGCGAAATAATTTAGCCAGATTTACTTAAACATATACTATACTTGAGCCCTTGCACACACACGTAGAACACATACAAACTTAATATTAAATTACGGGAAATTACTTATTAGAGGTTTCTCAACATCTTACGAACGTAACGCGAAAAGAGGAAGAATTAATTTATTTAATAATATTGGACTATCTGCTGTGTTCTTCTTCCCTTTGAAATGTCTGTAATTTATTTAAAAAAGAATATAAATAAATGCTGTATATTTTAAGACCATTTTGAGTCGTAGACATATCATACTGACTTGATATATATAATATACAATTTATGGTTCAATCAATGACAGTTGGAAATCTAATTGATCGAAAAATTTGGTGAAAGAATATAAAATATTTAGACCAAGGACATTTATAAAAATATGTAACTATTAGTGCTGTAGCACTCATACTTTTAACAAGAATACACAAAACTCTATTACTTTACGATTTGTCGAGTGCTCCTGTATATTTCTGTAACCTTTTCCTATTAGATAATTTTCTTTTAAATAAATAGTGGTGTTCACGACCTATTTATCCAAGATACTCTTGGGTATGTAAATGACGCTCATGCGTATCAGCAAGTCGGACTACTTGGACCTAGTGCACCTTAATACTATTCTGTTGGGTGCTTTATTCTAGGAGACAGAATATACCCAAACAATCCTCCTTTATTCGTTCCATATTTATTAAGGATGTGTCGATATAATAAAAGAAAAATACTAAACTTGTGTCATCTTAATCACTTTTCAATCCGTTGTCAAACGCTAATTAATCTCGTCGTGAAATTCATGGAATACTTGCCACTGAACGTTTAACATCCAACAATCAATCAAATACAAACCAGACGCGCCAATTGTTTTTAACATTAACATTACATAACAATGATCTTTTAAAATGGATTAGGCAGATAAATGAAAAGCATATACGACATGTAAACAAACGAAACTCAACGTAAGAATACGTAACATTCAACAACAGAAAATAAATTGGAACACTAATGTTTACCCACAAAAACAAAATGCAAGGTTGCAAAAAGACTAAGAAATTGATAACTGTTGTCTTTAAACACGAGGCAATATCGGAAGAAATTGATCGTGGATTTTATTTTTACAAAATTACTACTCCATAACAATACGTTCGTAGAGTTTCGTTCGTTCGTAAACTATGATGTTGAGAAACCTTTCATAAAACAAAAAACCTATAAGGTCAAACTTATTAGATGGGCATAAATGTGAGCATGGCGAAACAAACTGGAAAAAGGGTTTAAAACATTACACAGATTTGAGGCCTTATCGTTTTTTAACGGACATAGATTTGCGAATGACGTCACGATTGCAAATCGGACACAGATTTGAGACCGAATCATTTTTTACGGACATACAATGTAGATTAATGATTGACCTCACGATGGGGCATAGATTTGAGAAACGGACACAGATTTGAGGCCGTACACAAATCTGAGGTTTACATATACATGTATATTAGGAGATATTCCTCCATGAAAATGATCAGTCGAGGTCAAGTGAAAACTGTCTGACGGGTATGCAGACCTGGCAAGATACGCACATGCCAAATATAGTTGTCCCATTACTTATAATAAGAGCGAATTTAACATAACAAAAAAATCTTAACCTTTTTTTCAAGCAGACACTGAACCATGAAAATGAGGTCAAGGACATTGGACTTTATCGCAAACGTCGCTACCACATCTTTCAATGAAACGATCAATATGTATGTTTAACATGACCTACAATGTTTTATATTTGCAGTAAAAGAGAATTCGTGTTATGATCTGTGTACATTTATCGTTGATTGGTGTTTGCTGAATGTCCAGTGGCAAATACTGCGTTCATGTTCAGAAGGAATCGAGAAAAATTACAAACGAAAGGTTCTGGAAGGTGTCGACCGAAAAGTTGTTACAGAAAACAAGGAACACTGACTTAACGATAATTCAGATTTAAAGTCCCAATTTAGACTGGATTTAATGGTTGTTGTGTTTTATATATACTGTAAACCTTAAAAGATCGTGGAAAAAATAATGTATTGTATTATATATCAGAAGTGATGAATGAATTTATAATACGATGGTTATCGTTCTTTGATATAGAAAATGAAGATATACTGTGATTTATTGTACCACTAGGGGCTTACTGGTGGCACGGTAGTATTTCCTGGCCCATAAGGGATAATGATAGCCTTTTTAGAATTTTCACCACTTTCTAACACTGCAAAAAATTCTACATTCACAGTTAACTGAATTACTTTCATTTTACTATTCAGAAATGAATTTGAATATGTATCATGACCGTTTACTTTTTTTGCTATTTTAAAAAATTAAGGCCACTAGTACTTTTAGATCTTTTACGGTGCAGTGAATACAAAATTAAAAAAAATTCTCAAAAATTCATTTTCATCTGTATGTAAAATTATTTCATATTTTTCTACACCTGATTCATCCCTCAGTTTGGGAAAATATGTTCAGTTGATACTGTATTTTTTGTCCAATCACACTGTTTAGATACATTAACCTAAGTAAGGTACACAAAGGAGCAACCTAAATTCTGGAATGCAAATACTACCGTGCCACCTACTACGGTCTCGAACGATCGGTAAAAAGTCAACCAAACTGGACTTTTTGAATCCGGATGCAATTTCGGTATTTCTAAATGAATTTTCATTAGGCTTTGGACATTCAAATTATTATACGTAAAATTTACTATATTTCAGATATGACATGATATACTACATGCTGCATACACAATAAAAGAGAGAGAAGAAAAAAGACAAAACACGCAGTCATAATTTAGTTAGTTAATAAATTTAAAATCATTATTAAATAATAAAACGTTGTTCCCCTTTTTTATTCGGTAATTATGTTTTTTGGGGAAACCCAGATGTACATGTATGTGGCTAAATACCAGTTTAAAGTGTTTAAACAATAAATACCACAACGTGTCAAAAAAAGAAAAAAAAAGAAACTTGTTCAAGACATGAATACGGATAACCGATCGGTGTTAAGTAGTGTTAAACGTTTAGAGCAAGTTTAACTGCCCATTATGCTGTAAGTTTTGTAGCTAAAAGTGTAACGATATTTTAAAATAGTCCAAACCTTGTACCGCGGGTGCATTTTGAATGTTTGGTAAATTGCGAAATGTTTTACTTTAATATTTTTTATTTTTCTAATAAATCATCTGATTTTTTAAGGCTTGATATTCAGTATTGGACATAACTTTACTAGAAATATTTCTCTGATTTAAGAAAATTAAAGATAAATAATATTTAAAAAATAGAATAGCGATTATTACTTTACAGTTGAGTTCTTTTGTTGATTAACCTTTGTGGTACAGATGATCTAATTTCTATTTAGGACAAGCAAAGGCATTAATTGATATACATATATGTCTGCATATTGTTTACATGTGTACGTGCATGCTTAACGTTCAGTTGCAAATATTTTATGAATATTTATGATGTGAAAAAATCAACAATGAACGCAATAGAAAGGTCGACTTGGTCGAAAGGCGGGATATTGAGACTTCAAACGGACAAGGTGGGTAAGTTGGATTAATTAGAAATTTCTGGCTGTTGCAAGAGTTCATGGACGAGCAGACATTGTAACGCGCCTACCAAATCGGGCATTGTATTTTATGCCCCCGTTCCAACAGCAAGTGTATGTATATTTATATTTTCCGTGCTACCAAACTGACACCCATGTTAGCTAGGGTTTTACCCCGTGGACGGGAGATTTTCATAACCGACCATATTTCTATATCAACCCTAGTGGTATGACCTTTTTGGGATTGCAACCCAACTATGTAGATCCAAAAACACTTGCACGTGTGTCTGAACTTGCCAAGAATAAACTCTGGACACCTTTCGATAGTGCACCAAAATATACTACTTCAACGTAGTGTACGTACAACAAAAGCACGATTTCAAATTAGTGTATTTTCACAAAACAATTCTTGTTGTGATGATACTGTTATTGAGAAAAGCTATAACACATTAGAATAATTTTATCGATTTTGTAAAATCTTTGCTTAAGGAATTACACCACTAATTCATGGTCCCATTGCTTTCTATGTTTAATTCCTCCATTTCAAGCAGGCGCAGCTCTTTTGTTTTAAGTTCAAATAAAGTGGCAATCATTGCATGTCAAAGCAACACTTTAATATGGTGTCTTGTACTGAATAAATTAATATACCTTGGAATGGCATATAAGAAAGAACTGGTTCCCGGAACTTTGGATGTACCGAAACAGGTACTTTAGATCTGACAAACAGACAAAATGTACCCTCTTTTTAAAATTACGTGCAGTTTTTTTTTTAATATTCAAAATTATAAGTCCAACAGTGTTCTGCAATGACCACCAGTCCTTCAGCTTTCATTTGATACCAAAAATACCTTAATATTCTTCATATTTTGAAAGTTATACTCATGCTTAGGAACTATTTTGTGTTAAATATGTACTACTTTCTGTTTCTGGCCGGGCCCGCATTAGTGGTGTCACACCTTAAAAATAACATCATTATTTTTTTTATGATCAAAAGTATGTTGCGTCACATTACGAAGCTGTTACATTTTTACTGTCTTGTTTCTTATATCAATAATATTATTCTTAAATCTTGCAATATGATTCTTTCAGTATTTACCTTTCTATGTGACTAATTTGATAGACGTTTCTTTTTCCTCGTAATTTAGAAATATTTTTTTTCTATTACTGTCTTTCAACAGAAATCATAAACTCTCCAACAATCAGTTCAAATCATAGCTGTCATTTTTGTATTTGGATCACATATTAGCTACTTGATTAACGGATTATTTTATCAACGTCCAGTTGCTAATATTTCATGCATGTTCGTGACGATTAGCTTCTCGAAAAAAGGATTAGTCCTTAATGCACATTAATAATGAGTAACAATGTCAAACTTGTTGGAAAGTAGATACTACATTAACATTACATATTCAATAAAAGTCAAGTACAAATGCACTTAACATTACAACTTGGTATTACAAACTCGTTATAGAATGAAATTCAAAACAGTGTGGCGGTGGCCATTGATTGACACATTAAATTCATCCATTGACTGGGACAATTTAGATGAACGTTTGTATGTAACGACCACTGCTCACTATGTACTTTTTAAAGACACTTAAACTATGGGGTCACCAAAGGTTCTCAACACCTTAATTAAGTTATTCGAAAAAATTAATCAGAAATAACACGATGTTTTGATTTATATCAATTATATAAATCAAAACATAAAGGTTATTCCTGATTAATTTTTCGAAATATTTTTTATAATTAAAGGCGTTAAAAAACCTTGGTGACCCAACAGTTTAAATGTCTATCGTAGGTACGTCGTGAACAGTGGTCGTTACAGACAAACGTTCACGTAAATTGTCCCAGTCAATGGATGAATTCAATGTGTCAATCAATGGCCACAGCCACACTGTTTTGAATTTCATTCTATATGCCGATTAACATGTGTTTCAGTAAAAGTAATAAAAAAAAAACTGTTTGCCACTGCAAAACAAGAGAAACAAATAATATAAAATTGTTTATCCTTATAGTATCGCCTCAAAAAAGTCGAAAAAGCGAGACTTGGGTGTGTTCTTTCCAATGTCAACAATTAATGTAATAGTTTGTGATTAAATCAGCTGAAGGGAAACCTCTATTGTTTTTTCAAGGATATGTGGCATGCAGTTGTATGATCATGGCCACATATCATTCCGTGGAGATTGTTTTGACTCATACCTCAGTCATGATCTATTGACTGAAACTGTAATTTGCTTAGTTTACAAGTTAAATTTTGTGAATAGGTAGTTTATAGGGGAACCACTAGTGTTATGTGATTTATATTTAGTATGCAGTTTAGCATTGGATCGATGTCATTTCAATTGAAATTATTTTGTCTAATCCCGGCAGTTATGTTCTGTTTTATTACTTTTACAGTTGGGACATGGTTTACATGTTAAAGTTGGTGATCAGTTCAGTTTACATGTTAAAGTTGGTGATCAGGTCAGTTTACATGTTAAAGTTGGTGATCAGGTCAGTTTACATGTTAAAGTTGGTGATCAGGTCAGTTTAAGAGGTATTTGGTTTTGAGTTGCATTAGTATTCATTTTTCTAATTTCTATGGCGGTGATATAGCACAACCTTCTCATAATGGTTCATTGACGATGAAGCTTTCAATTGTAAAGTTTACATGTCAAAGTGTGTGTGTGTGTGTGTGTGTGTGTGTGTTCGTTTGAAGGAAACAACTGTATGTATTAAAGTTCAACAATTCTATGAGTGACAACGTATGATAAATTAATGTGGTTGTTATCTTGCATCTTCAGTCATGGATCATGTACTATATTTTTTGCATATGTTTATATGGGGATGAGATCAAATAATTTCTGAATTTTTTTTGGTTGGATTCGTGTTGCTCAATGTGTTGTTTTTTATGTTGTGTTTTGAGAACTATTGTTTTTCAGTTGGGTTTTTTTCTTTATCCATGGCGTTGTCAATTAATTTTCGACTTACGAGTTTGAATGTCCTCTGGTATCTTTCGGCTCTGTTTTACATGTTAAAGTATTGTCAATGTAACTCTAAATTGTCATTATAGCTATATCAAATTATATGAAGGCGAGAAATATATATATGTGTTAACAGTTTATTTTAACCTAACCTCTATTATTTACGAAACTTAAATATATTTTCTTTTGAAATCTACTAAGATATAAAAATAGGGTTAAGTGACGAATATCTAAATGTAATTACAAGTATTTAAAAGTTTTTTTGGGGATTGAAGTTCCTTCAATAAAAAAAAATGATACAAATAAGGATTTACGGTGAAATGGATCACAAAACGGATGAAGTGATGACCTTTACCCAACAAACTAAACATAATCATCTTCTTTTTCAGTGCTCAGCAAATTAAGTTGATTACAATTATTAGTCGGTTTAGTCAATGTAAATATATATTGTGTAAATTATAGAAAATTATGTACAAATTAATGTATGAATAATATGATTAAATTTTCTGTTCAAAACTCAGATGGGTTGCTTTAATGAAAATTATTGTAGATAATTGCGGCTTGACCTTTTAAGAAATTTTAATCGATATCAGTACATGTATGTCTTACAGCTACATGTATATATAGAGAAATATTACTACTGTATGTTTGAAAAAAATGTAGTCTTTATCATTTAATCATTTAAGTGCTTTCCTACTGCTTTCTTTTTGTTACGTTATCTGCATTAGTTGGTTGTCTGTTATCTTTTTAGATCCACTTTTGCTTAAGTACAAAAATGTATATAGTTCATTCACAGAAATATACGTATTGTTCATATATATAACCTCCTATACACCGATAGCGTTAGATACTAGTAAGTAATCTTGTATTTTCTTATACGGAAATGGAAATTATATCTTCCAATCAAACAAGTCATGAAACTCGATTTGAGTTGTCATAGATGACTTGTGTCAAGGGCTAAATAATGTATCTTCTTATCCAACATGCTATTATAATTTTCAAGTTAAAATTTCACAACACTAGCTCGCCCGTCATCTAGGTCGAGCAACTTTTTAGATCTGCATTTACCATCGAGATTTATTATGTATTTGTCCTCGTCTGGAATATGAATGAAATGCTTTCTTATGATAAGGGAACAACATTCGAATGATATATTTTTTTAAAATTTTATTATCTATAACATTTATTGTGAACTTGGTCTCTTCTTAAAATATGGATGAAATGCTTCCTACTGCCGTAAAAAAAGATTATTAAAATAAGATTACTTATTAATTGCCTTTAAAATTTATTTTGAATTTGTTCTCGTCTTGAATATGAATGAAATACTTCCCACTGGCCGTTAATGAAACATCATTCAAATGAGATTTATTTTGTTTCATTACCTATAAGATTTATTGTGAATTTGTTCTCGTCATTAAATATGAATGAAATACTTCCCACAGGCCGTTAATAAAACAACATCTAAATGAGATTTATTTTGTTTAATTGCCTTTAAAATTTAATGTGAATTTGTTCTCGTCTTAAATATGAATGAAACACGTTCCACTGGCCGTTAATGAAACATCATTCAAATGAGATTTATTTTGTTTCATTACCTATAAGATTTATTGTGAATTTGTTTTCGTCATTAAATATAAATGAAAGGTTTCCAGTGGCCGTTAAGGAAAAACGAAATTCAAATGAGATTTTTTTTATTTAATTACGTTTGAATTAATTGTGTATTTGTTCTCGTCTTGAAATATGGATGAAATGCTTTCCACTGGCCGTTATGGGTACGCAATTCAAATGAGATTTTGTTTTGAATTACCTATAAAACTTATAGTGTATTTGTTCTCTTCTAGTTTCCAATTCCGCGTTTGTTTGGCAAACAAAAATAGAGTAAGAATTTTTTTTAAAAGACAAAATGGATAAAAAATATCGAAAAAGTAGATTGGGAAATTAAAAAATACTTTTAATCACATCTAGATGAACATAAACTACTAGTATATAGGTAATGTTCGAACTTATATTGCAGGTTATGGAATATGCATTTTTTTTATCCCAAGACTATTGAAAAAAAACACTGTGCACATATGTTATTATAGAAGTAAGACAAATATCAAACCGTATAGTATATTAAGCTAGCGAATGTATGTTTATCAGTCAGTATTATGTGGGACCTCATTGACAATAATTTTATTTTAAGTCTTATAACATAATAGCTGTGGACATACATCGTACAGACATCACTACACAACATTTCCATAAATAATTCGGAGTAAATAAAAGTCTTATTCAATTTCTTAATCGCATTTTACTCCTACACTATTCCCGCAATACGTCTGAACATTGTCCCAATAATAGATGTTTACATTTTTATCAAAGCATATATACATGTAATAACCCACACACAGTGGATAAATGAGCGGAGAAAGAACTTTGAACATTAGTTTTCATTGTACAAGTATTCTTGTATTAATTAAATAACAACTTAGATAAATGATTTTCAATTCATTTGTTTGATGTGTTTGAGTTTTTGATATTGTCTTTAAAAAAAAATTAAGAGACTTTCAGTTTTAAATTTCCTAAGAGTTCGATATTTTCGTTATTTCACTTTTTTTTTATTCAGAACTTGTTTTATTAAAACATTCTACGCTTTGCTCGTTAGACGAACTATTGTTTTCTCGATTATACGGTGAAAACATTCAATTTAATGATCACTGACAAAGCTGATTGGCATAAACTTATTATTTACAGCGTACTTCAAAGCAAGCAGCTACATAATGGTCGAGAGTGAACCCTGAGTATCCTTTTGGTTCAAGATGTTCTAGATAAAGTGACTAAAGTCATTAAGCATATGGATCCACTTATAACCAAATGACCACACTAGCTAAAAGGTTACTCTACAAGCTATATAATTATTGTTCACAAATGTATCGCCAATTACAAATAACTACAAACAGAAAACTTAATTATGACAATGTGGAAAATGCTAATTGTGCATAGTAACGATCTCCATGATCAGCGTTGATTTATGCTAAACATTACATTAAGGACGTACTAGTACTATTACTAGGAATAAATAAGTACTTGAAAAATTGATGTGAAAAAATGTTTTTCGTTTAACTAAACATTTTAATTTATTTCGCTCCTGCAGGAATATGGAATTTTACATGTATTTTGAAGATATTTAGTTTATTAAAGTAACATAATAAGTATGCGGGTAACTAATGCATGAAATAAATCAGCTACCTTACATATCTATGGTACATCATTCAGTCACAATAAATGTGATGCATGAGACGTACATTTATTCGAAACAAAAGAGCAACGAATCTATATCGGAGTATCATAGAGAAGAATAGAAAAAAGTTAACTTTGTTGTGCATTGAAATGGAAGATTCAGATGTCAGTGAATCGTCAAACAGTTTAAACGATTCTTTGAATACATCAGACATTACTTTGGAATATCTAAATGATGTCGAAACTGAAAGGAGAATTGTTCCTATAGTTTATCTAACAATATTGTGTATCCTTGGGACGATAGGAAATCTGTTGATCATGTACGTTTATTTGATCAAATTCAGGAGAAAAGCAACACATCGTACGTTCATTGTTGCCCTAGCTATTGCAGACTTCCTTGTATGTAGTTTTGCTATACCTTTTGAGATATTCCAAATGACAAGGGAATACACATTTAATGCCGAATGGCTCTGTAAATTTTTCCGCATGTTTAAAAACAGTTTTACGTTATCTTCTGCGTTAATATTAATCGGACTGTCCGTTAATAGATACCGGTCAATTTGTTATCCTCTCAAAACCCAACTTACATATTGTCAAGCCTTAAAATGTATTGTGTGTCTAGTATGCTTCGCTTCAGTTTTTGCTTCTCCAGAAATATTTTTGACTGGAATTAAAATACATAAACTTGAAAACAATTTAGTTGGTAAGGATTGCTCGGATTCTTCAGAGTATGAACATACAATGTATCCTATGATATATGGTACGACTCAAATGGTATTATACATTCTCTGTACCATATCCTTATTAGTCATGTGTCTCTTGATTGGACGACAGATAATGCGACACGTGACGTTTCGTGACCAATTCAGATTGTCAAAAATATTTAAAACAACTTCTAAGGAAACCTCAGTTTCAACGTCAACAATGGTTGGGATAGAAAAGGGGTCAAGTACCAAAAAACGTGTGAAAGATAGATTATTCAGTCATAAAAAACACAAAACATCTTCTCATAAAAGGATAAATTCCCCAACAAAGGTGACACGAACAGCCCTTGTTGTTAGTATATGTTTCGTTATTTTATATTTACCTTATATTACTATGAAAATACTTTCTGCTGTTACGGAGGGACACATTATGCCACCTAGTAAATTGGCATCTATCATAATGCCTACGCTTTCGAGGACACATTTTATGAACAATGTTGTTAATTTTATTATATATTTGAAAATGGATTTATCGTTCCGGAGACAATGCAAGGAATTATTAGTAACATTCATTTCAATATTTGTCAAAAAAGTAATAATTTCTTAAATATATAATTATAAAAGTTAGAAAGTTGACCTTTTTGAATGTATTTAAGATATAATGGTAGCATATAGAGGTTGCCGGTAACTAATATATAAATAATGAATGCAATAAATTACACCTATCAAACACATCAATGGTGAAAGAAACATTACAGCATTCAGTCACTATAACTATGATGCATAAGATGGAGATGTATTCGAAACTAAAGAGCTACATGTACGAAATTTCATCATACTATATACGCGAGGAATAAAAAAGCGTGTACTTTGCTGTGCATTAAAATGGAGAATTCAGATGTAAGTGAATCGTCAATCAGTTTAACTAATTCGTCTAATACATCGGACATTACTTTGGAATATTTAAATGATATCGAAACTGAAAAGAGAATTGTTCCTATAGTGTATCTAACAATATTGTGTATCATTGGGACGATAGGAAATCTGTTGATCATGTACGTTTATTTGATCAAATTCAGGAGAAAAGCAACATATCGTACGTTCATTGTTGCCCTAGCTATTGCAGATTTCCTTGTATGTAGTTTAGCTATACCTTTCGAAATATTCCAAATGACAAGGGAGTACACATTTAATGCGGAATGGCTATGTAAGTTTTTCCGCATGTTTAAAAACAGTTTTACGTTATCATCAACATTAATTTTGATCGGGCTGTCAGTTAATAGATATCGGTCAATTTGTTTTCCTCTCCGTCCCAAATTGTCATATCGTCAAGCTTTAAAATGTATTGTGTGTCTAGTATGTTTTGCTTTAACATTTGCTTCTCCAGAAATATTTTTGACGGGAATAAAAATTCATAAACTAGAAAACAATTTAGTTGGCAAGGATTGCTCGGATGCCGAAGAGTATGCAGATACAATGTATCCTATGATATACGGTATGACACAAATGGTATTATACATCCTCTGTACAATAGCATTATTAATCATGTGTATTTTGATTGGACGACAGATAATGCGACACGTAAAGTTTCGGGACCAATTCAGATTGTCAAAGATATTTAAAACAACTTCGAAGGAAACCTCAGTGTTAACGATGGTTGGGACAGAAAAGGATACAAGTACAAAGAAACGTGTTAAAGATAGATTATTTAGTCACAAAAAGCACAAAACATCTGCTCACAAAAGAATAAATTCACCAACAAAGGTTACACGAACAGCTGTTGTTGTTAGTATATGTTTCATTATCCTATATTTACCATATATTACTATGAAAATACTTTCTGCTGTTACGGAGGGACACATTATGCCACGTAGTAAACTGGCATCTATTATTATGCCTATGCTGTCGAGGACACATTTTATGAACAATGTTGTTAATTTTATTATATATTTAAAGATGGATTTATCGTTCCGTAGACAGTGTAAGGAATTACTTGTTCCATTTGTTTCTATATTTGTCAAGAATGTTATAATTCAGTAAAACATATATTGAAAAGTTGACAGTTTAATTTCCCAAATGAACCCTTTATATTAAAGTAGATACTTCCTACGAAATAGACTTAAATTTTCTGTTTTTCAGAATTGCATTCATTAATAAGTCGTACAAATCATTATCGAAACCCTTGAATCCTTTTGAACAAAAGCATTCTAACTATTACTTTTTTATCGTATGTTTATCGTCCTAAAAAAAATCTAAAGAAAAAAAGAGTATGACTAAAAGGAGATATGAGATATACAAGAATAAGACAACAATCGAACGACACATAAATATCAAGAGGTAATGGTGCGATATTTAATTATTGTCAAAAGTTACCAAAGTGCTAGAAATCGTATCCACCGTACGGTGACCTATAGTTGTTAATGTCTGTGTCATTTTGGTCTTTTGTGGATATTGTCTCATTGGCAATCATACCACATCTTCTTTTTCATACCATCATATATCAGACACAGTGATTGAATAGAAGCATAACTGTAAAAGAGAGGCAAAAGAATACAACGAGAAATTAAAACTCACAAGTCGAGAACAAACTGACAACGCATGGCTTTAAAGCAACAAGAAAGACACCAGTATACTAAACACTATATAGAACACTAAGGACTAAGCTTTTAGTTGAATGTAAACCAGTTATCTTTTAATAAAATGTATTGTTTATAACACGAATTCAATGTACTTCGACGTTGTTTTCAAGTAACCGTTTATTGATCATGTTTTCCTGCTGAGAACCAGATAAACAATGTCGTAATTATATGCAGTCATATGTTTTTTTTTCCTTTTTCATGATGACCAGACAGTAATTGGTATAATTGAAACATTTTCCAGATATTATACATGATTTTAATGATAGAGTTAGATATTTTCTGATTCATGTAAGCTTAAATTAGGTTTTATATTTCAATAGTCCGCAATGCCAGAAATAAGCTGGACTAATCAACTCATAATACTGAATAAGTTCAAATTTTAATTCGAAGAGAAAAAAAACACAATAAGACAAAAAAGTTTACATTGCACTATGTAGATTAAATATTCACCAACTCGAATCCAAACAAAACTGAAGGTTCACTCTGAAATGTTAGAGCATTTTTTTATCGTCTGGTCATATGTGGTTAATATAACAATAAATGCTTACCCTGTTGACATTCAGCCTGATTCAGTTCGATAGGAGTTCATGCGATAGATTATTTTCCGTCCCATATTTGTAGGCCATATCTCGTTTTAAAGTATTTGAACAGACATATAAAACTAGAATATAATATTCAAACTGGTCTGTTCATACTTTTTTACTGAATTAAATCCAAATAATTTAGCAAAAAAGAACGTTATCATTTTTAATAAAGGGAGAAAAGACAGACCCAGAAGATATAGAAGTCTCATTTCTCGTATTCACGTTTGAGAATCATTAACTGAATACATATTCCATTCACATCCTAGATTATCATTACCATTTTCAGATGGGTTACACTGTAATACCATATTCCGACTCATCAAACTTTTGTTGGTAATTAAATGATCTATTGCTATTGTCCTTATATTTTTGTTTAGGTTTTTTATTTGCTTTATACTTAAGGTATCTACTATTCATAATCTATTTATGCCACCAAGCCACCGGGAATCGCGCAGCTGGAGTTATTCTAAGTAGTTCAATGGCAAAAATATGTTTATTGGTGTTCACTTTAATAGAATTTAAAAGAGCCTAATATTTTGTAAAATCACGCCCATGGAATGTCGATCGACATTGTTTAACGTTCATTTCATCAAATTAGTCTACTTGATAACCAGATGCACAATTATATGTATTTATATATTCTACTTTGCTTTAATCATATTGACCAGACAGAAATTGATACAAATCAAATATTTACCAGAGAACAAGAAAACAGAACACAATTTGTATTGTTATTGAATAACGAGAACTTCAAAGAAGTATATCCTCGTAAATTTGAATTAGGCTTTTTGTCCTACTCGTTTTATATGCTAAACACTTTTTGAAAAAAAACCTCTTCTTTATGATAAATTTGAAGTAAGTAAACCAAATTTTCATTGTATACTGTTGATAAAATTTGTGTCAAATAACTATGAGTATATGTTTCTTTTGTAAGAGCAACAGTTATGTTCTTTTTTCCTTGTTCATTAGTTTCCAACGAATATGACTGGTTATTATGTTTTTGTAATTTTAAACAATCACAATCAACAGAGGCAACTAGTAAAGTTATTTAACTGGAAACTTCATTGAAATTTGATTCACCTTTCCCAACTTTTAGTTTTCTGTGTATTGTTACAGTGTTTCATTTGTCGGAGCAACAGCTGTGTTATCCTTTCCTTGTTAATTATTTGTCACCGCAAACGACTGATTACTTGATATTTACACATATCAAGTAACAGAAGCCACAAGTGGAGTACTATACACCAGGAACATCACCCTTATTTCAATGAGTTCATTATTCTCAAGCCTAAGTCAAAGCCTCGGGCTGATATGGAGTCTCGGGATGCTACAAGGGTCAATATGGAAACGGGCATATTATAATCTATAAATGTGCCTATGTTTTAATTGCCCGTTTTATGTTGATCACATCATACACAATACAAACGAACCATTTACCAGATAGGTGTTTAAAGTTACTATTACTACTAAGTTATTAAGATTTATAATCCAATCTTTCTAAGGTTTTTAGATCTGGAGATTAAGTTAACAATTAAATTAATTAATTAATGAACCCCATAATTATAAATACGTTAATATTTCATAAGGGTATCATCAATTACAGAGATAATTTTGTGTCATATCGAATCTCTTCTCTAGCATTTTGATTTTAGAAAATATAACAATGTTTAGCTGAGTAATACGGGTAAAATACGAATTCTACTTATTTTTTGTCTCTATTATTTTCCATTGTCAAGCCTTCTCATGTTAAAGTTAATATCATTGCTTTATAATAAAAAATGACGCAACAATTTTGTGCAACATATCCACTAGTATATTTCACTTGTCGGAGCAATAATTAGTTTCTCCTGTAGTAAGTTATCACTGACGACGGTTTAATACCCGTTGTTCACCACCTACAATATTACAAGCCCAACGTCGGATGCCTATAGTGGGCAGTTAACACAAGCACATCCCCGATTTAAATGTGTTTCGTGTTGTTAAACTGTGTTCAGTTCCGTTATCTTGAACGCTTGAATGAGACAACCCTCAAGTCATATTCCAACCGTTATACAATTTTTCCGTTTCCTCATGTTAAGTTTATTTAACAGGAAAAACATTCACTGACGACACACTCGGTCTGAAGTCATTTTGAAGTTAATGATAATTTAGTTTTTTTCAATCCAACATTTTGTGTTCATACATTGACGTATGGTATTTCAATAGAAGTTGATAAAAAAAAGTAAGAAATGACACAGTAGGTAACCACTAAAGGTCACTGTACTGCCTACACAGATGACAAATTCCAAAAAATACTTTCATAAGCAATATTTTAATTGGCATGTTCTAACTTTTTATATATAGAACAAAAACAATTGTTAAAGACATATCTTTAGTTTTTAATTAAAGAAACAGCAGAATAAAAAAAAAACGTAAACACTATAAAACAATCAATGCTTGTATTTGTTCGCGTTTAAGATTCATTAATTGAGGATTTTTCCCCATAATAACCTAGATTGTCATTTAAAGACGGTCGATTTATGAGTTTGACTGTTCCTCTGGTATCTTTCGCCCCTGTTTTGCAATTATAGAAATTTAAGCGGGTAAGTAACCGAGTATTATGCATTGTCAGTACTTAATGTGTACGCCTAAGTGTAAAAGAAATTTAAAGAACCTCACAAGTGGTGTGAACTTATAAACTTAATTTTAAGAATATTGAAACAACATTTGTTTGTTAAATTCATGTTCGAATACATTTTCCATCATTCTTTTGAAATAGCTGTTTATTTATTGCTTTTGCCTTTAAATGTTTTTTATTTCTGTGTTTTCATTTTGCTTGTAATTAGGGTGCAAGATTACAAATATATATAAGTCAACAAAACAACTGGTACATGTAGCCTGGAGATCTAATTTCTGCCAAGTAGTTCAAATGAATTCGTTTATATTTAGATGTGCACTTTTACAAACCAAAAATTCAAAATAGATATGTATATGAACATGATGAAGCCGGTTCAGTGTTGATCAACGTTGTCAATCTTATATTTGATCACATTTGCCTGCTGGTTACCAGACGCACAATGTCGTAGTTATATGCATTGATATGTTTTCTTTTGCCCTAATCATGTTGTTAATAATGCCAGACAAACATTTATCAGATACAAGATAAATATACAGAAAACAATTAACATTGCTATTAGAGCGAGTAGCTTCAATGAATTATATTTTGATCATCGTACATCTTTAAAGAAGGTTTAATAATGACAGTTTTGATGAATGATGATCAATCTTTTTAAAGCTAAGGTGCGTAATCTTTTCACAATTTATTCTGTATAATGTTAATGTTATTGCTTTAAAAAAAATCTTAAGATTTATGTTTCAATACCGTAGCAATACTCAATTCTTCCTTTTCTCTTTGCTGGTGTTTACTCTACCCACTACGACTGATTACTCTATATTTACTTATCACAAGCAACAGGACGGAAACAACTAATGGGGTTGTGTACCCAAACCCATTCCAAGTCATATTGGATTCTGTTTTTCCAAGAATAAGTGTTTCTTTACAATTTAGGCTAGTATTGGTTTTTGCTCTCTATCATCTTCTAACGTGGTTGCATTTATATTTTTAAGCAAATTTGGCTCCAAATTGTACGTTACGATTTTATCAAAAAGTAAAATCACAAAAATACTGAACTCAGAGGAAAATCCAATCGGAAAGTCCATAAAATTTTATAACTATGCCTAGTATCAGTAAACGTGCATACAGGAATTAGACTGTTTGTTATATTGTAGACTATTATACTGTATCTTTTTTTCATATAAAAAATAATAGAAAAGCGATTTTTATTGCAAAAATCATTCGTGCAAAATCTCAAATTATAGTCATTAGTTTATAATTGTTAGAGCCATTAAAAAGCTTAACGGGATGATTTATTCATCTGAAGCACGAACATCATTTGACTAAAACTAGATAACATTCATAATTACTGATCTTGCTTATAGGATTTTCTTAACCCAGGCATAGGTAACCTAAGCCGTATTAGGTACAACTTTTTGGAATTTTGGGTCATCAATGCTTTTCAGCTTTGTACTTGTTTGGCTTTCTAACTATTTTAATCTGAGTTCACTGATGAGTCTTTTGTACACAAAACGCGCGTCTGGATTATTTAATGATAAGCTTGGTACCTTTGATAACTAATTAAACTAAATAGATTTGCCAAAATTCTTCAGGGTAAAAGGGTCTCATGTTTTAGATGTCGACAAAAGTATTCCATGACATATTACCAAACTTTTGTATTTGATGGTTCTTTGGCGTTTTTAAATACTAAATCATGGAAGTAAAATTACTCTAAAAAAATTTAGTATTTTTTTTCGACATACGTTTATTTAATTTTCTAATAATCTATAGCAAGGACCATTGAAATACACAAATTTTGTAAATAATTTGAAAGGTAAGTTGTTCAGAAAATGTTAAATTTTTTTATTTTGTTTAAAAGTGATAGTTTCTTAGATAAACTAACTTTTTCAGTAATAACTAGTTTGTATTCCCCTGGAAATAAGAATTTTTACTGATGAACATTTTGTGCAGTCAATGATGATAATAATTATAAACCACCATAAAATTTTGGTTTTTAGTGGAGTTCGTGTTGTTTCTTAATTATTATTTATAACTATTGATGTAAATGTCCTTTGGTTTTGTGAGTCTTAATTTACTTCTTGGTGTTGATTGTTATTGTCTTATTGATAGCGGCTTTGGCTTAACATTGCTGAACCAAAGTATTCAACTGACGGGAAAAGTTGAAACTACAACAATGTCTTCTTTGTATGATATGTAAAATATTTGGCTTTTGAATTAGAACTACTTTTAGGTCTTGCTTGAAGGGAAAAAATCAAACTAAACATTGTGCCTTTTGTATTTCAATTATTTGTCGCTTTGTATCGATCTAATGACTTAAGACTTTTTCGACTGATTTTTATATTTTACTCTTATGTTTTGTCGTTATACCATTGTTTTAGATTACGAGTTGGTTGAACGCCCAACATCTTCAGTGATCTTGTATTGCTGTTGATCGATTTCGCTTAATAATTTATACATATTTATTTATAGTGGATTCTACTTTGAGGGTGCGAGTGCTGCCTTGTAGCGGCATTAGCCTGCTCTTCTTCAAAATCTACAAGGGTGTTCTTAACGTGCAAGAGATATGGCTCCCTCTTAATACGGGTCAGCCATTTATCGTCCCCTTCCGACTGACTATAATCGTTTCCTCAGAGACCATACTCACAAATGGTGTCAAGAAAGAGCCGAAAATTCAGTTTCTGAAATGTTCATCACGGAACGGCTTATTGTCTTGTGTGGTGCTGTTGTACCACTGTCCTAGGCTAAGGGGATGTTGGACAGCCGCTAACATGTTTAACCCCATTAGTCATGGATAGGTAGTTAATCAGTGGTTTTCGTTTTTTGCTGTTTATCATATTCGGTTTTTATTTACTTAGTTTGTACATAAATCAGGCCGTTAGTTTTCTCGTTTGAATTTATTATTTTACATTTGTCAATCGCGGTCTTTTATGAATTGTTATGCAGTATGTTTTTTTTCTCATTATGTTAAAGGCTTTACATTGCCATATTGTTGCTAAATTCTACGTCGTTTGGTCTCTGTAGATTATCTCATTGGTATTCACACCAAATCTTCTTGTTTTTATATTTCGGGTGCCATTAGTGACGGCATGGTCTAAGTAGTTATTTGCCACTAGCCTGTCAACACAGAGATTGGGAGTTGCTTCTTTGTGCGTAACCCAATCTTAGTTGACCATAAAAAAAGAAGATATGATATGATTGCCAATGAGAGAACTCTCCACAAGAGACCAAAATGATTATACTTCTGACATATCTTCAAATTAGTTTTTTTAATTTAGTTTTAATTGCCCATAAAGATGATTCATGTCCTCAAATATATTTCATATAAAAAATGTCAGAATATCTGTTTCTTGCCCTAAATATAATGTTTCCAATGCTTGTATCCAAAAAATAGGACACAAGCGTATAATTTTATTTGTTTTATATGATATTGATGTATGGTATAACATTTATGGAAAAATGCACTCAAGAAAATGTCGTTTCGTAAAATTTCATTAACAAGCATACTTCGTATGTTTATTAGAATTATCATTATTTATATCTAATAAGTCTTATCATTTTTCCAAGGGATCAAGTGCAAAAAAATATCTTTAAAAAAATTGTGAACAGCAATTGTGTGTTCTTTTTTAACGTACTTTAATGATTAAATCATTTGTAAAAACATTCTCGAATTCATTTCTGTTTGATACCATTTTAATTTTTTTATAAGTGTCTAGATTAACTGATGCACTGACTTGTCCTGACTGTATACTATTTGGATAAAAATCCCCGAAAAGTAAAGTCCGTAGATTAACACATATATAGTTCTGGTAAAGCAGATAAAAGAAAACTAAATGAATATGTTTTAGAGGGAAAACGGTACTATTACATTTTCCCAGCATTAGGTTGGCCTTTTGTGTACCCAAGACAGGTGAAAGAAGTCAACTTAGGAGTGCTGTGATTGGATGTAAGGGTACAATATATTTTTTTTATTATCTATGAATAACTGCAGTGAGTAAATTTACAATATAAGTTTTAAAACCTATTGAAATATTTTCTAGAGAATTATTCGAAAAGGCTTCCAAAATTTCATAAATTTGGTGTAAAATGACGGTGGGCATGGATAACATAAACAAGCTCCTTTGGAAATTGGTCATGATACTATTTGGCTTCAATTTTTAAAATAGACTAATAAAGTACTAACACCACACATAAATGTTTTATCTAGGTTTTTATTATAAAAAGTGGTAAATTTAGAAAATGTTAGTATTGTCGCCTATGGCAGAATAAATAGTACCGTTTTCCCTATACTCAAGAGAGCAAGGGAAATCAAAATCAATCAGACTTCAGTCATATTATACTATTTTGAAGCATTTAATAAGGACATTTTATTTTTATCACAAAGAATAGAAATTTTTATCTGAGAACAGTTCTGTGTTGAGAAAAGTGCTGAGTCATCATAATTCGTCAAATTGATGGGTACTGATATAAAACTTTATTCTAGAGTTTCAATATTAACTATGTTGTATAAACTGCACCAAACTATTGTTCTTTTGTATTTGTTTTTACCTTTCGCAATGATTAATTCAATTAGAAAACCCAGAATTCAAGTCGTGACAAATATTTTTAACTGAAATATTTGCCTTTTTTTGCTGTGTAATTCCCTAAATGTATCAATTGGGTATTTTCCTTGACACAATCTATTAAAATTGAATATTGTCTGGTTAAGTTTGTACTGTTTATATAGTAAGGCAGTATTTGGTAATACTAGAGGCATTTTCACTGTTAAAATTGATCATCTAAGAAAAAAGAGGCCCACTTGAGGCTAAATTTAGATAGAATTTATACTTTCCTGTGTAAAGAATTGCTCACATTGTTGGCAATTCAAGCAGCAAATATTTCAATAGTGCTTCATTTTGTAGTTTCTATCTTTTATTATATCAGGCATATATAATTTGTCATTTTGTACTGTTTGAAAAGACTTTTGTTGGAAATTTATACTCCCAAGGGACATAATGTAGCTTTTTCATAGATTAATACAGGCAACAAAGGCAACTTTACAGCTGAGTATTTTGCAGATTTAATGTTTTAAGTGTCTAATATCCTTGTT
Organism: Mytilus edulis; assembly: GCF_963676685.1. Taxonomy (NCBI): domain Eukaryota; kingdom Metazoa; phylum Mollusca; class Bivalvia; order Mytilida; family Mytilidae; genus Mytilus; species Mytilus edulis. The sequence goes on from NC_092350.1 coordinate 34,706,247, forward strand.
TTTATCATCACAAGACTGAATAATGGATTTTCTAACCAGGACTGAAATTTTGAATAACAGTATGGCATATACTAAAGCATGGCATGGAGATTAGTATGACAAATCTTGAATTTGTGCTTATGTTGTAAATTTTGGATAAAATGAACACAAATTGAATGGAACTGTCATTTTTATCTGTTTAAATGGAACTGTTTATTATTCTTTTTACATAAGTTAAGATATAGTTGGATACAGGTTGTTTATTAAAAGCCTTATTTGAAAGAAGTAGAGAAAGAGGTAAATCAGTATGTAGGGGTAGGGACATAAAATGATCCATGTTTCTTTAAGTAATGGGGACATACTATTAGTTATCTTGGTGTAATCAGGGGTGTACAGAATTTTACACCGTTGTTGAAAATTCATTCATTCTGAGGCGCAGCCGAATGGGTGTAAGAATTTTCAACAACGGTGTAAAATTCCGTACACCCCTGATTACACCAAGATAACGAATTTATTTCTTATGAACAATTCCTTTAGTCAATTTGAAATCAGGATGTAAAATTGTAAAAATGGTAATGAAAGTTTTCCAGCTTAATATTTTTTCAATGTCCATTTTGCTGCACATTGTCGAATACTTTTTTACTTTATTTTTGAAAAATTCAGAAAATTTTTGTGTTCTTTTGAATTTAAAAAAAAAACAAAAAAAAACTTAATAATTTTTTTCTAATTTTTTTTTTTCCTTTATTTTGGCAAAATTTCATTTTTAATTTTTTTTGGGCAAAATTTCATTTTTTTTTAAAACATTTTGGCAAAATTTTATTTATCCCCGGGTGAACAAGGGTGGGGTTTTATTTACACCGGGATAGTCAACCAATCAGATTGCAGTATTTTTGCTGCATAAGAAATAAAAGTATTTATTATAGTCATGGTTTCCACAATAACCAAGTATTGCATTGATGGTGTCATAAGAATTCTTTATAGCTTTGTGTCACAGTATAGGGAAAACGGTACTATTACATTTTCCCAGCATTAGGTTGGCTTTTGGTGCACCCAAGACAGGTGAAGGAAGTCAACTTAGGAGGGCTGTGATTGGATGTAAGGGTACAATATATTTTTTTTATTATCTATGAATAACTGCAGTGAGTAAATTTACAATATAAATTTTAAAACCTATTGAAATATTTTCTAGAGAATTATTCGAAAAGGCTTCCAAAATTTCATAAATTTGGTGTAAAATGACGGTGGGCATGGATAACATAAACAAGCTCCTTTGGAAGTTGGTCATGATATCATTTGGCTTCAATTTTTGAAATAGACTAATAAAGTACTAACACCACACATAAATGTTTTATCTAGGTTTTTATTATAAAAAGTGGTAAATTTAGAAAATGTTAGTATTGTCGCCTATGGCAGAATAAATAGTACCGTTTTTCCTATAGAGGTGAAAACAGGTATACAGTCAGATTATGATATTAAAAGTATGATTAACCATCATGATCCTTGCATTGTTGTGTCTGACGTACAACGCACACAAATGATGTCAATGTCCATGTCCAGGTAGAATTAGCTCTGATTGATGGCTTGTTAGAGTCAAGAATGCTTTTCTTATCATCTGATATTTGCTTTGCATGTTTATAACATCAATCATTTGGCTTAATATAAAGATGTTCCTATCATTATGAACTTGCTGTTAAAGAATTATCTACGTTATATGACTTATTCGCAGGGTGAGATGTTTAACAGGTAAATGTGATATAAATTACGTGCACTATGTTGCAGCAAAGAGTTTTATGTCGTTTACCTTGCTTTACTAATATCATAATGATTTTTATTTGTTTTTTGACATTGACCTGATAGAATCAGTAGTCAAAAGTACAATTTCAGCTTTTATTTCTTTACGAATTATATCGTCAAGGCTGTCTGCTGATACATATTTCTAAAAAATGAAAACATTTAATATGTTTAAAACAGAATAATAACATTTAAACAAAAACAAAATAATTTTGAAATTAATCTCAAAAATATAATTAAAAGTAAAGTTATGATATGGATTACTGAGTATGCAAATGCATGTTTTTCAATAATCAAGTGCAATGTATTAATTTAGCTTACAAGAAAAAAAAATCTCATGAAATAGTATGTACTCATTTCAAGTAAGAGGTTTCGCTAGCTATAAAACCAGGTTTAATCCACAATTTTCAACAGAAGAAAATGCCTGCACCGAGTCAGGAATATGACAGTTGTTATCCATTCGTTGGATCTGTTTGAGCTTTTGATTTTGCCATTGATTTATGGACTTGCCTTTTTGAATTTTCCTCGATGTTTAGTATTTATTTTAATTTTTTTTTATTTTTCCTATTTTATACGTTACGGACGGCATAAACATATTTAAAAGGCGTGCATTGCTTTATCTTTACAGAACAATTTGTATCAATAATCAAACCTGTACTAATTCTTTAAAATAATTTATATAACGTAGCATAAATGCTGTGAAATTCTGATCTGGTGTGTATGTTTTTCTCACACATTGTCAATATAATGTAGTTATATGTAAGTGATATTCAAATGACAGGTTAAGCTAGCTATACAACCAGTTTCAATCCACTATTTTCTGAATACGGAATTGCCTCTACCTAGTCAGTAATAAATTTGTTTTACTCATTCAAAACAAATATAGCAATCTACTACATATTTTATCGTTAGTTTGTGCCTTTAAGATTGTACAGTAGAAGTCTTTGTAAGTGTTTTACACCTTCAGTACAAGAGAGGTTTCGGGTACGTATTTTTATAAGTATCAATCTGAACGATAAGGTTTCAGTACTCTCAAAGTAGTAACCTGTTAAAAACAGTGCAAACTCTCGTCAGAAATGTGTTTCAACTTGAATAACATATGTATGAGAAAAAGTTCCAAAAGAAACAATATTTACCAGTTTCAACTTATTAACTTGTCTAAAGTTGGCACAATATCCTCTTTCAAAATATCTCGAAAAGTCGTTTTAATTAAGAAAAGAATGAGCAGATCAAAGAATATTATGAAACGTAAAACCTACACAAAAAAGTAATAAATAAAAAATAAGGAATATATACTAGTAACCAACTTGACAACCCAATATGACATCCTAAACTTAACTAGCAAAACAAAAATGAAACAACACTATATAAATTTCAGATGTCCGAAGCGCTTTTCCTAATTTACCCCTATCAGGAACGTTCAAATTCGAATATTGAAAGTCAATGAGCCAAAACTGTTGACGAGCTTAATGTCATACAAACAAGTCTAAACAAGTGACAAACCATACAATATATATGCCCAATGGATCTCACAGTGATAGAGATACATGGTTAATACGAATATTTATAAAAGTCTGAAAATTACTCCAAACAGTGTTAGAGTTAGATTTTACATAATATAAGACCTTTGGATATTGTCTTTATCAGTGATGGCATTGATTTTCATTTTCTTGAATTAAAACATAGCTTAATATGTATCGAGTTCAGTTATGGAAACTCTTAATTCTACACCTTTCCGATATTTATATTTTAACATTGCAGATGCAGTCTCATGCTTTTCTCAGACTGTATATGACGTCTGTGTACACTTAATCCGTTGAATGTGTACTGATTTATGTTTTAGGTTAGGAAATGTGATAGATTGGTGTATAAGTTGTGATTGGTCTTGATCTAGCTTTTTCTCTGAGATCGGTAATTGAACTTTTACCTTTTGTTAATTGTTGGTGTTTCCTTCGTCCTGATCTTGAAGGGTATTCACATTTCCAGCTGCTTTTTTTTTTACAGCAATGGTACAGGTAATGGAATGTTGAGCTAACATTAACACGGTAAACTGTGCTCTGTTCTTGATGTGCATCCCCATTCAAAAGCCTGTTCATTCAGTAGCTGTTGTTGGTTTGCTACCTGTCATATTTACTTTTTGTTAATTGTTTTAAATTTGAACAAATGAGCGTGCTACCGTTCCGTTTTTGTTATGCCAGGGCCTCTTATGGATCATTTTACGGTATGGCATTTTGCTTATTGGTGAAGGTCAAACGATGTCCAATATCAATTTTTAATATCCACCGTCTTCGGTCTCTAATGGACAGTTATCTCAATTATGACATCGTCTTATGTTTATGATACACAAACCAAGGAATTAACACTAGTATTATAAAAAATGTCGAGTTAAGGTATACCTCAATATATGTTTCAATTGCATCTGTCTTTAGAAATACAGGAGAATACTTTTCTTCTTCCCTATTTCACCATCTTTGTACATGTTCTACTATTTGCAAGCACCCGAGAATCCCAGTAACAAAAATGTCGACAAAATTTACGAAACCATAAAAAATGATAACAGTTATTTTATTCAAGATTGCATATGGTTACTCTGGGAAAGATCTCACTAAAAATGATAGGAATGAAATGTTTTGGGAAAAATGATGAAATTAATGACAAATTTTGTTATCCTTTACGAAGTTAAACAATTTATTCTCCTTACAGTATTTATAAACCGCTTCTCTGCAATGCAGTTTGTCACTCTTCATTTATAGCAAGTGATTAACGTCTTGTAAATAGGTAGTTCATGCAATGTAACAAATAACGATTAATTTATACACTCTTTATTCAGATAATCCTGGATGATTTATTTTTTAAACAAAAAGCTACTGTACAACTCAACCTACCTTTACTGTACTGAAGTTTGGTCTCTGTATATGATATTACAAATCTAGAGTCAAAATATTGGTCATTGGTTACCATCAAAGTCCAATTAAATTTGCAAAAACTTTAATTGGATTAAATAAATCAGCTGTCAATTTAGCAGTACTAGCTGAACTTGGTATGTATCCAGTTTTTATAGACGCTTTTAAACTGACAATTGGCTTCTGGTTGCATGTGGTCAAATCTGCTAACAATTGTTTACTAAAAGATGTATATTGTTCCAACCTGCAATTAACCAATGGATTTACTAAAAAGATTGAACAGTTACTTGCTACATTAAATTTTTCACATGTTTGGAAAAATCATGATATATTTCAAAAAGGCGTTTATTATATGCAATTCATACCAAACTTAAGGATAGATATCTTAATTATTGGAAAGAAAATATATTTTGTGATAATAAATCAGTACATGGTAATAAGGTGAGAACATATAGACAGCTTAAAGAAAATTATAAATTGGAAACCTATTTATTGTTAAATATAGACAGAAAAGTAATAGGGCATTTTGTTTAATTTCGTATTAGGAAAGTGTTCTTAGAATTGAACAAGGGCGTCACACTTAAATCCCTGTAGAAGAAAGAATTTGTCCTTTGTGCCTCTTAGAAGTAGAAGATGAATTTCATTTCACTTTAAAATGTACAAAACTAAATATAATTAGAGACCAACTGTTTTCCAAAATTAGTGAAATAGTTCCCTCTTTTTTAAATATGACTAATGAAGCAAGATTTAAATTTTTGTATACGTGTGTTGAGACTGATATAATTAGAATTATTGTTAAATTTATAAGCGACATGTACATTTCTAGAAATGCTTTATTAATCACTAAATAACTTTGTGGTACCACCTCCTCCTATAATGTTTATGAATTTGGTATGATATATATATATGTTTGTATGTTTGTGTATAACAAATTTGTATTGTCTTGGTATCAATCCTGTAATTTTGGATTTTAAACCAATAAAAATTACTTACTTACTTACTTACTTACCTACCAATTACAGTAGGAAACATCGAATGAACTGAATGTAGTACGCAGTTGGCTGAAATAAATGAGAATCAGAGAGTAACAAATAAAATGCAGTAAACTTTTGAATTAACGCTTTTATGACAGTCATATATGTAATGCTCTGCGACAAGTCTCTATTTGACGTCTTATAAACCAAACATTATAAGACCTATATACACAATTCATGTTAAGGAAATGTTCATCATAGAAGAAACGGGCTTTAAAAAGAGTGAATATGGTGAAAGAAGATCACGAGAAGAAGACCACAAAATAAAAAGACAAGAGAAAAGCTGTTTCTATCTATGAAGTGGTTTGGACCACTTTTGTTTTAAATATTAGAGAAACAATCTCGATTCAAACTGAACATGTAACTTGATGTCGGTGGTTGTCTTGTGGTCATTAATTCATAATTGTCCTTTGGGTTTGTTTAAAATAAAAAGGGTGGAAAATACAAGAGGGACATTCAAAATCATAAATCGAAAATAAACTGACAACGCCATGGCCAAAAAACAGATACAGTTGATTATCTAGGATATTTGCAATTATGGAATAAAATTCTTAACATCCAAGAAGAGGTAGGTAATCGATATGAGAGGGACTTCATTTCATATGTCTAAAATAAACTGACAATGCAAAGGCTAAAGAAGAAAAAGACAAAACAGACAAACAAAAGTCAATGAAACACACCAAAGAAAGGTAAAGGCGGAGCAACACGATCCACAAAAAAATGGGAGTGGTCTTTGTGTTACATCTTGGAAATATTACCATATCCCATAATAAAGCATTTTATTTACATATGAGCCAACAGTTTCTTGACAGGCCAAACATACATCCGATGAACTACTTAGACTACACGTCCACCAAGGCCGCTCAATCGTGTTAAGGCATTATACATACCTTGGTACGGCAATGTTGCTACTTGTTTTGAGACACACTTTTGACTTGTGTGGTATGGTATGTAAAACAGATTCTATAAAAAGAAGGGAATAGAACAAAAAGAAACAGTACAAATTAAAACGAGAAATATCTGAAATATGTGTTTAAAGGTTTGGAGGTAATACTATCTTAAATCGAAATAGAGAAAAATGAGCGTTACGAAAAAGAAATCATTTGTATGTCTCTTAGTATGTCATTCCCTGTACCTTTAATTTTGTGGTTGTATTGTATTGTTCTGTTACTACTGTATTGTAGTGCATTATATTGTAGCTAGTCACAAAGTAAATGTAAACAAAATGATATTGATAAATCAGACGTCAGACGGCTCCAATTTCTCTTCATTTAACGAAGCTGTACAAATTAAACATGATGTGTGATAGTGTCTGACAAATATACAAACAATACATACATCAAAATGCAAATAGATACAGTATAGAATGTTTGCATATTATCATTCGATTAACAACGATAAACATGACCAATGGTCAATATATCAATGTCATATTTCCGGTTTCTTGCCAAAATTGTCATTATTGTCGTTATCAGGTTTCTGAATTCTATTCGACATCAGGTTAAAAATGTGTTCCTTTTTACATTGACGTCGATCTAGGACACGAATCAATGACATCGTGTTGTACTTCTTTATTATTAGTTTTACGCTGTCTTGAGATGCAAACTTAATATGACCTTGATACAACCGAATTCCCTCTTATAAAATTGACAAATTTCCTTCTTAGATAATTTGTTTGTAAAATTAAGATAAGACTTGTATTACCATTTGGAAAATACAAGGTAAGGCAAATAACTTAATTCTAGTGTACCTACATACGGAAATGGGATATAGATAGTAGATGTGTTTGCCTCGGTTTTATTTTGGAACCCGGATTTGTTTTCTCTCAATCGATTTATGACGTTTGAACAGCGATATACTACTGGTGTCTTTATGTATACGTCAATGAAATAGCAAACAAATGACACAAAAACCAAACAAACAAATTCGAAATCTAAATATGTACACATTTTGCAGCTCGTAATCAAGTTTAAAAATAGCATTATTGTTGCCAATTTTACTGCACCAGATTCTTGTTTTGACCATTACAGGGTTTGATTTATAATACATATACCACACGTCGAATAACACGTGTGCAGCAAGACCTGCTAACCCTTCCAGTAAGCACATGTTATCACTTTGGGGCAAGTGTTGTTCAGTCTTTAGTTTTCTATGTTGTGGTTGTTAAGCTGTTGTGTGTCTTCTTATCTTGTACGTTTTTGCAAAGGTGTTGTCAATTTATTTTCGTCTTTCTCAGTCTTGAATGGTACTATTTTATCGACTGTATGTTTGTTTGTCTACATTCAACAGCAAATTCCAGCGATTACAAAACACTTATATACATCATTTAAAGACAAACACTTTACTAAGTTCATGACGACGGACAAACATACAAACATATGACGGGGTTCAATTATTTTGGTTTAGATCTCAAACTTACAAGTTCTCTCTCTTGTTTTATTTTGATTAAGGGAATAATAACATACACTCAAAAGATCGTGCAATGAAAATCAAAAGATACATTCACTATATCTCTCTGGTCATAATTCGAGTATTTGCTAAAACCAAGTGTGCATCATATCTTATACTGTAATATTTGCGATTTTACTTCTTGGTAAAGTTCCATACAAAAACTTCATAACTAGAATATAGGTTTTTCTACAGGAAGTAATATAATAAATATTTTAGTCTGGTTTTAAACTATAACGTAGGAAATTGATTTTAATGCTTATGAGTTCATTTTGTATCAGACGCATTTGTAAAAGTAGAACAACAAAGTTTAAGTATAACATTTGCCATTGAATCTATAAAGGATAAATAAAACTGTATAAATCATTTGCAATATATAATACCATAAGACTTTACTTTACTTTACACAATAGAACTTTTTAATAAAGTCTTACGAGTTGTATCATCCTAGCTGAAAAAAATGTATTCGTGATTAAAAGTCTGGCATTTTCTTGTGTCTATTCTACACATTTCTAAGAATACCTGCTTGTTTTTATAGAAGAAAAATGAACCAAAAGCATATTATTTTTTATTAAATGTGACAAATGTGACATCCCCCTTTGGGATGTGGTAGAGTATGTTGCGTGTATTTGGATTAGGAACGGTGTAATTACCGAATCGACCCATCTTTCCAGTAGTTACTGGCGTTGATACTTTTTCAAAATTATGTTTTATCAATTAGATAACATTTATGTGAATAAAGAATCATGCTTATATAGAAGAATCCATGATCATTGAATAATGTTTCTAATAATTCTTTTCATCTAGGAATATGGCTCCTATAAGGGAAATGTCTTATTTTTGCAAAGTATAAGTGGTAACAGTAAAATTAAACTAAACATATAAAAAACAGCACATTTCAACGTAAGCATATATCAATTTTGACAGTTCAAAAGCTGTCAACCGTCAGCACACGTATCATCGGGAATAAGATCCATGACGTACGTAAAAACAAACAATGAAAAAACACACAGTCCAGATTTAACAAAAAGAAGATGTAATAATCTGGCCAGAAGTGATGGGTTGCATGAGATTCCCGACCTCGAAACAGGGGTTGATGATTGATCAGAAACATTCTTATGATGTGGCCTCAGAATCATGATGACATCGAAGAACCCATGATAAGGTGAAGCAGAATGAAATAACATTCCTACAAATGTTTGTTTGTCTAGATATACAGCTCTTCAATATATCCAAGCCCGATGGAAATCTTTATTTATTTGACATGCTTCCTGTACATGTACAGGGGATAACAAACAAAAACAATAATATAAAAAATGATAACAAAAATCATCAACTGACAGCATAATACAACAGACAACAGTTACACATGTTTGTGAGCCATTAACAATCCCCTAAGATGCGGCAGTGTTGGAACAGCACAACATATAAAAGAACAAACCTTAAAAACCAGTACGCAAAAAAAAAACTTACCCTTCATCGGATTGGCACTCAGTACTAAAAAAGGTGTCTTTACTTGGCACAAATTTGTGATATTATTAACTTAAACTAGTTTTATATTGCCACATTTTGTATAGTCATTTACCTTGTTTTGTCTGCTCCTCAACATTATATTTTATTTCCCCACCACTTGTGTTGCTTCTATCATATTTATCTAAACTTGTATGTACATGCATCTTACATGTAAAACAAATATACAGAAACTGTACGAAGCAGTTACAAACAAAAATAATAAAAAAACGAAAATGAAGGCAAAAATATCACTCTATCACTTTGCTTAAATAGCTATGATAATGCTCTCACAAAATAACTGCCGAGGCTGTGAAAATACAGGGGTCCCTAAGTATGCGACCTGGGCTACTTAGGTTTTCATATAGCAGGAAATGATTGAATAAAATATTTGTTATCGTTAAAAAATATATATAAGCGCTTTAAGTGTAAAAATAATTTGACAGAATTATTTCCATCAAGATTTATTTCATTTCACTCTGATCCCAAAATATTCAGTGTAAGAGTAGACTTGTTTCATGTACCTTAAGTGATATACAAAGACGGATAATTCAATATCCCTTAGAATATGAAAAGAGTGTACAACAAGAATAAACTACATGTAAACACTAACCTAATTATCTACATTTCTATATACTAATATCATTAATTGCCAGGAATCTAAATTGTTTTATTGTTCGTATGATTAACCTACCTTCGCTTGGGAGCAACTTGTACTATTCTTTTGTAGATAAACAGTTTCCATGTTTAAAGCAAAAAGAGTTATTCCTTTGTATGTTTGTACAGCTTACGGACACGAAAGTGTATTGTAGAGAGAATTTGTAGGCGTTGGAAGCAACACAGACATTGAATGATTTCTTAAAATATGTAAACGAAATGCATTTATATAGATATAGGAAGATGTGGTGTGAGTGCCAATGAGACAATTCTCCATCCAAATAAAAATTAATAAAAGTAAACCATTATAGGTCAATGTATGACTGTATGTTGGAAATATGTTCCATCTGTCCTAAGTTTTATCCACGTTATAACGAAAATACGATACTCTCAACAAGTATGCCCTTAAGATGCAAGATTAAGTATCTTTAATTGAAGTGTTTTCTTTGAAAATACGAATGCAACTCATTCATAAGAAAGTAAGTAGTTAAAATAAAAACGAACGACATAAACTCCAAAATGAATTAAAAACCAAATTAACACGCTTCAACAAGAAATAGTAATTATATAACTAAGGAAAACACATTTCACAGAATACAACTGTCATTGCATCATTTGAAGACGGATTGTTAATTTTAGGTTACTGCCACAGTAGAGCTTAAATGTGTACAGTTAACTGTGATAATTTGAGTTGAGCGTCCGATGTCGAACATTAACCCAAATAGTAAAACCTCAATGTTTCAACGTCATAACACTTAGTGTAAAATCATGTGACCTTCTGAACTCATAAAATTGTTTACTTTCTCCTCACACATATCAACATTATCCATTGCGTTAATTTATGGAAAAAAGAGGAGGAAGAAAAAAAAATAAAATAGACGTGTATATTATAAGAAACTGAAATAAATTTGTAAAACGAACTTTCAATCTTCTAATGAACCAAATTCTTTGTATGTTTTTTAGATGCAATGTTCCCACGTTATTTATTATAGATTTAGTTCAACATATTGCTGCTCCTATGAACAAAATACAAATATGTAACACATCAACAAAAGACAACCACTGAATTACAGGCTCCTGACTTGGGACAGGCACATACATACAGAATGTGACAGGGTTAAACATGTTAGAGGAACCCTTAGGAACATTAAAAATATCGGAAAATTAAGAAAAAAAAGAAAACAATAAAATAAAAGATCTAATAATACTTTTATCAAAATTCTTCATCTATAGAACAAAACTGTGTGAAAATCAAGTAAATTTTGCAGAGCCAAAAAACTATCTAAAAGAAAATCTAATACAAGAAAATAATATATATTTTTTAAAACAAAGCTTCTTCACATTGCCAACCTCTTCTGGGATCCCTGGCTTCCATTACTAGAATAATGTACATTTTGTACATTTAAAAAACTTAGCATTACCCTATGAAATGTTATTGTGTATATTGTGTTAGCTTTCTCCAAACTATCATATACATGTATGTGTTTTATATAATATACTGTTATATGTTGTTTATTGTTTTTTGTTCTTTTGTTGTGCCTAAAATTCTTTAATATCTGTTTTGTGCTTGTATAAATTATTTACAATGGAAAACCAACTTTTCCAAACTTATTCAATGTTGTATCCTAAGAAAAAAACATTGCTGCCAATTTTCAAATTTCAAGGATTTTTGTCTTATAGTTTTTGTCTCTCTTTATTTTTTATTAAAAAATCAATAAAGTATATATGTAATACCTTTAAAAAAAATAAAAAATATCGAAACAACTGCTCGATATTTTGATTTTTCCTTAGATATATTTCAACAGATGGATATCAAAGAAAAGTAGAAGATACCAAAGGGACACTCAAACTCATAAGTTGAAAAATAAAGTGATAACGCCATGACGACGACGGGAGAACTAGTTGTAAAAATAAATAGTACAAATATTGGACTCGAACTATACCGTAGGTTTCTCTTCAAATTAATCAATTGCATACTAAATCAAATGTTGGAAGTGGGTAGTGATTTCTTTACACAACATTGCGAAATAACAAAAACGGAAAAAGAAATTGCGAAAAACGAAAAATCGCGAAATGGATTGTTTACCGGCATGTGAATGTCAACTGCATTACAAAACTATGTGTTTTCTGTATAGTGAAAAAGTCATACCATATTATTCCTTTTTATAATAAACTTATATTAAAATAACATATGTTTCTTTTGATGATAAAGCTCGTACACCAATACCTGATGGAAGGCTCATGCAGAAACACTTGTCATTGATTATATTAAAATTATTTGTATTTTCTACAAAGTATAAACTAATGTATTGTTCTGTAACTAGTCACACAGAGAATGTAAACAGATTAAAGATAAATGAAGCGTTAGGAGGTTACTATTTCACCTCATCTAACGAGGCAGTACAAATTAGACGTGATAGTCATGATATCTGACAAGTATATATACAAAGCGTAAATAAAAATGCATATACATACAGACATAGTGCAGAATGTTTACATATCATCACACGATTCACAACGATTAACGTGACCAATGGTCAATATATCATTGACATCATTTCGGTCACTTGCCAATATTGTATTCTTTTTAAGATCACGTAAACAATGTTTTGACAGTAACATTGACGTCGATCTAGGATAAGAATGTTTCCTATTATTAGTATTATAGAATGAAATTCAAAACAGTGTGGCTGTGGCCATTGATTGAGACACTAAATTCATCCATTGACTGGGACAATTTAGGTGAACGTTTGTATGTAACGACCACTGTTCATTGTGTACTTTTTAAAGACACTTAAACTATGGGGTCACCAAAGGTTCTCAACACCTTAATAAAGTAATTCGAAAAATTAATCAGAAATAACACGATGTTTTGATTTATATCAATTATATAAATCAAAATATAAATGTTATTCCTGATTAATTTTTCGAATTATTTTATAATTAAAGGCGTTAAGAAACCTTTGGTGACCCCACAGTTTAAATGTCTATCGTAGGTACGTCGTGAACAGTGGTCGTTACAGACAAACGTTCACGTAAATTATCCCAGTCAATGGATGAATTTAATGTGTCAATCAATGGCCACAGCCACACTGTTTTGAATTTCATTCTATGTTACGTTGAACTGCAAACGTCATATGACCTTTCTATCACCAAATGTTGACAGTGTGATTTTTATATTAACTTGGAGTTTAATTATTTGTTAAAACATTGACAGATACCTTGGTATTACCATTTTGTTAACTAAGACAAATCACGAAACTCGTCAATACACACACTGAATAATGAATATGGGGTTTATGCCAATGAAACAGCAACTAGACATAAATAGCAAACGACAACTAAACATCATATTACGTTCATTTTCTATTTCAGTTGAGTTCTATAAATGCAGTGTTTTGTAGACTGTACGTTTGTTTGTTGTTTGTTGTTTGTTGTTTATTTTTCGTTTTCTTTTTTTTTTGGGGGGGGGGGGGGGGGGAGGGGGTGGAGGTGTGGATGTTTTGTAAAAAATATTATTGTGTCTTTGTATGTTTTTTAGCAATCTTCAGCGTTTTTGTCTACAATCAACAGCAAATTCTAGTAATGACGAAAATAACTAAAGATAACAACGTACTATATTCCCGATGACGGACAGACATATGAATATTTTCGCATTATAACTTATTTTTTTAAGAGTTCAACTTTCTACCAATTTACCTTAATGAGGGGAATATAAACACATTTTTAAAATATCGTACAATAAAGATCTAAACAGAAATATCACTAAATTGTAAAGTATAGGTCAAATTTGCTTGAATTTACTGACAAGTGACAAGTTTTCAGCTGTTGATATGAAATTGTACGTTGTTTCGATCTTATATCAGCGACTGCACTTCTGAGTTGATTATACACAACAATGTCTTAAACATTATATGGAGAGAAAACCTATAAAGTTTCAATGCAGACATAATAAAATTAACATTTTAGTAATCTTTAAAACTAAAGATTAGGAATTTGATTCTAATCCTTATCATGCCAGACCAAAATTATATGTACTACCTTGTAAAGTCTATAAAGTGAAAAAGAAAGATGTGAATACTTTATAAAGCGGGTTTTGTTTATCAGAGACGTATATATGTCTCTGGTTTTCATATTAAATCCCTTTTTTCCTGATGTAGGGTTTTCATTCTATGACGTCTCATATGCACATTTCTTATTATAACGCTTGTGTCCGTTGATGGGGCATATACTTTTGATACAGTTTATCAAATGTGACATCACTTTTAGCCATGGCGTTGTCAGTTTATTTTCGATTGATGAGTTTGACTATTCCTCTGGTATCTTTCGCCCCTTTTTGAATGAAATAGTATAGTATGATTATCCTATTTAGATTAGAAGAAACTTAATTAACTAAGCATCCCAATTTTGAGCAGTTACAAGTGTTGATCATTTAAAATTATATAATATCTGTAAAATAAATATGATGTGATCCAGTCTCTCATATTTGTTTCTAGTTGTATTTAGTATTTTTTATCATTTTAAGTGTGCATGTGTTTTATAATTTAAATGGTGATAAATAAATAAACTGATGAAGACAAAATTTTTAATCAGTTTGAATGAGGTGTGGTGCTGGTATGTCAGTAATTGCGAGTAGTCCTTTGTTTATTTATGTATCATCCCCATTTTGCTAAGTTTCTTTCATTACCTATTCTAACATCGGCTTCTTTTTTAATGTGTTTTACGTACCGTATTAATGTGTGCTTGCTTTCTTCTACGGGAGAGCTCAAATCTCACAAAGCATGTTTAACCTCGTCGCAAGTCAGGAGTCTATGGCCTTTGTTAGTCTTATATTTATGCCTCGTTCACACGTACATTTAATTCGAATTGAATCTGCTATTTTGCCGGGTGGTTGTCTCTTCCCCCGTTTCCTTTCTGAATTTTATTTTATGTACAAAGAGGGATAATTCTATTCGCTTATAATATGAATAGTGTGTACGATACGAATGTACTATATGTAAATACTAACCTACTAATTAACATACCTATATAATAGTATCATTGCTCGCATGAAATCTTATTAATTGATTTATTCGTATGACTGACCTTCATTATCTATGGGGCAATTTGTACTATTCTTATGTTAATAAACAGTGTTCGAGTTTTAAAGCAAACAGAGTTATTAGTCTATTTCGATTGTATAATGGTATTTTTATAGACATTGTTTTTACTGAAAAAAACAAACATTAATCAATTAAAATTATTTATCATATAATGTAATATATGTTTATATAAAAGATTGGTTATATAATATAACATTACCGAAAATAATGTAATTCTAGTCTTTATAGATGTTGCACCCACCTGGAAAAAAATCCTTACAACTATTTATAAGCCAACATTTTCGACGGAGCATTTATATCTTTAAAAAAAATCTTTTTTCTTCGAGTAATACTGAACAACAAACAACAATGATTATAAAAAAAGTATATAGTCTCACTTTAATTACTCAAAATACATAATGATGATAATACAAGTAGATGCTTTATCTCTTTTGACTGTTAATAACCACTTCATACATAAAATATGTCACGAGTATGCCTTAAATTGTAGGATTAAGTATTTGTTTTACTTTAAATTTTCTCTTTGATAGCAAGAACGCACCTCAGTCATAAATATACAAATTAAGCTGTTGAACATGACCCAAAACTTATAATCTCAACAACTATTTCAACGTGCATATTATTAGAAACTACGATAAATTACATTTCCGAACTTTTTTTTTTCTTTAACACCAAATTCCTGACTTATCTTTTGCTTCATGCAAGGATTATTTTAAATATGTGGTTTATTTTTTTATATTTCGAAAGCTTTAATTCTTATGTTGTTGACCAAAAATGTATGTTCTACATTTAGTATATTACTGCTACATATAGCTACTGTAACATATGATCATGTGATGTTTTTATTCCAGTTATTTATATGGAATATGTATATAAATATTTAATATCAAAAAGTATTTAAGAATTTGGTGTTAATGAAAAGGTTTTAAGATCGGACAAGTTAATTTTCTAGCTGATAATATTTAACTAAGAGTTGGGAGAAAATTCTTAGCAAGCATATGAAACATCATAATTACGCACACTTTCCAACATTACTTACAATCACCAGATGATTTGTTTTCTCTTACTGTGTAATGTATTTTGTAACAGAGCTATTAAAATTTCTAACGGTTTCATAATATCATATTTAACAATTGGGATAACTGTATTTCTCTCCCTTGTAATTTGGTGTACATGTTCTGTTGGTTCTTTGTTCATTTGTGAGTTGCTTTAATGTTATTGTCTGCAGGGATGGTGCTTCTAATGACTATATCACAACACTATATTATAAGGGAAAACATAAAGATTCATTGTAAATACTAAGTTGTATCGATTCTTACGAAGTGTGTTTCGGTCAAATGTTTTTTTAAACCCCAAAATTATTACAAAAAGAAACATTATATTCTGATACACAATTATAAAGGAGTCTGGTTAACTTCGAAGTACAGTCGCTGATAGTAGAGTAAAGCACTGTATTAGTTAATCAACATGTGAGGTACTTTACACTGGTTGTCAGTATCTTCAAGAAATTTTGACCGATTTGTTTTTAAATTTTACATTTAAGGTGACACCTAACACTACAGGGAGATAACTCTGTAAAGTCAGCTAAACGTTTTAAATACGTTGTGTTGTAAAAGGAATATTAAGCTTCTCAATGATCAAAATTAGTGTTTGTCAAATTGCTATATAACCAGTGTAATTTTTCTGACAAAACGGTTGGTTCAAATTTTTTTATATTTTGATATTTTTGTTAAAGGATTTACTTTGACAAAATTTTATAAACGAGCCAAATTAATTTTAGTGAAAGTGTTGGGTACCACCTTAAGTGATAATTTAGATCAGAAAATTTACTGTACAAATATGTTAAAGAAATTTCTGCGTACCATTGTATACTCTTGACACATTACAAATACTCGTCTAAATGTTTCTTGTTTGATTTCCTTCAGAAGTTTTGGTACTAACTTATCGTTAAAGTGTTTTCATTAAACGTATCATTTTTTCTTTTCAACGTTTTGTCATTGACCTGTTGCACGAGCAGTTTTATTACGTCCAATTACTTCTTTCTACCAGCCGATGACATTTCTAAAATGTGTACAAGTTCTAGAATCTTATTTCCAAAGAAAATTTTGCCTGGCTAAGCTTAACCTTGATGTTTACTGTCAGCTGTTTATAAAATAAGTATTGTATGCGTTTGTATCTTGGATTAACAATTGAGATTAAGAAAACAATAAATAAAAAACGCAAATTGTTCAATCAATTGGTCGAAACTTTTAATACATTGTACATGTACCAAATAAGGGAAAAGTTGGATTAATTTGAATTTCTTGGACCTGCAACAAGTAACTAGCACGTCAGTAATTGTAAAAGCATTTTAAAAGGAAGTAGTTTGTCAATAAATAAAGGCAACAGTAGTATACCGCTGTTCAAAACTCATAAATCCAGGGACAAAAAACAAAATCGGGGTAACAAACTAAAACCGAGGGAAACGCAATAAATAAAAGAGGAGAACAACGACATAACACCGAAACGTAACACACACAGAAACGGACCAAGCATCAGACAATACGATATCAAGCAAGAAATTAACATAGTTATCAAAATGTTCTTGTATTTTCCAATATGATTATAATGTGTACCTTCGTAATGTTTTGCTGAGCTTCTTATATAATACATATATGTATCAGTATTAACCTGACCAAGACAGACGGTGTATTGAGTTTGATTTAACACTTTGTTTTGGATAAGCATTTCTTTTGTTAATAATGAATTCCAGATCTCTGCTTTGTTTTTGTGCAATGCTATTGTGTAAGTATAGTTTTACCTTTTTCTACGATAATCGCAATAAAATGAAAACTGTTTTGTGCAAAATTATATAATTGTCTTTTCTTTAAATTTTGTTCACTGATGAAATGAAAAATGAAAAATACAAATACAAAATGAATTAAAAACTGTATAGTATGGAAGCATTCAACGCGTATCAAATAAGGTTTTATCAATCCTCCCAATATATGTCAGTAAAAAAGTGAATATAAAAATGAAAATAAATTAAGAGAAAATAAATGAAAAAAAAACAACAACAAAGTTTTGGTAAAGTTTTATTATTTTCTTCGGTTGTTGTCTGTTTTTGTTTTAATTGTTTAGCCAACCTTGAAAACTGTTTTATTTTTATTTCTATGTTAATGGCGTAATAATATCTTGTCTATTGTATGCGAAATAACTCATAGATTCCAGCATTTACACTTTGTATTTACACCAGATGCGCGTCTCGTCTTCAAAAGACCTATCAGTGACGCTCGAACAAAAAAAGAGTTAAAAAGTCAAAACAAGTAACAAGTTGAAGAGCATTGAGGACCACAGATTCCTAAAAGTTTTGCCAAATACAGCTAAGGTTATCTATTCCTCAGGTAAAAAAACCTAAGTATTTCAAATTTTCAAAGTTTTGTAAATAGTTAATTTATAATAAAATAACGACCATATCAATGATAACTCCACAAACAGTGGCATTGACCCAGTAATTGTAAAATAAACTCATCGTAGATACCAGAATTCAAACTTTATATTTGGGCCAAACGCACGTTTCGTGTACAAACCACTCATCAGCGAGGCTCGAATCTATTCTATTCAAAACAATTTTAAGTATATTTCTTTCTTTGTGTCATACTTTTTTCTATGAATTAAACCAGATTACTTCACTATTTATTTACAACAAACGAAAATCATAACTTTAAATAAATTTGAAGAGACAAATCTGCTTACGTGCCTACCATGATTATTACACAATGAAGGTCAAAATTAGAAAAGCGTGAATGTATACGTAGCAAATCTTTGTTTTGATTAAATTTTCTTCCATTTAGTTTTGGTCGATACCGTTAGTTACCTAAGCAATCCTTTATTAACAGCTGCAGCGCTTGGATAATTTATTTCATATTAATTTCAATTTTAATAAACATGTAATAAAGTTTTACGTTCTCTAAGTTGTTATCGATAATATTTCATTACGTTATATTAAATCTCAAATAATCGTGAGGACCTTGATAATTCTTACATTATTACTTTCATCATCGTTGACCTCAAAGACATCGAACGCCTTGTGCCAGCTGTGTATAGAACCAATTTGTTTATGATTTAAACTTTCATGATACACTTTACGTTTTTTTAAATGTTTCAAGACTAAAGTTTGATTTGTATAGATATTGGCCCCTAAAATGAATAATATGAAACATGGAATGAATGTTCCTTATGACGTGCTGATGTGCTGACCATGCCGCCAGCGGTGACTTAGTTTAACATAGGACCCTATGGGAAGTACAAACACATGTTTTCTTTTAAAGAACCACTGACGGGAATGAAACCAAACTTGACATGCATGAATATTCCGTTTGAAGTGTTGGTCAAATGTTGTAACCGTGATACCAATCAATCACCCAACATGGTTGCCAGCAGGGAACTGAGTTCAACAAAGGACTCTATGTGAAATACATACAAAAATCATCCTTTAGAGAACCACTGAATTGAATGAAACCAAACATGTCATGAATGTGCCGTATGAGGTGCTGACCAAGTGTTGTTACTTTGTAGCAAATCCATCGTCCAAGATGACTGCCAACGGGGACATAGTTCAACAAAGGACCTTATTTGAAATATATACAAATGTCTTCTAGAAAACCGCTTAATAGATTGAAACCAAACATGATACGAAGTTTCTTTTGAGGATCTGACCAAGTGGTCAAGTGACTCTGTAGCTGATTTGTCATTGTCCTTATCAAGTCATATTCTACAATTTTATTAAATTTATCTGTATTTTTGGTAAACTTTACAAAAGTCGTTTGTTTTTTATTAAATTACGGGGCAAATATCAAACCAAATTTTGCAATAATCAATATTAGGGTATCTCTACTGATTTTAACTCTGTTTTCATGATTTCCAAAAACAGAATCAGGTGTGCGACACAGGCTCTTTGGAGCCTCTACTAATTTATATAAAATCAATACTTGAGTTTGAATAACAGCGATTTACATATCCGAGAAAAACATTTTTTTTTTACCGTTTTTGTAATTAAATTCATATATTTAGTGGAATTTCAGATGGCTATGTATATGACAAAACCTATGAAAATAAGATAAAAGTCTTGTTTAAATTTTGAGAATAAAATGCAAATGTGGATCTGCAAGTTATGGTTCAGGTATGAAAAATGTGCAAATGTTCCAGATTATTCTACAAAACACGCATTTTAAGTTACAAATGTACAAATATTATGGTATTGTTAACATTAATTACAATCATGCAATTTTTTTTTCGCAGTTTTTAAAGATGCTGTTAACTCTTTTTCCCTGGGTTTAGACAATGGTTTGCGAAAGAAACGTGAAACAATACTGTTAGTCAAACCCTTCAACGTGACTCTAGAAGATGATTTGGGACAGAACCAGACAGCCTCCCAAAAAGCTGTCACCGTCGATTTCGTTGTACTTACAGCAGCCAAACATACACAGCAGACGACAAATCAATCTCTAAATACAAATAGTTCTTTGACGGAGAATTTTTAATATCAAATATATTTATTACACTAAGTAGGCATTAAATAAACAAGGTGATTACACCAATTTGGTTTTGCATACCGGTATTGAAGAGACTTTATTTTAGAGAGGTACGGCTAATTTATTGACGTCTAAAAGTGCGACATAACAGGAAACGAACGGAAACAAACGATCTCTACAGTTATTACAAATAGGCCAAACCAAATTAAATGAATCAAAATACGATATCATGGCGATATATAAATATGGGAAATAAAGAGAAACAAAACATTATTGCTTTCAGATAACAAATCGAAGGGACCATTTTGACGATGCTGAAATAGCACTAAATAAGTTTTTAATATCTAGTGAAAAATGTTACATCCATATCGGAACGAAAACATTTTGAATATAAACATGAGGAGATGCATGATTGCGAAAGAGACAATTATATATCTTGGGCAGAGAAAAATAATTTGTTAGAAGTATTGATATACTTCCGTACGACAATCAACAATGAGACAATTACAAACCGTATAGTCGACTATATAAGGCCCCGACATACAAGATGGAATAAAGGCAACAGTAGTATACCGCTGTTCAAAACTCATAAATCCATGGACAAAAAACAAAATCGGGATAACAAACTAAAACCGAGGGAAACGCATTAAATATAAGAGGAGAACAACGACATAACACTAAAATGTAACACATATAGACAAAATCCCACGAGAATAACAAATATAACATATATATATAACATCAAAACCAAATACATGAATTTAGGATAGACAAGTACCGTGACACGTCTTATCGCAATGTGAATTTACACTCAAAAATAAGAGAAAACAAACGACACTACGTTATAATGTAATACACACAGAAACGAACTATAATATAACAATGACCATATTCCTGACTTGGTACAGGGCATTCTTAAAGGAAAAAATGGTGGGTTGAACCTGGTTTTGTGGCATGCCAAACCTCGCACTTTAATGGCCATGTGAAATATAACATCAAAATGACAACACAGGACTACAATATAAATAAATTGGAGAACACAATTGACAAAGAATCACACGAACAACAGCCAACAAAAGGCAACAAGTTCAAAATTTTAATACGCCAGAAGTGTATTTTGTCCACACAAGACCTATGTGTGACGCACAGATACAAAAGTTTGAAAGCCGAAACGAGTACAAAGTTGAAAACAATTCAATTGGGAAAACATATGGCCTCATTTATCACAAAACAAATAATGAAAACACGTCCACATGTATTTGTAGTATTTGTATTTTTATGCATCTGATGAGTTAAGCCTTTTTCAACTGAAAACCACTGTCCTTTGTAAGGGGAGGGTTGGGATCCCGTTAACATGTTTAACCTGCCACATTCTGTATGCATGTGCCTGTCCCAAGTCAGTAGCTAATAGTTCAGTGGTTTTCATTTGTTAATTATGTGTTACACAACTGTTTTTCGTTTAATTTTTGTACATAAATTAGGCCGTTCGTTTTTTCGTTTGAATTGTTTTACATTGTAACTTCGAGGACTGATATAGGTGACTATGCGGTATAGAATTTGCTCCTTGTTGAAGGTCATACGGTGACCTATAGTTGTTAATTTCTGTGTCATTTTGGTTCTTGTGGAGAGTTGTCTCATTGGCAATCATACAACACTTTTTTTATATGAAAGACATGAACCAACGAAACCCGCTCTAATACAGGCTCCTGATTATAATGTCATTAGCATGGCAAATGGTTATGCCCTTCTGAGCCCTTAATTGGAATAGAACGTTTTATTTTTTATTGATTGATAGCCCCTGTCACACTAGACCTCGACCGCACCACGCTCTCCATGATCTAAAAAAAATTCTGCTACCTCACTACGATTATCACGATCTTATTACGCTCATCACGTTCTCCATATGACCATACCACGATTTATCCGATTGCATCACGATCTTAGCACGCTTCTAATGCCATTATATCACGCTTTTAACAAGATCATAGGTACAATCATACCACGTTCATGCATTGTTATTCTAAATACAGTATCTGTATTATTGATTCTTGGACCAACTATGCTAAGAAGTTCATCCAAAATCTCTGGTGGCATTCTCAAAAGATTAAACTCGATTCATAACTCGTTCATCAACTGTTCATAACGACCAAATTTGAGTCTCCTTTCGGTTAGTAACTAAGGACAAACCCAACTGGACTTGGCCTGGTAGTTACGATTTTGTATATGTGTTAATGATTGTGGAAGCATTACTACATGTATATGGTCTTGTGTTTCCATGCATATGCATGGTTCAATTATAATTGCTGTTTCGAACAAAACTTGGAGAGCTTTTATATATTTTATGTGACAATGACAACGAGCATGACTAGAACTCGAAATGGTCGTAGTATGAACGTAGTCAGGTCGTACGACAAGCGTCATGAGAACGACATAACGTGCAAGAATCATACTGTTTTCTTGAATAGCGTGGTACAAACGTGGTATATTCGTAGTAGAAACGTGATGGTCGTAGAGGGGTCGAAGTAACGTCGCTGTGAGATAGTAGTGAATATCTCCGACTAGAATCGCAAATTCGCTATGCTCTCACTACGATTGTAAAACGACCTTTTCGATCTAACAACAACCTTACTGCGCTCTCAATACGCTTCTACCCCGACCTGATTTCTCAACGACCGCATCACGATTGTTTTGAACATGTTCAAATTAAAGTTGATCCACGCTCATCAAGATCATGAAGGCCTCACCACGACCGTTCCACGACCTTACTGCAACCTATACGTTCGCATTACGATCGTCAACATTTTCATTTTGTTCGTTGCCTAGTGTGTGAGGTATTAAAATATCTTCAAAATTTGGTTCAGATCCGCTGTGTAGTTTCATGAAAAAGGGGCGAAAAATACCAGAGGGACACTCAAATTCATAGATCGAAAATAAACGCCATGGCTAAAACAGGAAAAGACAAACCAACAACGATACTGTTGTCAGGTCATTAACGATTGCATATGTTGGCTTTGATATTGATTCACTTATAGGGTCTTTGCATCGGAATTAAACACATTTATTCTAAAACCAGTTGTTAAACATATAATGAAGACATGATATTCAAATCAGTTTGAATAAG
Organism: Mytilus edulis; assembly: GCF_963676685.1. Classification (NCBI taxonomy): domain Eukaryota; kingdom Metazoa; phylum Mollusca; class Bivalvia; order Mytilida; family Mytilidae; genus Mytilus; species Mytilus edulis. Next base: position 34,730,304 of record NC_092350.1, read on the forward strand.
GTTTTGAGCTGGCATGTCAGTAACTGCTAGTAGTCCTTTGTAAATTTATGTATTATTGACAGTTTGTTTAGTTTGTTTAGTCTCTTTTGTTTCCTATTCTGACATCAGACTCGGACTTTTCTTAAACTGAGTTTTACTGTGCGTATTTTTATGTTTCATTAGTACATTGGCTAGAGGTATAAGGGGAGGGTTGAGATCTCAAAAACATGTTGAACCCCGCCACATTTTTGCGCCTTTCCGAAGTCAGGAGCCTCTGGCCTTTGTTAGTCTCGTATAATTTTTAATTTTAGTTTCTTTTGTATACCATTATCACTGAACTGGTATACATATTTGTTTAGGGGCAAGCTGAATGTCTCTTCTGGGTGCGGGAGTTTCTCGCTGCTTTGAAGACCTATTGGTGGCCTTCGGTTGTTATCTGCTCCATGGTCGAATTGTTGTCTCTTTGACATATACCCTATTTCTATTTTGAATTTTAAATAATAATACACAAGACACATCATAGAAAACTAAAAACTAAGCAACACGAACCTCACCAAAAACTGGGGGTGACCTCAGGTGCCCCGGAAGAGTATGCAGATCCTGCTCAACATGCGGCACCATTTGTGTTGCTCGTATTATTACAAACCCGGTAAATATTCTAAATTGGTAGGTAACATTCGTGAAAAGGGGAAGGGGATAGTAGTTACGACATAAGGAACATATAAAATATCATATGTGAAACGGTTATTCAATAACAGTAAAACCAACTCGTGATGGCGTCCGTAAAATGTACGAAGGGATGATTTGAACTTCATAATTTGGAACTCTTGGTTTAATAGCTTCCTTGTGAGAAGCAACCCCCTATCAAGGAAATTATGATAGGAAAATAAAAGCCTAGGAATATCGTATCAATTGGGAGATTTATACTCCGCATGCAGGCGTTGCTTGAAAACATGTGACATTTATTGGAAACAATGCAAAGAAAAAAGCTCGGATTGTTGCATGAAATAAGGCAAAAATAATGAATTGGAACAACAATAATTACTTGATCAAAGACTCATTACTTTTGACAGAGGTTAAACATATGTGTGAGCGATTAAACCTCATTTACCTGAAACATTGGCGTAACTGCACAATATATAAACAAACTTTTAACTTTATGATCAGTAGAAATAGACTCATTAGATTAGCACTAAATATTTAAAAAAGATAGCCGTACTAGACACAAAATGCAATTGGATTGTGACGACATATTTTATTGTCATTTTGCAATGCTCGTCATCTCATGATTTTGATTTCCGACACTTGTGTTGTTTCTTATTTTTAAATATAAAATTATGTGTATCTTGAATAAAAAAATAACTGAACTTAAAGTTAAAACAAAATTCGCAAAAATTGGTTAATGAATTAAAATAAAAATATCAGTAAAAATTTCATTACATTGTTTGAATATATATATAAAAATGTCTCACATGATAAAGCAAATTTTCCCTGTATTATTCTTTCAAGATGACTATGATACAAGGTTGTGAAAAGTTATTCAAAGTAAAAAGTCGTCGAATACAAAAGCATGCTACCCTATTGATAATATATATGTATTAAGGGTTATAAATAACATTTAGTATTTTTTTGGAGCAAATTCTTTTCGTACAGCCCACGCTTTGGTTCCAAAATATCCAGTGGGTGGAATGACTAGGTTTGTGTACCTTCAGTTATACTATACAAAGATGGATAATTCTTTTCGTCTTAATATATATATGAATGTGTACAATTAGAATAAATACAAAGTCCAACCTACTCAACTGCATCTCACTTATATAATGATATTCATGTTAATATCATTAATTTCAAGGAACCTCGTCAGTGTTTTAATTAGTATGACAGACTTTCGTTAACTATTGAGCAATATGTACTATTCTTACGTTGATAAACAGTGTTAAATGTTTTAAAGTAAATAGAGTTATTCACCTTAGTATGTTATTCTATTTTAATGGTAAAGCGACATTTGTTGAGATTGTTTGGGGGGATCGAATAAAAAACGTTCATCAATCATAATCATTTATTATGTAATGAAATATTTCTCTATATTAGATCAGATTACTAGATATTGATTATATATATATTACCGAAATGAATGTAGTTACAGTGTCTATAGATTTTGTAAACACCTTTATTTTAGAGAGGTACGGCTAATTCATTGACGTCTAAAAGTGCGACATAACAGGAAACGAACGGAAACAAACGATCTCTACAGTTATTACAAATAGGCCAAACCAAATTAAATGAATCAAAATACGATATCATGGCGATATATAAATATGGGAAATAAAGAGAAACAAAACATTATTGCTTTCAGATAACAAATCGAAGGGACCATTTTGACGATGCTGAAATAGCACTAAATAAGTTTTTAATATCTAGTGAAAAATGTTACATCCATATCGGAACGAAAACATTTTGAATATAAACATGAGGAGATGCATGATTGCGAAAGAGACAATTATATATCTTGGGCAGAGAAAAATAATTTGTTAGAAGTATTGATATACTTCCGTACGACAATCAACAATGAGACAATTACAAACCGTATAGTCGACTATATAAGGCCCCGACATACAAGATGGAATAAAGGCAACAGTAGTATACCGCTGTTCAAAACTCATAAATCCATGGACAAAAAACAAAATCGGGATAACAAACTAAAACCGAGGGAAACGCATTAAATATAAGAGGAGAACAACGACATAACACTAAAATGTAACACATATAGACAAAATCCCACGAGAATAACAAATATAACATATATATATAACATCAAAACCAAATACATGAATTTGGGATAGACAAGTACCGTGACACGTCTTATCGCAATGTGAATTTACACTCAAAAATAAGAGAAAACAAACGACACTACGTTATAATGTAATACACACAGAAACGAACTATAATATAACAATGACCATATTCCTGACTTGGTACAGGGCATTCTTAAAGGAAAAAATGGTGGGTTGAACCTGGTTTTGTGGCATGCCAAACCTCGCACTTTAATGGCCATGTGAAATATAACATCAAAATGACAACACAGGACTACAATATAAATAAATTGGAGAACACAATTGACAAAGAATCACACGAACAACAGCCAACAAAAGGCAACAAGTTCAAAATTTTAATACGCCAGAAGTGTATTTTGTCCACACAAGACCTATGTGTGACGCACAGATACAAAAGTTTGAAAGCCGAAACGAGTACAAAGTTGAAAACAATTCAATTGGGAAAACATATGGCCTCATTTATCACAAAACAAATAATGAAAACACGTCCACATGTATTTGTAGTATTTGTATTTTTATGCATCTGATGAGTTAAGCCTTTTTCAACTGAAAACCACTGTCCTTTGTAAGGGGAGGGTTGGGATCCCGTTAACATGTTTAACCTGCCACATTCTGTATGCATGTGCCTGTCCCAAGTCAGTAGCTAATAGTTCAGTGGTTTTCATTTGTTAATTATGTGTTACACAACTGTTTTTCGTTTAATTTTTGTACATAAATTAGGCCGTTCGTTTTTTCGTTTGAATTGTTTTACATTGTAACTTCGAGGACTGATATAGGTGACTATGCGGTATAGAATTTGCTCCTTGTTGAAGGTCATACGGTGACCTATAGTTGTTAATTTCTGTGTCATTTTGGTTCTTGTGGAGAGTTGTCTCATTGGCAATCATACAACACTTTTTTTATATGAAAGACATGAACCAACGAAACCCGCTCTAATACAGGCTCCTGATTATAATGTCATTAGCATGGCAAATGGTTATGCCCTTCTGAGCCCTTAATTGGAATAGAACGTTTTATTTTTTATTGATTGATAGCCCCTGTCACACTAGACCTCGACCGCACCACGCTCTCCATGATCTAAAAAAAATTCTGCTACCTCACTACGATTATCACGATCTTATTACGCTCATCACGTTCTCCATATGACCATACCACGATTTATCCGATTGCATCACGATCTTAGCACGCTTCTAATGCCATTATATCACGCTTTTAACAAGATCATAGGTACAATCATACCACGTTCATGCATTGTTATTCTAAATACAGTATCTGTATTATTGATTCTTGGACCAACTATGCTAAGAAGTTCATCCAAAATCTCTGGTGGCATTCTCAAAAGATTAAACTCGATTCATAACTCGTTCATCAACTGTTCATAACGACCAAATTTGAGTCTCCTTTCGGTTAGTAACTAAGGACAAACCCAACTGGACTTGGCCTGGTAGTTACGATTTTGTATATGTGTTAATGATTGTGGAAGCATTACTACATGTATATGGTCTTGTGTTTCCATGCATATGCATGGTTCAATTATAATTGCTGTTTCGAACAAAACTTGGAGAGCTTTTATATATTTTATGTGACAATGACAACGAGCATGACTAGAACTCGAAATGGTCGTAGTATGAACGTAGTCAGGTCGTACGACAAGCGTCATGAGAACGACATAACGTGCAAGAATCATACTGTTTTCTTGAATAGCGTGGTACAAACGTGGTATATTCGTAGTAGAAACGTGATGGTCGTAGAGGGGTCGAAGTAACGTCGCTGTGAGATAGTAGTGAATATCTCCGACTAGAATCGCAAATTCGCTATGCTCTCACTACGATTGTAAAACGACCTTTTCGATCTAACAACAACCTTACTGCGCTCTCAATACGCTTCTACCCCGACCTGATTTCTCAACGACCGCATCACGATTGTTTTGAACATGTTCAAATTAAAGTTGATCCACGCTCATCAAGATCATGAAGGCCTCACCACGACCGTTCCACGACCTTACTGCAACCTATACGTTCGCATTACGATCGTCAACATTTTCATTTTGTTCGTTGCCTAGTGTGTGAGGTATTAAAATATCTTCAAAATTTGGTTCAGATCCGCTGTGTAGTTTCATGAAAAAGGGGCGAAAAATACCAGAGGGACACTCAAATTCATAGATCGAAAATAAACGCCATGGCTAAAACAGGAAAAGACAAACCAACAACGATACTGTTGTCAGGTCATTAACGATTGCATATGTTGGCTTTGATATTGATTCACTTATAGGGTCTTTGCATCGGAATTAAACACATTTATTCTAAAACCAGTTGTTAAACATATAATGAAGACATGATATTCAAATCAGTTTGAATAAGGTTTTGAGCTGGCATGTCAGTAACTGCTAGTAGTCCTTTGTAAATTTATGTATTATTGACAGTTTGTTTAGTTTGTTTAGTCTCTTTTGTTTCCTATTCTGACATCAGACTCGGACTTTTCTTAAACTGAGTTTTACTGTGCGTATTTTTATGTTTCATTAGTACATTGGCTAGAGGTATAAGGGGAGGGTTGAGATCTCAAAAACATGTTGAACCCCGCCACATTTTTGCGCCTTTCCGAAGTCAGGAGCCTCTGGCCTTTGTTAGTCTCGTATAATTTTTAATTTTAGTTTCTTTTGTATACCATTATCACTGAACTGGTATACATATTTGTTTAGGGGCAAGCTGAATGTCTCTTCTGGGTGCGGGAGTTTCTCGCTGCTTTGAAGACCTATTGGTGGCCTTCGGTTGTTATCTGCTCCATGGTCGAATTGTTGTCTCTTTGACATATACCCTATTTCTATTTTGAATTTTAAATAATAATACACAAGACACATCATAGAAAACTAAAAACTAAGCAACACGAACCTCACCAAAAACTGGGGGTGACCTCAGGTGCCCCGGAAGAGTATGCAGATCCTGCTCAACATGCGGCACCATTTGTGTTGCTCGTATTATTACAAACCCGGTAAATATTCTAAATTGGTAGGTAACATTCGTGAAAAGGGGAAGGGGATAGTAGTTACGACATAAGGAACATATAAAATATCATATGTGAAACGGTTATTCAATAACAGTAAAACCAACTCGTGATGGCGTCCGTAAAATGTACGAAGGGATGATTTGAACTTCATAATTTGGAACTCTTGGTTTAATAGCTTCCTTGTGAGAAGCAACCCCCTATCAAGGAAATTATGATAGGAAAATAAAAGCCTAGGAATATCGTATCAATTGGGAGATTTATACTCCGCATGCAGGCGTTGCTTGAAAACATGTGACATTTATTGGAAACAATGCAAAGAAAAAAGCTCGGATTGTTGCATGAAATAAGGCAAAAATAATGAATTGGAACAACAATAATTACTTGATCAAAGACTCATTACTTTTGACAGAGGTTAAACATATGTGTGAGCGATTAAACCTCATTTACCTGAAACATTGGCGTAACTGCACAATATATAAACAAACTTTTAACTTTATGATCAGTAGAAATAGACTCATTAGATTAGCACTAAATATTTAAAAAAGATAGCCGTACTAGACACAAAATGCAATTGGATTGTGACGACATATTTTATTGTCATTTTGCAATGCTCGTCATCTCATGATTTTGATTTCCGACACTTGTGTTGTTTCTTATTTTTAAATATAAAATTATGTGTATCTTGAATAAAAAAATAACTGAACTTAAAGTTAAAACAAAATTCGCAAAAATTGGTTAATGAATTAAAATAAAAATATCAGTAAAAATTTCATTACATTGTTTGAATATATATATAAAAATGTCTCACATGATAAAGCAAATTTTCCCTGTATTATTCTTTCAAGATGACTATGATACAAGGTTGTGAAAAGTTATTCAAAGTAAAAAGTCGTCGAATACAAAAGCATGCTACCCTATTGATAATATATATGTATTAAGGGTTATAAATAACATTTAGTATTTTTTTGGAGCAAATTCTTTTCGTACAGCCCACGCTTTGGTTCCAAAATATCCAGTGGGTGGAATGACTAGGTTTGTGTACCTTCAGTTATACTATACAAAGATGGATAATTCTTTTCGTCTTAATATATATATGAATGTGTACAATTAGAATAAATACAAAGTCCAACCTACTCAACTGCATCTCACTTATATAATGATATTCATGTTAATATCATTAATTTCAAGGAACCTCGTCAGTGTTTTAATTAGTATGACAGACTTTCGTTAACTATTGAGCAATATGTACTATTCTTACGTTGATAAACAGTGTTAAATGTTTTAAAGTAAATAGAGTTATTCACCTTAGTATGTTATTCTATTTTAATGGTAAAGCGACATTTGTTGAGATTGTTTGGGGGGATCGAATAAAAAACGTTCATCAATCATAATCATTTATTATGTAATGAAATATTTCTCTATATTAGATCAGATTACTAGATATTGATTATATATATATTACCGAAATGAATGTAGTTACAGTGTCTATAGATTTTGTAAACACCTATAAAAAAAATCTGTTGACTCTATATAACGCAATATTTTCGCTTGAGCATTTGCATACTTATACAATTTCTATGTTCTGCGATAATAAAATTATATGAAGTCTAACTTTAGTTTAGAAAATAAATGCATAATGAATTATCTTTCTTATCTGTTAATGACCACCTCATAAATACAATATTCCCCTCTCAACGAGTATGCCTTTGATTGGAGGATTAAGTATTGTGCTACTTTCAGTTTTCTCTTTGATAATAAGAATGCAACTCAGTTATAAACATACAAACTAATGAGAAAAAAAACAAATAGCACGACAACAACTTCAAAATAATACAATCCAAATTACCACCCCGCAAGAAAAGTAATAATTAAGTAATAAAATACCTTTTCTCAGAGTACAAATGTTATTGAATCATTTGAAGAAAGATTTTTATTTAACAAATGTTACTGCAACCCCGGAATTTGAATGTGTTAACTTGGGTAGATCCGCTGTTGAACATTTACCCAAAACGTTTAATATCAAGTGTGATTTTAAGAAATGTAGCGCCGATCTACGGTTGTCTCCTAATTATAAAATATATCACAATTTATATTGATTGATTGACTTTTAACGCCACTTTCAGCACTATTGTGCTATTTCGTGGCAGTCAATTTGAATTGGTGGAGGAAGTAGGAGTTCCCGTAGAGAACTACCGACCTTGGATAGGAAAACTGACAATGATTGGAGTTGAACGCACTTACCACGTGCAGTATTCGAACTCAAACATTAGCGTTCCATGACAGGCTAGTGATACTGTTGTTCGACTACTTGGTTTAAAGTCAAATCTGTCCAAAATGCGTCTGATCAAATTGTTTCCAAAAACTACGGGATATGCATCATATAGACTGTGTAGAATCATAGATGAATACATCGACGAAATAAAGAGGGGGGCAAGGGGTTTAACTGTTGTGCTGTTATGGGGCATTTTAATTCTTTGTTATCTGTTATTCTGAAATATATTTACTGTTAGCTGTTATTGTCTTATTCTTTGTTAGCTGTTATAGGACTATTATCTATTTTGTTATCTGTTATTGTGAGAATCTATTTGCTGTTAACTGTTATTCAAAATTGGAATGTTAGCATTTTGACAGCCAATCTTCCGTAGAAATTGAAGATAATTGAAAATTGTGATTTGAATGGATAATAGTCTCATTGGCACGCTTACCACATCTTCTTACAATGTATATCTATTGGGGTCTTTCTACTGGTAATATCGGGTGGCCCTGTATTTGCAGAAGAATTTTAGTAACATACATCACATAAATATATAAAATCAATTGGACCCAGGACCATTCCAGTTTATATAATTATTATCCTTTGTAATAAATTCCATTGTCTGTGAACATGTAGCAGTTTGTACAAATTATAATTCACTTATTACTTGTACAATAACTTATAGTATGGATTTTGTTATAAAAAAAGCATTGGTACACCCTATAGATTTTTTTATTCAATGACCACATAATAATCTTTATGTTGTACTCTTACACCACTGTCCCTGATTAGGGGAGGATTGGACACCAACTAGCATGCAACAGTTGACGCAGTCACATTCTGTATGTGCCTAGCTATTTCCAAGTCAGGAGCCTGGATTGAGTGGTTGTAGTTTGTTACTGTGTTACTAAGTTTCTCGTTCACTATTTTGTGGATAAATTAGGCAGTTAGTTTTCTCCTTTGAATTGTTTTACATTACTAAGTGGTGCGGGTTTGAATTATGGCTTTTGGAATTATACAACATCTTCTTCTTTTAGCATTTATATTATAAGTGCTACTCCCTCTCTTTTCATTTACATGAAAGAGAACCCTGACCACCATATTTTTAAAAGCTTTTTAACTGCTTCACATGGCGAAAATTTCAGCTCAGAAACCATTGATGCAAATACAGATGTGTCTTCAGTTTAGTTTTTCGACAAATACCCTTTTTAAATTTCTACAGCTTCTCCAATGCTGTACCCAAATTTTCCATATTCTATAATTTCACACAAGATACATGATTGGTGTTTCACTTGGTGTCATCCAAATTTTCACTAGGTCCAAGGATTTGTATAGTAAGATCTTACTATTCAAAACCTTGCTAGGTCCAATTTCTATTATACTATCAGAATTGTCACTTGAGTCAATTTCTATTATCAGAATAACCATAACTGGCATGCGTGTTTCAGTTACATGTCCTGTCTCCACTGATCTGGGTATTTTTGTATTTTATAAGTAAGTTTTATCATGAGGTCATTAAATAAAAAAAATATATTGTGCATCATTTTTTTTTTATTACTTGTAAAGTATATACAAATGTTTATTGCTTTACAGAAAAAAAATCTAAAAATCAAATTGATAATAAAGTGTCACTGGCTGCACTATTTTCAACCTAAATCATTAAAAATTGATCCCTCAAATGCCCTAGATTAAAAAAATCCCTATATCAGAAACTAGTAATTTCGTTCAGAAAAATTCAACATCCATACTATAACTTATTGTACAAGTAACGGGAAAAGAACTGCCTCAACGGCCGAAACGTCTTGTTTACAATTTTCTAGGTCCATATACCACAAGTTATATACTAAGATCTACGAGTCATCTACTGGATTGGTCCTGGACAGATTTTTATATTTCATTTACTGTTATCTGTTATAATCCCTTTTCAATTCATTGTTATCTGTTTTTCACCAAATCAATTCACTGTTTTGATGTTATGGGGACCCCCTTGCCCCCCCCCTTTCAATAAATATTATATCATCCAACAGATGGCCGTGGTATCGTATTCTGATAAAGTACTCACGTAACGATTACTTATATTTCCCTGTAAATTAACATACATGCAATAAAAACAAAAAGTGATTACAACGTTGTCTAGTATTTCATGAACCTTGATAACTTATGTTTTGAAAATGTTACATTGTTTGTTTTGGTTCATTTTATTTTGGCAAGATTTCATCAAGAAAACAAATGAAATGGTGAATAGAAATGTATTTAGTACAGATGGTTACATTGGAACATTGTGTGCATGTTCATGGTTGTACAGGACTATTTACTACTAGTATTGCATAAACCTCTTGTGCAGCAGTATTCAATACTAAACTACAATTAGAATAATAAGTAATTTTCGTTTTAGCCATGACGTTGTCAGTTTATTTTCGATTAATGAATGTGACTGTCCCTCTGGTATCTTTCGTTCCTCCGTTAGTAATAGTTTGTTGGTATTTCCTATAGACATGTATTGAACACTGAAATTGACATCAATCGTTTGAATTAAATGGTATTAATTTATTGTCACTGCGAAAACAAAGAATGTGGTGACCAGCATCTTAATCTTTACATACAGTTTTAGGCATTATAAAGCGCTATCGACTACCAAGGCAACGGGGCTCTGTACATGTACCATAGAGTCCTGAATACAAAACGTCTTGTTTTAGTTAAGATAAATAGCTTTCGTAACCATATTTCTGGTCTATATATACAGATCATTCATAAATTAAGTAAGATTATAAAAACAGAAAATATAAAACATAAAAAGATAAAATTAAATTGGATAAGTATGAATTCGAATTGCATAATTTTTTATATATATAATGATGGCCTATAAAAACGTCAATGAGACAGCAACCAAATTACACAAAGAAACAAATATACCTATTTTTCAACATACGATCGTTTTATATTACATTAGTTCATGATTTTATTTAAACACTAATGGTATGCATGTACTTTCTTTGCTCCAAATCAGGAACAATGCATCGTGTTCATATAAGGTCGGGAAATACCAAGGGACATTCGAAATTTATAACAATATATTATGTAGGAGATTGGCTTTTTTACACGCTTTTTTTCCAGGTTGACGTAATCATTTAATTTACTACACTATTTTGTTTATACATACACACAATTAACCTACACAAGAAACACAAAGACAATATATTCTAAAACCAGGACGGAAATTAATGCTTGACATATAGACTAGATGCGGAAAACCGATGCACTTATTAGCAGTTTTGTTTTATTATTATATTACTATTTAAACAATAGATGCACATATTTTGAAACATAAAACATTTACACGGAAATACGTAGTCTTATTACCATAACACAGTTATTATAAACATTATATAATTTGTTCACAACTCTTAAAATATATTTTTTGATTCTATCGCATAGATTAATTGTAAACAATTGCCAATGGTCGATTCGCAAACTGCGTGAGTTTAATAAAAGTATAGTTATACTGTAATACTTCACACGTAGCTTTTAATGGTAATACGGTAACGCTAGTACGTACGACAGAATGTATGAATTGTGAGAGTCTTTTAATTGTTCTTAATTGATTTAATAGGCTAATGGATAAATTTATATACAAGTACACTTTTGGTTTTACTCAATGCGTCTACAATAGACCACTTTCGAGTTCATCCGTCACCGGAAAAAACTCGTCAATTATACGCGCCTTTATGACGTCATTTACCAGATAGAGGGTGTCGCCTGTATCCCTGCACTATTTACGTTCATCAAGCGTCTTAGTGATCGTCATTGTGCAGGATAAACAAGAAATAATGGTTGTTCTGTAGGTACTTAATGACAATTCCCTAATGACAGCAATGCTGATTGTCAATTTTGAGAATTCAATTTGCCGAATAGTTCGTACAATATAGAATTATAGTTTTCCAACCACTCGCTCAACGTGGGAACGGAAGTGACGACGCCCCTAAACGCACAAATGACGTTCACTAAAACCATAGTTTTTGACGGAAATGCATCGAACTCGAAAGTTGTCTATTGTTTGGGAGGAATTACATGATTTTCTTTCTGACGTAGCTAAATCAGTCTACTATAATGACCAATGAGTATCCCAGCTATATACGAGTGTTGGACGGCATAATTTCTTATCAACAGTTTAAGTACCTGTCAGCAGTCTTTGATGGCGTTTTGGTTTACTGTTTGGTTTGTACTTGTTCTATTGTTACTTCTTTCTGAAATTCGATTTTTTTGTCACTGTCACATTGTATATGGAAATGTTTAATTTTAACTTTTTGTCGTTTGTAGCTAGACGAACACGACACCATCCATCAGACTGAAGACTATGTAATATAAAAGAATTTGTAGAAATAAGTTCTAAACATGATGATTTATTATACAATCTCGAGATAGAATGAAAGAAAAACTCCTTTGTATGGTCACTTCTCTTTAATTAGGTTTTTCCACTTTTCGTGTGTTAATGATATGATGTCTTTCCCCAATAACTGTTTACGATAGGGCGCAACTTCAATCCATTGAAGCCGAAGTGTTTTGGTCAACCCCTATAAAAGTGTTCTCCCCTTATGCATTTGAAATCAATATTACACCACAACAATACAAGTGATTGGTCTTGGGTCAATGAGACAACTCTCCATCCAAATAACAATTTATAAAAGTAAACCATTATAGGTCAATGTACGGCCTACAACACGGAGCCTTGGCTCACACCGAACAACAAGCTATAAAGGGCCCCAAAATTTCTAGTGTAAAACCATTCAAACGGGAAAACCAACGGTGTGTTCCTTTTCGTTTTTATTATCGAATATCTTACAAATAATTACCCTGTAAACAAGGATCCTACTGTGTTTGTTATATATATATATTAACCTGAGTTCAGTTTTGTAGTTCAATTTCGCGTGAGTGATCGATATAGAAAGGGAATGCAAATCTATATGCACATTGTATATTAAAACTTGATATAATGACTGATTGACATTATATACAGTCTAAACGAAAAATAAATATTCCCGTATAGCATATGTAAAGGTACTTTATAATTCAAATATTTACAAATTCCAAGCTGATCTATTTATCAAATTGGCGTTGTAATTACATTATATCGAACCATGTGCGAAGCTGTGTAGACCTACTTGAGTGTGAACATCTTGTTTTTCTAGGGTTATTACAGCAGTTCTTATAAAAGAAATGTTAAAGATGCCAAGGATAAATTCACATTCATAAGTCGAAAACAAACTGGCATCGCCATCCCATAAACAAACAAAAAACCACCAAACAATGCTTAAGACAAAAATGAAACCAACAGTACACAAAACGCAACATAGAAAACTAAAGACTGCTTGAGCAACACAAACCCCACCAGAAAGCGGAGGTGATCTCTGGTGTTCGGAAGGGTAAACAGATACTGCTTCATCTCTTTATTTATAAGAGTTTTAAGAAGTATACTGAGCAATGCATACGAAATTTCAAAATTTGCTATTATTTTTTTTAGGATATAAAGTAACGTGTAGAATAATCTCCACACAAAGTATGCCGTATTGGTATACAGTTGATATTACAATGATAGTCACAATGTTTAACAGTTTTTTTGTAACTAATTATAACAATTGTTTTTGTCGACCTGAACATGCATGAAATATTTGTCACTGAACGTTAAGCAACCAACAATTAATCATTCTGATAAGTTTAAGTTTTGTTATCCTGAATACTTAAAAGTTAATTAATATACACCTATTGCAAGCACAGACTGCATTTCGTTCCGAAGGGAATAAATGCACCTTTATCAGCGTTATCTTTGTAACTTGTGAAATGCATTTAAATTTATATACAGGATAAATGCAATAAAAGTCTGATTGATTATGTGGCATACACGGAACAGATGTTCTGTAATTAACTTAGAAGCCATTTATACCAACTGCTATTCATCTTTCGATCTCGAATCAAAAGTCTTAATTTTGGAATTTTATTTACTACTTAAGTTTAGAGTGACAGGACATTGTGGTTTATAAAAAAACAACTAATCAATAAATATAAAGATAAATTACAGGATATTGAAACTTAAAACCAGAGTATGCATGTCATATGCATTTAGATAATTAATTTAAACATTTAGGCTAATACACTGAGTGTTCATAAAGAAGGAAAATCAATAAAATCAGCTTCGGCCACACGAAATCAATAAAGTGTTGAATTTGTTAAATAATTAATGGACACAAGGACACCAGATAGAATTTGAAATGCTGTTCCAGAAGCAAAACACGAATCAGAAGGCAAAGTTTAATCTGACTGTCACATGAATGTCTTTTTAAGATGACTGTGTGATAAAATAGCAATTAGGAAATGGCTAAAAAGTTTTGTTATTAGTGGAAACATCGGCACATACTTGTATCAAAAGGTGTGAATGTGTAACGACAGTCTGTCAATATTTCAATGCATTCAGTCATATACTTTATTTAAAAGAAAAACAGTTAAGGCCGTAACGGATCACAAAAGCATTGCTAAGTTTTTAAGGTCAACAAACAGTTACAATGTAGTATGCTTTGGTACATGTAGCTTTCTCGCTGCATTGAAGACCTATTGGTGACCTTTTGCTGTTGTCTGTTGTCTATCACGGTTGGGTTGTTGTCTCTTTGACACATTCCCCATTTCCATTTTCAATTCTATTTGTCAAAATTTTGCATTCAACTTATTCAAACTCTATCTGAAAGTTGAAATATTCTCAATTTGACGAATATCATTGTTTTTTAAATTCTTGAAATATATCTAGCATTTTTTTTTTTTTAAATCTATCAACAATTATTTCAAAATTATCCTTAAACACTACTTTCTCTAAAACCTGTACATTAATTTTCACTAAAAATGAATATACTCTTACCAGATAACAAAAACCTACTCGTAATTCAAAGTGGCGAACGTAGTAAATTTGTGCGCATTACCAGTACGAGAAACATAACTTGTGAACAAAATAATAAACGAAAAGTATATAATATACAACAAATAATATCAACTGAATTACAGGCTTCTTACTTGGGACAGACACATACACGATATGTCTGATTAATCATGTTTACGGGCGGCCAATCCTCCCCTTTACATGTGCAAGTTACATAAAGTAAAGTCGTCCATAGTAATATTATACATTTAAGCCAATAAATGTCTTTTGTAATGTAAAGTTCAATATCTAAGCCTATTTGATTATTCTACAAAAAGAACAATTAAAGCATGTTGCATGCAATGGCAAATCGACCGAGGAATATAAATAATGTCATCCCATTATCAAACTGTTAATTCACATTATAGTTATTTTCGTTTATTTCTTTACCAGTACCAGACTATTTAATTAATCCGACTCGATTCTTCACCATTTTAAGTTACGATTGTCTTTTATCTAGGAATTGGTTTTGCTAAAACATAGAAGTGCTAATTCTGTTAAAATTCCCCAAGAGAAAAATAATGCATATTCATTTCTATATCTCTTTTATTTTATGATCTAATGGGTGTAATGGGAATTTGACTTAGTACATTGTTAATCAAGAAATCAGTTTGCATAGTAAAAAGAAGCATAGATGAAAGAACTTATAGCTAGGAACCGATGAATAAATCTGAATAATATCATATTGAATTAAGATGGCTTTTGGATTGAGGATAGTAATGAACCATTTTTTACACATGCATCGAAAGAATAGACCACTTTCGAGTTCATCCGTCACCGGCAAAAACTCGTCAATTATACGCGCCTTAATGACGTCATTTACCAGATAGAGGGGGTCGCCTGTATCCCTGCACTATTTACGTTCATCAAGCGTCTTAGTGATCGTCATTGTGCAAGATAAACTAGAAATAATGGTTGTTCTGTAGGTACATTATGACAATTCCCTAATGACAGCAATGCTGATTGTCAATTTTGAGAATTCAATTTGCCGAATAATTCGTACAATATAGAATTATAGTTTTCCAACCAATCGCTCAACATTGGAATGGAAGTGACGACGCCCCTAAACGCACAAATAACGTTCACTAAAACCAGAGTTTTTGACGGAAATGCACCGAACTCGAAAGTTGTCTATTGAAAAGATATGGAAACTTCTTTATTTATATTTGTTTTTAAATTACAAATAACCTTTTTGGTTTTTCTGTATCGGGCTTATTTAAAGAGCTGGAGTTTTTCCCAATGAATGGACTTTTTTTAATATACTAGCCAAAAAAAAACGAAACGATACCTAAATAGAATAACATTGTTGAAAATGAATTTTTGATAAAATCTGGCTATCGTTTCTTTTTGTGGCTATGTCGTCGTAAAAATTGCATTTAACAGTAAAGAATAAGACTTAGTGAGAGTACCCACTAGTCTAATGGTTTACTTTTACAAATTGTGACTTGGATGGAGAGTTGTCTTATTCGAACTCATGCCATATCTCCTTATATCTATAGACCAGATGCCTTGCAAATATAACTTTTTATTTCTTGATTCTTTGATTCGATAATTTCATGTTGACCATTGTAGTAAGATCCGAATTAGCTTTAATAGGCAGATAGTCGATAGAACGTTAGATACAAAGTCAGACTTATAAATTTCTATGTCATTTGATCTCTGGGGCCTGGTTTTCGAAAGTATCATATTAAGATATGTCATAAGATATATCTTAGGACATATTTTATGATCATCTTATGACTATCATATGATATGTCATAGGATGTAAATCAAAGCTGTCCTAAGAGAGTCATAGCTATGATGCTCTTATGACTGTCATAAGTGAACATTATTTTCTATTATTTTAAGTAATGATTAAAAAGTGATAAATATAAAAATGAAAATGAAAAGAATGAACATGTTAATTATTAACACTCTTAATACTATTTACGACTGTTTTATATTTTTTTCATTATAATGAACATGAAATTTTACTCTTAAATTGCTTAAAAAGTATCATATGATCGGAGATATTTCACCATGAAGATGAGCATTCGGAGAGAAATGACTTGAAATGCAGTAGACATGCAGTTAATGTTAATGAGAGAGAATAAAACTTATTGATTTGCTGAATATATTTAATGCAAGATATGCCAAAAGAACATATAAGCTTTTACTGATTATGTTTTAGCCACATACGTTGATGACACAGTGCTTTGCTCCCACCATCCGTATGGGCTGAAACTCTTTCTACCGCAAGACGTAGCAGAAGCATTTCATGTGGAATTATTATGAACAATTTTATGCATTTCATCCTTCAATGTTTGTCTTTTTGGACAATAAAGTTAAGTTTCAAGCTGCTACATACAATCAATTAGGAAGTACCCATGCAGCAGTAGTAAGAAGAAAGTATGTTTCAGAAACGGAAACATTTGCCGTGTAAACTGCCGGTTCCAAGTCCGAATAAAGGTGGAGAGAAGTCATGTTTCTTCTAATTGGCGCAATCGTATGTTTTATTTTTGGCGCAAATGATACCATGTAATTTTTAAACATGTGGCGCAAACGTTGCATTGTAGAAAAAAAGTTGTGGCGCAAAAGAACGAATTTTTGGCGCAAACGGATCTATCCCAAAAGTTATGACAAATCGTAACTTGGGACACTTACGACTATGACATGTCCTCAGACCATCATAAGACATGTCTTAGTCATAAGATACTTTCGAAAACCAGGCCCCTGGTGGATAATTGTCGTATTTGCAACTTATTCAACAATTTATTTTTATATTTATACTATATGAAGATAGACTGTAATTGAAAATAAAACTTTAAACAAATTTCGTGCGTTCAAATTGATTTGCGGGATTTGCTTCATCAGGAATTCTCATACATATACATTTGTAGCTATCTGTATAAAGTTGTAATAGTGAAATTATTTTGAAAGACTGCTTTTACGAATACAACATGTATACAAAATGTCAATCATGTCGCAAATCAATTCCAAATACAGACTTCAATAAGTTCTTACAACAAAATTCAAATAAAGTTTCATTTAATGTTAAAAAGAAACATGATTTCTCACAAAATTCAGGCTGGCTGATACAAAGTAGGACAAAATCCTTAGACATCAGCATGTTATCGAACTGACCATGCTTGTAATATTTGTCACTTGATATTAATCAATCTATCAATTGGAAGTGTTTGTATCAGTAAATAGTTTGTTGAGGAGAATCATGTCGCAAGTAAAAAAAAGAAACACTATTTGTCAGGAAAATATGATTGAAATGCTTGTTGTGCAGCTCATCTGCAATATAAATTAAGTATTTTAGATAATCCATTCACCTATTATATTCAGTTAACATACAGAAGCTAAAAGTATTATTATTTACTTTTTTAAAGTACACAAAATACTACTAATATCCGTAACAAAACAAAAGAATGGTAAAGACGCAAATGTAAGAGGAAAGTTCTGCAATAAAGCACATGTGAACAATACAAACATAAACATTAAATTACAAACTAACCAGGAGGAGGGACTCTCACATTTATAATTTTTATAAATCTACAAAGTTTTTCAAGAACAATATTAATTATTAGAGCTCAATTGTTGATATTTATAAATATTTGGACGAAGCGTACAATAGTATGGTAACAACCTCTTCCTTTCCTGATTTAGAGCATTACATGACATAACATAAATGATATTCATCACCTACGTCTCTTGATTCGCAAAGATGGCACAACCTATCATTTCTTGATACGTTATTCCACCTTCCCGTTTCGATAGGTAATCGGTGACTTCCACATCTAAATTTACACAATAAAAATTGATTATATATTGACAACTTGGAAAAATAGCTTTCTAATTAAATATCAGTTTTAAAAATTCTTATAACATAAGCATTTAGGAGTAGTGTTAATTTCGCTTAGGAAATTCTGCAAAACCTGGTCTTTTAGTTTCAACTCAATGCCTATCAAGTAGTTCTCAAATATACACACAAAAAAAGAAGAAACATTGAAGTTATTCTTACTTAAATTATCGTTATTTCTTTTATAACCTCGATATAATAAAATCTGAAAGGAGTCTATTTGGAAATTAGTATGGCGTTCATTATCACTGGACTAGTATATATTTGTTTAGGGGCCAGCTGAAGGACGACTCCGGGTGCGGGAATTTCTCGCTACATTGAAGACCTGTTGGTGACCCTCTGCTGTTGTTTTTATTTGGTCGGGTTGTTGTCTCTTTGACACATTCCCCATTTCCATTCTCAATTTTATTCTTTATAAATAATTTTCCTTTTTTTGGTAGTGATGTTCTGTTGAGTTCTTGTTTGTTTGTTAATTCGTTTGATACGTTTGTTTGCATGACGTCTAGTTTAAATCAAAATATTGTTTTCATTCGTAAACCGTCAGTGATCGTGTTAATGGAAAAGATATAGATATCTAAACATGATAATGATAGAACTTTTCACTATATTTTTGACATTGTTAACTATTATGTCTGTTTATTTTGTTGACACATCGTTGTCAATACAATGGAATTTGATGCGACTTTCATACAAATGAGAGGTTTAGTTAGCTACAAAACCAGGTTTAATTCACCGTTTTCTACATAGGAAAATGCCTGTACCAAGTCAGGAATATGACAATAGTTAACCATTCGTTTGTAATATTTGATATTTTGATATTGCCATTTGATTATGGACTTTCCGTTTTGAAATTTTCTCGGAGTTCAGTATGTTTGTGATTTTACTTATTTTTTCAGTTATAAAAAAAAGAAGTATATATGCAAGGAAGTAAACCGTTATGGTTCTAAATTAGCTATCAATCATTTCTCCTTTGAATACCTCTAGAAAAATGCTTCATATTTGATTTTCAGTCGATATTTTATAGACTATACTTGTTTTCTCACTCGAATAAATATTGTATCTTGTAAACGTTCACTTTGTTTAATTCTTTTTCTTCTCATTTTGATGATGACTTATATAACTTTAACACAACACGAACTGTTTACCAAAATGAGAAGTTATTGTTTCGAAATTGAAAACTCGTATCATGTGTTTTAACATAATTCTTTTTATAAACAGTTGAATAGTTCTTAATACTTAAAGCAATATCTGCATGCACATTAACAGTTATGACGTACTACATGTAGAATTATACTTTTTAATGTTTCCATTTATTATTTATTATTATTTTCTTCAACTTATTGTACCAACAATATCATATCAAAGTACTAAAGTACTGAACATCGGATGACCGCAAGTTCTTGTGGATGGTCCACAAGCACTTTTCATAGAAAAAAATCATCTATATACCTGAAAGTGAGGTTAATGTCCAGACATTTTTTTCTGGAACAAGTTCGTGCGTGGATGATAAATTAATGATAGGGAATTCAACCTCATGGTAAAGACTATCATATTGCAGTGATACAAATCAGTATACTCTGGTTTATTGTTTTATATTATATTAATACTTAATTAATACAGTTACATGTATATATAATTTTCATGCATTTGTATATCATTCTATTCTACTATATAAATAATTATACAGTGCAAGTGCATGTTGGACACTCTTCTGTAATAATTCGATTTTTCTAAAAGAATTGATTTGAGTAGGCATTCGTATTTTCCCGCAAAAGATGTTTAAACATCCATGCAGAGTTAACGTTCTTGAGATATTCTTCTGCATGCGTGTACATATATATTAATGATTTTTTACATTTATATGTACAAAAGTATATTATACATATACATATAAAAAAACATTTTAATATTATTAATTTATCTTCTTTAAAAAGTATTTGATGAGTATTCCTTGAAGAAATGAATTTATAACAAGCGATAAGGAATGTTAGTTTTCACTTGATGATGTCTACGTATTCATCATGTTTATAGATCGGTTAAAACCCAAAACGAAAGTTACATAATGGACATCTAGGCGATACCTGTACACAGGAATGCAATCACGGTCATACGCTGTAAAAATGTAACATTCAAACCTGTTATGTGTTTCCGTTACACATATTACTTTCTGCTGTACGACCCATCATCGACGATCTTTTACAAAACCAAAAAGGTGTAATGTGTTCCCATTAAACATATTATCTCCCAGCACGACGCCCCGTCTACAATTTGTTACACAAACAGCATGTTCAATATGTTCCTTCTACACATATAAATTTACTGTACGACACTTCATCGACGACATGTTACACGACCGATCATGTTTAATGTGTTCCCGTTACTCTTATTACTCTCCTGTACGACACTTCGTTGAAGACATCTTATACGACCAAGCATGATTAATGTGTTCCCGTTACTATTATTACTTTTCTGTACGACACTTCGTTGAAGACATCTTATACGACCAATCATGATTAATGTGTTTCCGTTAGTCTTATTTACTTTCCTGTACGACACTTCGTTGAAGACATGTTATACGACCAATCATGATTAATGTATTCCCGTTACTCTTATTACTTTCTTGTACGACATGTTGTTGAAGACAGTCATCTTATACGACCAAGCATGTTTAATGAGTTCCCGTTACTCTAATTACTTTCCTGTACGACACTTCGTTGAAGACATCTTATACGACCAAGCATGATGAATGTGTTCCCGTTACTCTTATTACTTTCTTGTACGACACTTCGTTGAAGACATCTTATACGACCAAGCATGAATGTTGTGTTCCCGTTACTCTTCTTACTTTCCTGTATGACACTTCATTGAAGACATCTTATACGACCAAGCATGGTTAATGTGTTCCCGTTACTCTTATTACTTTCCTGTACGACACTTCGTTGAAGACATCTTATACGACCAAGCATTATTAATGTGTTCCATTTACTCTTATCACTTTCCTGTACGACACTTCGTTGAAGAAATCTTATACGACCAAGCATGATTAATGTGTTCTCGTTACTCTTATCACTTTCCTGTACGACACTTCGTTGAAGACATGTTATACGACCAAGCATGATTAATGTGTTCCCGTTACTCTTATTACTTTCCTGTACGACTCTTCGTTGAAGACATGTTATACGACCAAGCATGATTTATGTGTTCCCGTTACTGTCATTACTTTCTCTGTACGACACTTCGTCTAAGACATCTTATACGACCAATCATGATTAATGTATTCTTGTTACACATACAACTCTCCTATATGACGCTTTTTAGACGACCTATTACATGACCAAGTATATCTTATTTGTTCCCGTTAACATATTTCTTTCTTGCACGACACTCTGTCGACGACATGTTTCACTACCAATCATATTGAATATGTAACATTACTGACTACTATAGCGACAGATGACAACTCTACATTGCATCCTTTACCTATTAATTCTAAAGCCCGTTTTCCAAACTGGTCTTTAGTTCAGCTGGTTCGCATTGCACGTTATTGCATCATAATCCTGGATTAACAGTTTAGATAAAAATAAAATGAAATAGAACCTACTATATTGCACATTTGCAGCTAACATTTGTGATACAATATAATAGTATTCACTGTTTAATAAAACAGAGTTTCCTAAATGCCCTTTTCAATTTCTATTTGTTTGCTGAATAAATATCATGAAAACATTCATCGGTTATATATATTTGTTATAATATGAATATGACGTATAAACACCATACTTAGTATGTTCTAAGATTTTAGATTAATTTGATTTTGTTTAGACCTGAAACAAGTAACTAGGATGTCAGAAGTCGAAAAACATTTTAAAAGAAAGTCATTTGTCAACAATAACAATAACAGGAAATTATTTTTAAATCAACATATTTTTAAATTTCATAGTATTTCCAAGTACGCTAGGTTACCAGATTGTGTGTAATTAATCATAATGTTTACCTACGTACTGTTTCTTTACTAAAACTCTTGTGTATGCATGTACAAGTTTTAACTAGACCAAGACAGACAGTTTATTGAGGCTGATTTAACACTTTGTTCTGGATTACCTTCTCTTTTTATTAGCAATGAATTCCAGATCACTTCTTTGCTTCTGTGCAATGTTATTTGGTAAGTATATTGTTATAATTTGTTTTTTCGATAAAATGGCCACGATAAAAATTAAACTGTTTCATTAAAATATTCTATTATTGCTTATTTATCATATTTTTGTTCAGTGATCTAAGAAACATGAAAAATGCTAGGGGTTCACTTCAACACTGAATAGATGAGGGTTTCGTTGGGGTTAAACACAATTCTGTTACCCAACCCTTTTCATATAATTTAAAGGAGTACTAGGTTCAGTAAGACCCCTTTTTGGCCCGAAAATATAGCAGTTTTACAAAATTATGAAAATGTAATCTTTAAAAACTGTTTATTGGAAAGTAGAATGCTTCTGCTAAATAAATATGGACTGTTTTTGACAATACAATGCACATATATCGAGTACTAGCATCATGGAGTCATGCTAAATTACTGAAATCTTCCATTTTAGCTTTTTAGTTATATTTTAGACGGTTTCCGTCTTAAATGAAAGTGGCCGCATTCGTGTTCATTCATAATATTGAAATGTAAATTGTATTTGATGATAATACATAACATATATAAAGGTTGAGGATGAACACAAATGCGGCCACTTTCATTTTTGATAAAAAAAAAAAAAAAAAAAAACCATCTGAAACGTGACGTTTTTTGGCATATTTGATAGATTTTTCATATTTGAGCTTGAATCGGAGCGTTTTTAATGACTAAATCAGTTAAAATCTGTCACATAAACTAATCGAATCAATTGAAATAGACCCTTAAGTGTTTAAAAAGTGTCTAAAATCTTTCGTTAGATGAACCTGAGATTTGAGGCCAAAATCGGCTCTTACCGGACCAACTCCAAAAATGTATATCCTTTCCTATACCATAGTTTCGAAAGAGCAAATATGTGTTGATAAAACCCAGCTGGGAACCATAAGAAAGACTAAAGGATTAACTCGAATAATTCTGCGCGGTCTAGCGGCCTATTATAACCTATCGAGGTTAATGTAACAATCGGAGATTAGACTAAGATCGGCAGAATATAACGATTGACATTATTCGGGTTACTTACGGATAGGAAAAAAATACAGGGATTCTCATATATAACAAGTAATGGGAACCTTATTAAACTTATCGTATATTTCTGATAGTTTTCAACAACTTTTCAAATATTTTCAAGCCGGAAAATGGAAGCTATTACTGCGGTACATCCTACCACTTTATTAATAGAAAATGATCCCAAAGATAATAATAACAAAATATAGAATGAGTTCTTCGAAACGTAAGTTTGGAATTCAAGTTTTGTATTTTACATCTCTTATATTATTATGGCATATTATCATCATTTTTATCGTTGTTGCAATCTATTAGTACTTTTAAAGGTAGAGAAATTAAAGATACAGGTGTGAACAAGTCTTTTGAATAAGACAAAGGTTGTTTTGAAAAGAATGAAAGTACACGTATAGATCTGTAAATTATCATTGTTTAAGTATTATTAAAGTACTGTATATAAACACATTGTACGTTTATGGTAACTATTTCACACATTTATTATCTTTTTTTCCAGTTGTTATACAAGCAGTTCAACCCTTTATTGTTGGCTTAAACACTGATGATTCCAGAAGAAAACGCGAAACTGTCTTGTCTGTTAAATCCATCAACGTCGACATGGAAGATGGTTTCAGAAAGAATCACGAAGCTGCACGGCCCAAAAGAGCTGTCACAGTTGATTTCGTTGTACTAACAGCAGCAAAAAACCCAGACAAGACAACAAAGAAACCCCGATTATAAAGAGTTAAATTGACCCCCATCTCCAAAGCAATATCAACTATGTGTTTATGTACTTTTCAATGCAGGCATAAAGAATAAAAAACATCATGTAGAAACAAGGCTGATTTTGTATATTAACAAGCGTAACTGATATTCTTGTTGTTTAAAGTTGTATCATGGCTAATATAATCATCTAGGAAACAAATTAGAGCTTCCAGAAATGATGGATCATTTGAACATGGTTTACCGTGTGCTTCATATCAATTGCCCTTCCAAACCTGAACGGCGCTTCGTCGACGACCTGTTACACGACCGATCATGACTAATGTGTTCTCATTACAAATACTATTCTCCTACATGACGCTTTGTAGACGACCTATTACATGACCAAGTATATCTAATGTGTTCCCGTTAACATATAACTTTCTTGCACGACGCTTTTATATGTCACATTACTTCCTACTATAGCGACAGATGACAACTCTACATTGCATCCTTTACCTAAAAATTCTAAATCCCGTTTTCAAAACTGGTCTTTACCTCAGCTGGTTCGCATTATATGTTATTGCATCATAATCCTGGATAAACAATTAAGATTAAGATAAATAAAATAAAAACTGTGTTATATTGCACATTTTCAGCTTACATTTATGATACAACATAATATTATTCACTCTTTCATGAAACTGAGTGTCTGAAATGTTTTTGAAGCTCTTTTCAATTTCCATTTGTTTGCTGAATGAATGCGAAAAAAAACATGCATCGGTTTAATGATTTGTTATAACATGATTATGAAGTATGAAATCCATATACTTAGTATGTCATAAGATTTAAAATTAATCTAATTTAAATATTTTTGACCTGAAACAAGTAACTGGGATGTCAGTTATTATACAAACATTTTAAAAAGTCGTTTGTCAACAATAACAATATCAGACAATAAATGAACATATATATATATATATATATATATAAATGTCATAGTATGTCCAAGTATGGTAGGTCACCAGATTTTGTGTAATTAATTATAATGTTTACCTACGTATTATTTTATGCTGAAACTCTTGTATAAATGTATGCATGTACAAGTTTTAACTAGACCAAGACACACTATACATTGAGACTGATTCAACACTTTGTTCTGGATTACCTTCTCTTTTCTATTAGCAATGAATTCCAGATCACTTCTTTGCTTCTATGCAATGTTATTTGGTAAGTATATTGTTTTACTTGTTTTTGTTTTTCTAAAATGGTCACGATTAAAATGAAACTGTTTTATTTAAATATTCTATTATTGTTTTTCTTATATTTTTGTTCACTGACCAAAGAAACATGAAAAATGCCAGTGAGTTCATTTCAATATTGAATGGATAGCGTGTCTCTAATGTTTTGATACCAACCCTTTTCAGATCTATATATATAAAAAAACATTTGTTTATCTTTTTATATATTGCGTATGGGTAAATATATAACCTTACACATATCGATTGAGTTTCGTGTGGTGTGTTTGAAAAGTTGAATACCAAAGTGTTAAAAGAGCAAAGATTTGTGGAAAACAACTCAGCTTTGGACATTAAGAAAAAATTTTGGCTATGGAATTGCAGGGGATTTTTATATAACAAGCTAAACAAGTTTTTTAAACTGTATTGAACTTATCATATATATTCCTGGTAGTAGTTCCAACCTATTCACATATTGTCAAGCCGGACAATGGGACCAATTCAAGCGGCTCATCCTTCCCCCTGGTAAATAGAAAGTGATCCAAAAGAATGACAATGTCAATGACATAACACTAAAATATATAGTGAACATGTCGAAACGTATGTTTGGAATGCAAGTTTTGTATTTTACATTTCGAGAATTCTAAATAATACAAACGTTATTTTGTAGAGAATGAAACACGTATCAATCTGTAAATTACCATGGTTTAAGTATTACAGAAATACTGCATGAACATGAATTGTATCTGTACAAATGTAGGTACCTTTATGATATTTCAAACATTTTATATTCATGTAATAACATTTTTTTTCAGTTGTTATACATGCTATCCAACCCATTCCATTGGCCTTAGACAATGGTTTAAGAAGAAAACGTGAATCTGTCCCGTTTGTTAAATCTGTTAACGTCGATTTAGAAAATGGTTTGAGACCACAAAATGAAGTTGCAGTCCACAAGTGCTGTCCCCGTTGTTAAATCTGTCAACATCGATTTAGAAACTGGTTTGAGACCACAAAATGAAGCTGTACAGTCCACAAGTGCTGTCCCCGTTCTTAAATCTGTCAACATCGATTAAGATAATGGTTTGAGACCACAAAATACAGTTGCACAGTCCACAAGTGATGTCCCCGTTGTTAAATCTGTCAACATCGATTTAGAAAATGGTTTGAGACCACAAAATGAAGCTGCACAGTCCAAAAGTGTTGTCCCCGTTGTACAAACGGTAGCAAAACATTCCAAAAGTGGTGTGCCCAATGTACAAACGGCAGCAAAACAGTCCAAAAGTGTTGTCCCTGTTTTACAAACGGCAGCAAAAAACTCAGATAACACGACAAAGAAACCCCGAATATAAAGATTTAAATTAACCCCCTTCTTTTTATTCAATTTGAACTATGTATACATGTATTTTTCTAAAAACAGGCATAAAATAAAAAAAATAGTGAAGGAACCAGGTGGAGTTTGTATATTAACAAGTGTAATTGATATTCTTTTTGTTTAAAGTGGTAAGTTTATTATTTCGGGGCTTCTATAGCTGACTATGTGGTACGGACTGTGTTGAAGGCCGTAGAGTGAACTATAATTGTTATTTCTTTGTTGTTTGGTCTCTTGTGGAGAGTTGTCTTATTGGCACATACCACATCTTCTTTTTTGTATCCTCTATGATACAAATACTAGCTTACTGAAATATGACACCAGGCTTCATTTGAACATCATGGTTTACCGTGCGATTATTTTTCTATCATTTGCGTTTTATTTTCAGCAACGTTTTAATAGAACAATTAAAGTGGGTGTGTTATAAGTGAGCAATTATAGCTCAGCTTAAGGGACAAGGAAGATGAAAGATGAGCTTTGCTCATTGTTGAACGCCGTACAGTGACCTATAGTTGTTAATTTCTGTGTCATTTTGTTCTCTTGTTGATAGTTGTATCATTGGGAATGAAACTGATGATGTAACTAATTTAAAAGTTTAATTGTCCGGCTATCTGGGTAGATATTAAGGGCATAATCTTGCAATGATGGATCTGCTGTTCTTTTCCCTTTTTCATTGCTTATATCGGAAATGATAATATTTTCTTTATTTTGATTTTCTTTTTTATATTAGAGATCACAAGCTCTGTTTTATTCTAACAGGGAAGTACAGACAACTCTTACGAATAGGTAATTCGGAGTCATGTAGTACGTATTAATACTTTCCTCGACAGTTTTTATATGTGTTTTATATAAATAAATTTAAGTGGGGTGTACTTGGTTTTTAGAATGTTAAGGTGTGGCATAACAAATGAATTAGAATTACATTGGCTCTGGTAATAGCTGGCGAGAAAACGTTTTCATGATAGTTCAGATGGTACCCAATTCGTTATGGGAAAAAAATACAATGAAATATTTTAATTTTTAAACAACTGCATATTATTGGAATTCAATAAGATTTATTAATTCGATTAAATTTAGATGCAGCATAAACGTAAATTTATGCAGCAACCCCAAAAAAACCACAGAGATTAAGCATAATCATGC
This sequence comes from Mytilus edulis, assembly GCF_963676685.1. Lineage (NCBI taxonomy): Eukaryota > Metazoa > Mollusca > Bivalvia > Mytilida > Mytilidae > Mytilus > Mytilus edulis. The sequence goes on from NC_092350.1 coordinate 34,758,798, forward strand.
TTAGATCGAAAGCAAATTTTTTGTTGTTCCCTCGCCGGGATTCGAACCCATGCTACTGAGATATCGTGACACAAAATCGCCTGCACTGTAACCGGTACGCTAGACCACACGACCACCTGGGTTTCATAAAAAAAAAAAATATATATATTATACAACTCGTCTAAACATCAACCCAACAATGTTAGATCTGTAAATTTGCTTTCGCAAATTTTAGGTTCTTCCCTCGCCGGGATTCGAACCTATGCTACTGTGATATCGTGACACCAAATCGCCTGCACTGCAGCCGTCCCGCTAGACCACACGACCACCTGGGCTCTCAAAAAAAAAAGCTTTCGCTGGCCGTGTGTTACCTTTCGTCGTCAGTTTTAATCTAGCGGCGTACTACAGTACATGATATATAAGGCATGAAGATGTTTTGTTACAGATCGGCTAAATTATCTATAGTAAAGGATCCTACAAATTAATGTAAGATACAGTCACAGAAAATAATTATATATATAAGTACGTCTGAGTCAGTGACAACTCTACAACAGATGTATCCATCGGATCGCCATCAATGATGGTGATACATGGCTGTGTACATAATGTATATACAACTCGTCTAAACATCAACCCAACAATGTTAGATCTGTAAATTTGCTTTCGCAAATTTTTGGTTCTTCCCTCGCCGGGATTCGAACCCATGCTACTGTGATATCGTGACACCAAATTGCCTGCACTGCAGCCGTCCCGCAAGACCACACGACCACCAGGGCTCTACAAAAATAGAGCTTTCGCTGGCCGTGTGTTACCTTTCGTCGTCAGTTTTAATCTAGCGGCGTACTACAGTACATGATATATAAGGCATGAAGATGTTTTGTTACAGATCAGCTAAATTATCTATAGTAAAGGATCCTACAAATTAATGTAAGATACAGTCACAGAAAATAATTATATATATAAGTACGTCTGAGTCAGTGAAAACTCTACAACAGATGTACCCATCGGATCGCCATCAATGATGGTGATACATGACTGTGTACATAATGTATATACAACTCGTCTAAACATCAACCCAACAATATTAGATCTGTAACTTTGCTTTCGCAAATTTTTGGTTCTTCCCTCGCCGGGATTCGAACCCATGCTACTGTGATATCGTGACACCAAATCGCCTGCACTGCATCCGTCCCGCTAGACCACACGACCACCTGGGCTCTACAAAAATAGAGCTTTCGCTGGCCGTGTGTTACCTTTCCTCGCCGCTAGATTAAAACTGACGAGGAAAGGTAACACACGGTCAGCGAAAGCTCTATTTTTGTAGAGCCCAGGTGGTCGTGTGGTCTAGCCTCGGTAATAGCACGATGACAAATGAATCATGTCAATTCAAATTAAGACTCTATCAAATCTTGAAATTAATACAATTTAAGCGAACGCTGGAACAATGTTAAAATTTCCAAACACGGCGCAAAGACTACAGAGATATGCCGAAATAAAATTAGTTATTTACGATGTGAACGGGCACAACTCTAAATTCCCAAAGGTGGTGATAGTTGAGATGTTAAACAATTGCGTGGGTATACAGTCCTAATAAACAGTCCTGACCAATTTACGCTGGTATACTATTTAAAATATGACAGCAGTAGAAAAATTGCAACAGAGATATATATATGATAACTCAGCAAATTCATATCTAAAACATCATGTCTACAATTCATTCTGAATTGTATAAAGAAATGTTGTCAAAGCAGTTATGAATATATTGGATGAGTTAAAAATTGAGGACTGATCTTCTTTAATGGGGATTATGCCCTTGGTAAAGTAAATATTATGGCAAATGAACTTTGTTAACACGATAACGCCCACATTTGTCGTCAAACTTTGAAAGAACTGGTAAAAGTTTGACATCGGCGTTATTAAAGACGAATCATCGCAGATCTATTGATTTGCCAGTCCCTTTGAAATTAAAAGCAATATCGAAAATTACGTGATATTTTAAAATAAATTATGATTTATATATATATATATATATGTGGAAATGGCAACTCTGTAACACCCTTGTAATTTCTACATAATATACAGAAGAAAAAAACCAGGCATGAACATAGAGATTGGACATTACAACATATTTCACTAACAGGTAACCTACATAAAAAGACGTAAAAACATAGATATTGGATGCTAGTATAACAGACTACACCTACTAACAAAACCTGACTCCAATTGAATAAAAGCTACAGTAGTATATCGCTGTTCGAAAGTCATCAATTGATTGAGACAAAAACAAATCCGGGTTACAAACTAACTCCGATGGTATCACGTCAACTATACACATGGAAAAAAGTATTGCAACACCAAATTGAAATTGAAATTAAAAAAACACTTTTTATTTTTTTGTGATATAATTTGGTAAAATAGAACTAATGAAACATTATTTAATTATCACCTGAGTTTAATCAATGAATATCGACTCGATAAGTTTTTATCTGCACATGCAGCTACTGTACCCGTAAACAGCAAAACAGATGTTTTTATCCTCATTGTTTTCAACACTTTAAATAACCAAGTTTTTAAAGTTATGTGATTGACACCTTGTAATGGGTCCACGACAACTCTAAACTGCAGTAAGATGGCAGATAATCAGCATGAGAGAAGCAGGGATGTCGCTGAAACAACTGCACGTATTTTTGGTCATCACCATTCCACTATAAGTCGTTTTGAGAATAAAATAAGGCACTAAACGATGTTAAAGACCTTCCGAGATAAAGAAGACCCCCTATACCATTTGCTAGGGAAAATCAAGCATAATGAAGGTTGGTCAGAAGGAAACCCATTGCATACAATACAATCCTAAAAAGAGAGTGGTGGGCATACAGGAGCCTTTTAACAAGAACTGTTCGAGATCGACTCATCGCTACTGGTTATCGTGCGATAAGACCATTTCGGAGACCTTTGCTTACGAACAGACACACAGTTTTCCGTATCCAATGTAGTGCAGAGCTCGCTACAGTTGAAAATTAGCATCGTGGAGGAAGATCCATTGTTCCAATGGAATTCGGTTCATCTTCCTTGGACGGATCGTAGCCCGGATTTGAACCATATCGAGCATATAAGGGACACTATTGGGCGGAACGTGCGTGAAAGGACACCCCAGTTCAAACACCTCATGAAATAAACAATGCCCTTCATCAGAAATGGTTACTGCTACCTTAGCAACAAATTAGTCGATTTTTGGCAGGAATCAGAAGACGTTTAATAATTAGATGCGGTTATCCGTTTGAATGGAGGCTGCGCACAAAGTACTAATTCTTTGGCGTATAACGATCAACCATGATGTGAACAGTCATCTGAAGATTAATTTTGAAATGTCTGACATTGTAAAATTCGACTACAGTAAAAGTTGTAAAATGCATTTTTTTGCACAAAAAAACACTTCATTTTGTTATTAAAATTGTGGTTATATAAATCATTTTTTTTCAAACATTTTTTGTTCGTTTCAATGCCAATGTTATCATAAACTATGTTTCAATAATATTATACAAAAATTTATTATATTTCATCCAAAAAAAGAGGCTGATTTTTCAAATTTAAAAAACTCAAGGTGTTGCAATACTTTTTTCCGAAACAAAAGATACACTGAAGTAAACAAAAAATAAACGACAATGCAACACGCACAGAAACGAACTATATATAAGATAACATCGGCCATTTTCATAACTTGGTACAGGATATTTTAAGACCAAATGATGGATTGAACCAGGTTGTGTGGCTAGCCAAACCTCGCACTTATATGGCCATGTTGAATATGAAACTAGATTGCCACCATTACATGACAGGGACACAGTACAAATAAATGTAGGAACATAGGGGACAGAAAAATATACAAATAAGCAATACAATAGTACATTTCGACATGCTAACCACAGAATAAAAAATGAACACGTATACCAACATAGTACATCACAACAGAACAACGAGTTGTCTTTCACACGACTGGGTCAACGCCACAAAAGTGACGTCACATGTTAAATTCTAAAAAAATGATTCTGTTCAAGATCAGGTTTGTTACTACAATGTATGTCTTTTGGTGTATTTTATAACAATAGCAAGAATATTAATAAAGAATAGATTAAGCAATCAGATAACTAATTGTATTATCTAGCTACATGCATATCGGTATTTTTTGTAAAACAAATAGATAGTGTACATATAGTTGCTTTAAACTAAAATCTTACAAATTAACTGGAACACATACCGCGACACATCTTATAGAAATGCGAATTCACACTCAGTAAAACAGTCATAGTCGGGAATATGTCATTTTCGGTACTTAAAAGACCAGACAACGTAAATGGTAAGTCACAATCTAAGACGTGGTAAACAAGTCCTAAGTTAGTTTAGACACAGACACATCGTATTGAAGTCAACCAATTCGTGACGGTGTCCATAAAATTTACGGATTGTCGTTTTTAATCTTTCCTCCTCATAACGTTGTTCCGCGTAAAGAGCACACTCCTGTATATGAAGTCCGAATGTGAACATGCACGAGCATACAATACCAACAGAGATATGTAAACACCATACGATGGGACAGAGGGTATGTTACTGCTGATAAATGGAAAATTGAAAAATAAAACAGACGTACCAACAGAGACATTGATCACTACAACTCACTACACCTAACCTGACTCCACTTAAAACAGACGTACAAACATAGGCATAAGAAACAATGAAACACTACACCAACCAAACAAAGCCATTGAACACTATAACAGACTATATCTAATTTGGTGCCTCCGTATTCAAGTTTCAGCTTTTTTCTTCTCCATAGGCCAAACATAGTTGTGGTTAATAACGGTGATAGTGAGTCGATTGAGGTCTGCCTTAGTGTGCCATACGCATCTCAATTGCCGATTTAGAAGAATCTTCTTATGAAACTACATTCTAGTCAATACAATGGCCGTTAATATGGATATTTGTTTATAGAGAAATGTTGTGGTCATGTGTAATCCAGTAATTTAATTTGGGATATGTATCAGAAAAGACAAACCATATATATGCGCAGCGGGTAAGTGGTTCTCATATGTTCTATCAATCCTCGTGTCGTTTTGTTATGTTATCGCACTGATATCGACAGGACCATTTGGGATAGATGTTTATTTTGTGCAGATAAGGTTTAAAATATTGCATTACATAATCGTTTTTGTCTCGTTCATTTTCATTATATGAATAACGATGAAGCTGTGATTTGAAAGTGAAGCAAGCAGTAATTTGGTTTGCTACTACAATTTGATTTCCAATGGATTTTCTCGAAATTTGATATTACTTTACCAATTTTATTGACGTCATCATTAATGCATTACAATAGATTTACATTATATTGTCACTCAACGTCAAAACTAGCAGCAGATGTTTGGACTAAAGATACTTGCAGATTTTTTTTCATTGTGATATTCATCATGAAAGTACAACGAGCGTTCATTTAACTTACATTTCTCTAATTCTTTGTCGATTTATCCCTTTCTGCACCCATTGTATAACAAAATTTAATCAACGTGTGGTTCGTTTGATCTCAGTTCTTCATTGGTAAGAATCCGATTGTGACGTCGACTTTTCTTGTTTTCCTCTGAATTTCTTATTGTGACGGCATGAAAAAAAGGCGACCATGCCTGATGACGTCACATAGAAAGAACACATCTTTTTGCAGATCAATCGCAAAGAAGGACTAAGTTTGCCTGCGTATTGTTTGAAAATCATTAGAGAAACAGATTCTACTACCAAATCTCGTGTAGTACGATATTTATCCACTCTCGACAGTTAAATTTTAAATATTTAAAACGCTCGGGCAAGCCTCGCGTTTTAAATTTGAAAATGTAACTGTCTCGAGTGGATAAATATCGTATTACACTCGATGCAGTGGTAGAATCTCTATTTAACATACTAGTAATATTTAGTTTGCTTTTAATTAACTGATAACAAAATCAATATTTATACCAATAAAAACAATATTCAATTTACAGGTATCATATGTCGATACTAGCTAGTACTATGTCGATGACTTTTGATACATGTAAGAGAAGTAAAACTAATACTAGCTAGTACTTTGTCGATAACTTAGGTTTGCTCTTCCTGCGTGCATCATAAGTATCACTTGTACTTCTTTTACGTGTATCAAAAGTCATGTCATTTGAACTTACTGGCAATTATACCAAATCTTCCTAAGTTAACATAAACATCAAAGTGCTATCTAGCGGCAGTTACCTTCTCTGACATATATCTATGGTCAACCATTTAATCGACTGATTAAGACAACAAGCAAACGTATTCGTTGCTACCTACTTTGTTATCATTCTTGTTTGTTCATAACTTGACCAAATGCAGTTTTATAAAGCTTTTTTCAAACATGGGAACTAGCTAATTTTACCTCTTGGTTATTTTTAAATATGATAATTGTTAATTGTACATTTGTTTAATTTGTGCTGATATTGAGTATAATTTTGATAGCCTGGTAGTAGTCAAGTATTCCATAACTGGCATACATGTATTTATCCCATGACATAACATCAATTACAGATGAAAAATAATTTAATACTTGATTTACATGGTAGTATTATTAACGTTATTGCGGTTATAACAAACTGTAACTACTATTAACATGTTTACATTACCTTGTTCAAATACGATCTATGTCAATTAATGTAAATATAAGAAAACAGATGGAAATGAATTATATTTACTTAATTGTCATCAATCACTAATTAATCTAAATGTGATTATTTAATTTGCACAGTGGACGACATTAGCAGATGTTTTTTCAGCATCACAAATTCAATTAATCTTTACACAGGCATACAATATGGTTATGGTGAAGCCTATGTACTATAGATCCTGTTCCTACTTCAACCCACTCAGGTACTAACATTTCAATAAGTTATTTGCGTTTGCGTCAATGTATAGATTTATTAGGTTATCACATTCAGTACTTAAATGGTATAGAATGTCTTTCCAATGTTTTGTATGTGCAGTTTATCGATCATTGTATATAACTATATTTCCTAAAACAAATCTAGATTGATTTTAAAAATAATTTTCAAGCTAGTATACTAGTCACTGTGTAGCATCACCACCATATATAGGTAGCCCAAAAGCAATGACAACAAATGTTATCAATTCTAATCGCCATATTCGCCATACAATTTATCCGTGTTTTTTACATGAATTTCCCTGTGTAAACTATAGTTTATTTGGAATACATGTACAGTGTTAACTTTTTTCAAGCTTAAATATATTTACATGTGTTCTACGAAAACCACGAAATGAATGGTTGAAAGATGAATGTGTTCATAACATGTTTGACCTCGTCACGCGCTTTGTTGGACAGTTACACCCTATCCGAATCTGACGATTCAAAAAAAATACATTAGTATATGCTAAAGAGACATACACAAAAAAATTAACAAGATAGAATACAATTTGAGCCCACATGTAAAGAAGAGACATAAAGCGGTTACCCAGGAGATTCTGGGCATTTAATAATTATTCGTAAAAATTTGCACACCTTGTTTATTGCTATAATATTCATAAGATCTTGAGATTTTTAAATATTTGGTTTGTTACAAAGTGAATCTTTAACAACGTTTAAAATTGAGAAAGGAAATGGTGAATATGTCAAAGCGACAACCACCCGACCACAGAGCAAACAACAGCCGAAGGCATCCAATGAGTCTTCAATGTAGCGAGAATTCCCGCACCCGTAGGTGTCCTTCAGCTGGCCCCTAAAATATGCATAACAGTACAGTGACAATGGACGTCATACTAAACTCCGAATTATACACAAGAAACTAAAATTTAAAATCATACAAGACTAACAAAGGCCAGAGGTTCCTGACTTGGGACAGGCGCAAAATTGCGGCGGGGTTAAACATGTTTATGAGATCTCAACCCTCCCCCTATACCTCTAGCCAATGTAGAAAAGTAAAAGAATAACAATACGCACATTAAAATTCAGTTCAAGAGAAGTCCGAGTCTGATGTCAAAAGATGTAACAAAAGAAAATAAATAAAATGACAATAATACATAAATAACAACAGACTACTAGCAGTTAACTGACATGCCAGCTCCAGACCTCAATTAAACTGATTGAAAGATTATGTCTTCATCATATGAATATCAGGTACAATCCCTCCCGTTAGGGGTTTAGTATCATACTATCATAAAATATATGAGAAGAACATAACCCGTGTCATGCCAACAACTGTTTTTTTTAGAAATAAATGTGTTTAGTTCCGATGCAAAGACCCTATAAGTGAATCAATGTTAAAGCCAAAATATGCAATCTTTAATGACCTGACAACAGTATCGTAACTATATCCCCTTTTAATAAGTCTATTTAAAGGTTTTGTTAGTTTCTGAGGAGAATACTGACATTTTTGTGCTTTATAAAGAATATTTCTATAAAATTTTGGATGTGAAATACCTGAACGTATAAGATGTCTGCATGTTGAGTTATATTTACGAATTATTTCCTTATACCGGTGATAAAATTTAGTAAATGTTTTGACCAGTTTGTGATATCGAAAACCCTGGTGTAATAATTTTTCAGTAATACATAAATTTCTCTCGCTAAAATCTAATACATTGTTACATACACGAGCGAATCGTACAAGTTGAGATATATAAACACCATAAGATGGTGACAAGGGAACGTCACCATCTAAAAATGGATAATTAACAATAGGAAATGAAAAATCATCTCTTTTATCATAAATTTTTGTATTAAGCTTCCCGTTTATGATATAGATATCAAGATCGAGGAAAGGGCAGTGGTCATTGTTATCATTAGCTTTATTTAAAGTAAGTTCTACAGGATAAATTTCTTTAGTATACATACTGAAGTCGTCATTATTTAGAGCCAATATATCATCCAAATATCTAAAAGTATTGTTAAATTTTTGTATCAAATGTTGTTTTGATGGGTCTTTGCTAATTTTAGTCATAAATTGTAACTCATAACAATACAAAAACAGGTCCGCAATAAGTGGTGCACAGTTAGTCCCCATTGGAATTCCAATAACTTGACGATATACGGAATCTCCAAAGCGAACAAAAATGTTATCAAGTAAAAATTCAAGTGCATAAATAGTATCAAAGCATGTCCAATTGACATAGTTCTTTTGTTTATTGCTACTAAAAAATGATCTAAAAGAGTTTGAACATATGTACTCGCATTCCGACTTTTTAAATGCCCAGTTAATTAGGGATGTGAATTTTTTCTTAATAAGAATATGAGGCAAAGTGGTATATAGGGTAGAAAAATCAAAACTTTGAACAGATTCAAAATCACCAATATATGCATGCAATTTATCAAGTACTTCCAACGAGTTTTTGACACTCCAAAAGTAATTAATTCCACTATTTTCAAAGGCCTTATTTGAACAATTTATTATCAGGTTTTTTATTGTACCAAGTGTACTAGTAAGTAAAACAGACAATTTAGTAGTTGAACAATGGCTGGAAGATGAAATAAATCTATATTTGTAAGGTTTTTTGTGCAGCTTCGGAAGCCAGTACATAGTTGGGACTTTCATTGTGTTTGGTTCTGCTTGTAAAGAAGTAGCTAAAAGTTTATGTTTGTTACAGATGTCGTTTTCTGAAAATGAAGTCAGTTGGAATGTTGGTGAATTCGTGATTTCCTTTTGCAGAACCTCTATATAAAATCTACGTCAAACAATAATGATATTATTAGCAGCTTTATCAGCCGGGACAAAAACAAATTCCTTGGCTAGTTCTGTTAGTTTATTTTTGATACGCGAAATAGGGTTTTTATAGTTTTTGTTGAGGGTAAAATGTTCTTTAAAATGTTGTATTCGAATATCAACTATCTTCATTACTGAATTAAAAAAAGAGTCCAAAGATTTTTTGTCAGCTTTTTCCCGTTTTACCCATTTCAAACAGTAGGCGCGGAGTGAGTCGTTGATGATATTACGACACTCATTCCAGTTAATAGTTGACGGGGGACGATATTTAGGTCCTTTACTGAGGAATGATTTTAACTCTCGGTTGCGAACGATGTTAAGGTCTCCTGTTACACTGTGTCTAAACCACACCGGCAAAATTTGTTCGGACTCGATGGTATCTAACATCCGGCACAATGACGGAACATTAAGAGACAGAAGAAAGCTAGGTTTCTCCTTATTTTCTTATTTTTTTTATGATATCGAAGAATATATATACATATACAACTATTTTCTATTGTGATATGCAATATTTTCTACAACCGTTCTATATTAACGAAGAAATAAGTCAAAATGCATGTCAAAATGACGAATTGAGCGAACCTTACCTCGAAATTGTTTAATTTCTCGTTAAATTGTTCATATTGTACGGAAAGAAAGGTACGGGAAGATAGATATTGACACGGAGATTGCAAATTTAGTTATTATGAGCATCTCAATAATTGTATTTCTGTGTATGGAGCGAAAGAAAAGGGTCATGTCAAATTAAAATAAACCGGTTTCGTCAATGTTGTTACTACACAATCACCCGGTTTCGTCTATATATATCACCCGGTTTTTTTGGGGTTTTTTTAACAAAAAATTTATGAAAAGAAACTTTGGCACGGATCTGAACATTGTCTTTCGAGAATTTAAATATATATTTATTGTAAAGTAAACTTGGCGTGTTAAAATCTATTTTAAACGGGCACTTTTGGACATAGTTAAGTATGAAAATACACATTTTCCTAATGAAAGGCGTATCTTTTATTTCACTTAACTTCAAACTAATTTCAAATGGAATATAAATACTGAATAGCAAACACTGGAATCTAATTATTTTGTAACATTATTATATTTTCTTTGTTTATAATATTAGTATGTAAAGATGAAAAATAAAAGGATGTGCTTTGATTGTGCCATAATTTTAATTTACTATACTATATATATACACTTAGTTTACAATATTTACTATCAATTATTAATACATTTATGCATTCAATCATTGACGAACAGTCCCAAACCGACTATAGTCTATACTGTTCTGCACAAATTAATCATGCATGCAGTCCTGCTAGATTTTCTGGTACTATATATACTGTGTTACTTGCGCACTAAAGAGAGTTTTCACACTTAAGCATCCATAACATTGCAGTGAGATTTGTATCTTTCTCCCCGTTTCTGGTAGGCACATTTATTTTCATAGGCATGTTTTTCACATTATTTTTACAGTTCAAATTCATTTTTTGTACAGTTCAAATTCAATTGAAACTTCAAGATAACTTTCGAAAACAATATCTGACAGTTTTGTATTTTCAATGTGAATAAAAGTTGGTTTGCAAAACATGACCGTCATTTATATCTAGGTCCAATTAAGAAGAAGTGACGGTAACCACTTATCCCATAAACATTAACAATGAGACAAATTTCTTTTAGACACAAAAATTATGTTGAATTAATCAAGATTAGGTCAGCGTATGCCTTAAACAATGAGAAAAACACACAAACTGCATGAAAGCAAGCTATAACAGGGCCCTAAATTATAAATGTAAAACAATTCAAACAAGAAAACTACCTGTTATTTTATGTTCAAAACGCATATGGTATAAAGCAACCAAAGACAACCATGGAATTACAAGCGTGTGATTCGGGAATGGACTGAGTCAAAGTGTTGTCGCTGACACAAACTGTACAACAAAAGTACAAATAATAAAAAAATGATGAAAAAACCTTAACTCGTCCGAGGACAGAGCCTGTATAGTAAATGCGCGATGTGTGCCAAAACTTGTATCATAGTTAAAATTATCCCTTAAATATAATAAATATACATGTATTCGCAGTTTACTATGAAGTCCACTATTACTGAACTAGTATAAATATTTATTAAGGGGCCAGCTAAAGGACGCCACCAGATGCGGGAGTTTCTCGCTTCATTGAAGACCCATTGTGGCCTTCGGCTGTTTTCTGCTCTATGGTCGGGTTGTTGTCGCTTGGAATTTGTATGAACTTTTCATTTTGATAGGCATTTTTAAATAATCTGTTGTTTTTTTATTAAGATAAGCTGTCCTGAAGTTACGGTGCGACATGTTTATGCTGGACAGACGGATAGATAGACGGACAGACGGACGGACCGAATGACTGATAGATGGAGGAACGGACGGATGGAAAGACGGACGGACGGACAGACGGGTGTATACAATAATACGTCCTGTCAAAATTGGGACGGGCGTGTAAAAACGCAAAGAAATGAAGAAAAAAACTCGTAATTAAAGGTCAATAAGTTTTATTAGGATATCGGCCAAGTCGATTTATTTGTATATTTGTCTGCCTTATCATTTTTGCTATATAACTTTTATATATATTTGAAAAAAATGTATAGAAATCGATAAAAAGAACTTGATATTCGGCATTTATTATAATAAACATAATCCAACTCACATAATCCGATTTCCCGGGTGTCCCTGTTTTATCATTTCTTACAATATTTTAATTCGGTATACACTTTATAAGATAAGTGGCGAATCTAGATGACGTATAGGTTGCACGCCCCGACCCCACCTTTGGTTGCCAAAACTATATTGATTCCTGTATTTAACGATTTTGTAAAGCAAAAAATAATCAAAATATTGTTCGACTCGCTACGCTCGGCGGTATGTAAAAGTTGTTCGAATTACGTCCACTTTGAAATAAACTGAATCCGTCTGTCCGTATATATTGTCAAAATATATTGACCAACGTCAGTGTCACAACGGCGACAGTACAGACTCGTTTTTTTTTAGTAATGTTAACAAAATAATTATTATTGAATTTTGTCGATGACCTGAGACTATTATACTAATTTGGACATAGCTGTATAGTTACAATAAGGGATAAAAAAATATTTTAATGCATGGTAGTTGTAATACTACATTCATTTTCTATGTCGATTAAGCATGCATTTACAGTTGTCTTATTATCAACGTTTATCCTTAAGGAGATTTATTTTTAACGATTGTAGAAAAGATTACATACATAGAATGATTAGATTACTTATAAAGGTGTCCATCCTTTTGTGCGAGAAAATCACATATCAATTGTGTGTTTCGATTTTTAAGACCGTAAACTTTAATTTCAAGTTTAAACATGTTCAACATATTTTCCCATAACTCATATAGAAAACAATATTTAGAGAGGTTTAATCTCAATATGCTGTTAAAAAATTTCGGAATGCAAAGTAAATTAAAATATTTGTGTTCTATAAGAGTAGGAATTCAAGTTTTTGCTTATTATTTATTTGAATCTGAGACTCATATAAATAATAAGCCGTTGTCCGGTGAACGAACTTGTTTTCCAACGACCCACAAAACTCCTTTTGAACGCTGAAGTTAAATAATCAATTATAATGTAATGCGATTATGATTTTTTTTATTTGACCAAACCGGGTTATGCATTTTGAAATCTATGACGAAACCGGGTTGTATACATTGACGAAACCGGCCAGTTCCATTTTGACATGACCCATTTCTTTCGTTCCATACACAGAGATACAATTATGGAGATGCTCATAATAACTAAATTTGCAATCTCCGTGTCAATATCTATCTTCCCGTACCTTTCTTTCCGTACAATGTGAACAATTTAACGAGAAATTAAACAATTTCGAGGCAAGGTTCACTCAATTCGTCATTTTGACATGCATTTTGACTTATTTCTTCGTTAATATAGAACGGTTGTAGAAAATATTGCATATCACAATAGAAAATAGTTGTATATGTATATATATTCTTTGATATCATAAAAAAAATAAGAAAATAAGGAGAAACCTAGCTTTCTTCTGTCTCTTAATGTTCCGTCATTGTGCCGGATGTTAGATACCATCGAGTCCGAACAAATTTTGCCGGTGTGGTTTAGACACAGTGTGTTATAACATGGGAAATTGGTCCATAGGTGTATTCTGAATTACTGCAATTACACGACATAGGTGTATTTTCAGTGATATTTACATCTTTACACAATTGGCTATAATTAAACACATATTTTCGGGTAGATTTCTTGTAAATATAACAAATGAGAGGGAGTTCAGTATTATCAAAATATCCAGGAATTTGGTCTTTAACAGAATGGTCGTTAAAAATACCGGCAATATTTACAAAATCAAAACCTTTATTGACATACTTTATTTTAATAAAATGTTTTTTATGATCTTCAGGGCGATCAATTTTTGGAAACAGTTTAGAATAACAATATGCCATTATAATTTGGACAATTTCATACTTAGGACTGTAATATGAAATTGTGTTGCAATCCTCTAAAATTGTATTTAATTTATTTATAGGTAAAGAACAAAGCTTGGTTAACAGATAATGTCTGCCGTTGTTTTTTGAAATGGAAATTAGGTCCGAAATATTTGTATGGTTGGTCCGAAATTTTCTTTGATTGCGATTTTTTCTGCATCCATGAGAACGATTTTTACGAACAGTTTTAGAAACTATATCCAAAATGTTAACAGAATCGGTTCTTGATATATTGCCAATTCCCATGATATTATCATTAAGACCGAGAGGGTAGACTGTCTGTAATTTTTTAATCCAATTTAATTCATTTATTTTTCGTGATCGTACAAACTTGGAATGAGATTCACCAGGCTGCTTATTTACTACTTCTAAAGGTTGAACTGTTAAATATTAAATAGGATGACTGTGCTTCTTAAGATGTTGATAAATGATACTTTTGAATTTATTGGGTCTTTTAAAACGATACAGGTGTTCTTGCGTGCGTTTAGATAAATATCGCCCAGTTTCACCTACGTACTGAATACCGCATCCCGGTTTGTTTCATGTGAGTAAATAAATAATACTGTTTGTTTTTCAAGTAATATCAGTTTCAAAATTTAGAGAAAATGTGCGACCATTAAATGTGGACCTTACTGTATTGTTGGTGGAAAGACGGGGACACGTAAGTCATTTTTTGGCATGACACTTATCGATAGAAGGGTAACCACGATTTTTATTGTTAAAAACGTTAGCTATGGTAGTATTTTTAGATAAGCGATTCTGAAGATTGAGACGTGTAGATACCCTTTGAACGAGTTTATTTTTCCATTTCTAAGCTTCATATTTGTTTTTTGGTATGTAGATTTATTACAAAGGAGCAAAGACTGGCGTCCAGAATATGAACCATCACACAGTAGATTAAATTGTGTAAAAATGATAAAACTGTTCGGCTCAAGACGTCAAAGGCTTATTGTCATAAGTTACCCGACAAATTTAACAAAATATAGGGTATATCAAGGTAGCGACTGACGTCTGACTAAATAGATGAATGGGGCTGAATATTAAAATACTACTTTTTGATAAATATTCCTAAAGTAATGAACATAGAGAAGTTCTCGCTCGGACACACACTCCATAATCTAGTATAATATAAGAGCATAAACCTTAAGCACGGGGAGGCACTTTTGTCTTCTTTCGTCTAAGAAATAGAAAACCAATTGTGAAGCTATAAATAGTACTAACTATTTAGTAGGATAATACTATGATAAAACTTTACTTTTCAGTAAAACGTAGTATACAATGAGTTTAAGAAGAATTTGACCTTATCTAACAAATTTGTTTTTTCCACTGTTCGGGGTTTCTCATATATGTATCTGTTCGTGGTACTACACAGTGATAGTCGTTTGGTATGAAAATGTCGATAAATCTCTAGTTTTACATTGATTTCGTCGTTTTATTTCTTTGATTTTTCTTAATAAACTTGATTAAAAGCGTTTGTAAAAGTACCAAATGATTTTTTTTTCTTCAGCAACATTGTTTTTTTTTTCATGTTTTTATTCATCTTTTTTTTAAGAACAATTCTGCTTGTGATTCGCATAGCAGACAAGACATAAATTAGTTAATGGACTGACGGTGAATAAAACGTACAATCGACAACATCTCAAATCTTCTAAATTAAGTAAATGAATGCTTACAAATCAATTGCGCTAATCAGAATTTCATGAACTATTCATGAACTCAAGTGTGTCAAAGCGATAAAAAAAAACCCAGATAAATCTCTGAAACATGAATGAATGTTATTTAGCATGATCAAAAACAAATTACCAACAAAAAAATGCAATCTGTTAAATCTCATCAATTTGGGAATGATTTGACTTGAAATAAAACACATACAAGTTAAGATAATGTAATGAACTTGTTCAAGGGAGACAACAAACTCCTTTTTGCCACTATTGCTTATGGTATTTATTAGGAGAGGGGATATATAAGCGTTGCTGTTGTCGTGTGTGCGCGTGTGTGTGTGTTTTCATAGGTGTTTTCCCTTTCTCAATTTCAATTTTGATTTGAGTTTTTCGTTCATCTATTGAAATCTTAACAGCCGATCTAAACTCAGACAGTTACAAGATTGCCGAACGTATCATTTTAAGATTACGTAAGGTGCGCCACTAATACAATTAAATATGACATCATGGTACTGGAACCTTATGAGACGGGACGGGACAGAAGCTAAATGTGTATAATGTCGTCCACCAGACTTGAACTACTTAATCTATTTAGCTGAACATGAATGAGATATTTGCCACTGGACGTTAAGCAACCAACAATCAACCAATCTTAATCTATTCAGTGACGTACCTAGTGTCAAATAAAGATTTACGCGAGTATTTATGTGTGTGTGATACTTATTTTTGCGAAAGACCATACAATGAAAACCTGAGATGAAAACTACAACCACAAATTCAGATTCTGTCTTTAGACTAAAAGACAGTTTCATGGCCAACAACACCATTAATTATTTGTCTGCTAACATATGCATTTTAGTCACTTGTTTAGTTCATTATCTAAGTCCATCTCCGTAGTATCAAGGTTAACTGACTAACTTTACCTTGTATAAAAAATCGCTTATTTCGTTTTTTGACAGAGCTACATAATTATACTGTTAAACTTTTCGGAAATAAAGACCGAAGAATTAAACACAAGTATAAGATATGATAAAATGTGTGTGGGTTTTCGTATGTTGTGTATGTAACAATTTTGGCATATATGTTTGTTGTTTTCAAATTCATTGATCCTCGTATGGTTACGAAATGTGCCCGTCTCTGCAATGTTATACACACCAACTAATTTAAAACACTTTATCGCTTGGGCATATGATATGTTAAGGAATCCACATCACAAGTGTACGTGTTAAATGTGTTATAGTTGAATATATATCTATGTTCGTTGCACTTGACGATACATAAAGTTACTACCCGTTATCAGACAAACCAGAGACCCAGATGACCATCTACCATGATGATATCAAACCATATTGTACTTTATTAATATTAACCAAGAAGCCAGGAACTCAATTAATAAAATTAACGGTATCAATTAAGATATAGTTAGTCTCTCCACCATTATGTAATTGACATTCTATAAACTTATGCAAGGATTTATAACTTACATTCGTCTAGTAAACGTCCTTGACGTATGGTATAGATTATCAGTACCTCACTATGTGACTGGATAGCAGAACTTCTAGTATAAACTTTACCGTTTACGGACCACAAATGCACTATAGGTTAACATACAATTCGTAATTACTATAAATGTATCCTGATACATTTTAAGATTTAGCAAGTTAATTATTGTGCTAGCAATCAAGTGAACATATAAATCATACTTTTAATATCAAACCTTTATGTTACATTTATTCTGATTTCAATGCCTTTGTCTTCATCATGGCGCCCAGTTTTGTTGTTGGAGAAAGCCATCGACCGTCGTCAGGAAATCTTGCAATCTATCATAACTAGTCAGACAAACTAGATACATTGTAGCAATCAAATAAAACAGAAAAATACCAAATAGCATCTCGAGACTGCACACTTTTATAGTCTAGTGAATGTGCCAATAAACTCAAAATAGATACCAGAATTAAAAAAAAGTACGTCATATGCGAGTTTCGTTTTCAAAAGACTCATCAGTAACGCTCGACTTACAAAATTAAAAGGGCTAATTGAGCAGGATCTGCTTACCCTTCCGAAGCACCTGAGATCATCCCCAGACTTTTGGTGGGGTTTGTGTTGCTTAGTCTTAAAGTTTTATATGTTTTGTCTTCTGTACTATTATTTGTCTGTTTGTCTTTTTACTTTTATCCATGGCGTTGTCAGTTTATTTTCAATCTATTAGTTTGACTGTCCCTCTGGTATCTTTCATCTCTCTTTTCAGTACAACTTGAAGACCATTGAGGACTCAGTATTCCTAAAAGTTTTCCCAAATACAGCAAAGAAAAACTGCTCTTGGAGTAGAAAGTCCTTATATTAGTATTTCGAACTCCTCAATAGTAGCTTTAATGTCACTTGTAAAGGTTTTATCATAAAAAGAAAAAAATGAATAATTAGTCTGTCAATTGTTTTTTTTTTTATATACATACACCGTCTATTTAATAAAACATTTCTTGTCATCGATTATAAGATTAAAACCAGGCCATGGAAATAAAAATAACACCTTCAAAAACATAAATGTAAGTTTTAATGAATTATGAGAGGCTAATTAAATACTATTTACATTTACTTAAACAGTTTGTTGTTCTAAAAGGCGCTTTTAAATTCTTAATGGCATGAACAGCGTCTTGTACGACTGAAGGTTTTTGGCACACTTCTTATGGGCTAGCACTAAAATTAATGATCAATGTCTCCAAATTTGTCAAAACTGTTTGTACTCAATATTAAGCGATTATCTCTTCATATACCAGGCATTCCGTCGTTACATGCTTCTCTGCTTCGATCCTGACATCACATGCAGTACAAGTCTGTAAATCAACGAGGAGGCGCCCATACTTTTGATATCCAAAGGAATGGACCAACGACATCTACGCTGTGAATAAGCTCTCATATGAGATGGAATACAAGTAAAAAAAAAGTATGCGGTGGCATAAAGTTGTTTACATCTTTGTCATTCACGCGTGTTTTCGTGTCTGCATGGTAGTTGTCTCATTGGCAGTAAATACTTTATCATTTCATTATCAAATGATTAAGAAAGTTTTCAAAGTTCTGTAAGTACATTTGTACGTAGTGTTTTTAGAGTTGTCTTATCACGATGTAACTTTTCATACCATTTTTACGCATAAAAGCCGACAATATTTTTCTTCTATCATACCATCACAATTTTTCTGTTGATCTGTCAAATAAAATGCGGGAACTATGTTTTATACAAAGAGTAAAATTATTGCTCCAATCAAATTCTCATCAAATAGCTTCAATAGAGATGAATTATAATAATCTTCTTGTTTGTTTTTATGCATCTAGTACACATTTTTGTTTAGGTGCCACACCTGAAGCACGACTCCGGGTGCGATATTTTCTCGCAGTGTTAAAGACCCATTGGTGGCCTACGGCTGTTTACTACTCTTGGTCGGGTTGTTATTTCTTTGACACATTCCCCATTTCCATTATATATCGTACCGTTTGAAAGTTAGGGGAAGACTGCCCAATCAACAGTTTACAAAATATACGCTAATTCAAAGTTAAGGGTATTAAAACATTACAAAAGGTTTTCATAAAATAAATCTTTTATTGTCCAATCTTATGCAATAATAATCGGATTATTATCCTGCGGCTAAAATTTGTAAAATAGCGATAATTGTTTCGTTTGCAGTTGACTGTAAGATACATGTATTGTCTTTACTGTTATTATCTTTCGTACTTTTAACAGCTATCGGATTAAGTTACATTACAGAAATCCATAATCAAATTAAAACTAAAACGAGAAATATTCAATCTAAAACGAGAAATATTCAATCTAAACCGAGATTTCATATATTGCACTATGCGAATTATACTTTAAAATTCCTAAAATCACTTTTCTTTCGGTTATATGTGCAACAAATTGTAATGTGTTACTCGTCCAAGTGATGAAAATCTCACATTGAAACCAAGCAAAATTTGTGTCACATGAGAGGTACATTATTGCTTGGGGGACAGCCGTTGTAAATATAAATGCATATAGTTGCCTATTTTCTACGTCACCTGGTCTGTGGTGGATAGTTATCTCATTTACATTAATACCACATCTTCCTATCTTATAAATGTGGATCATGATATGAAAAAATGTATAAGTACTTTTCCAATCCCTGTAAAATAAAACCAAGTGTGATCCTTCTGGGGGAATATGTTTCAAATTAAAACTTTGATGGAATGCTTATTGATGTTAAGAAGGAGTTTGGTCGAGGAGCAGTTTAATAATGAAATTGTGACAACTTTTAATATAACAGACCAAATCATTTTTATTAATTTAGTTGCCTGGATGTTTAACTTCAAAATTTCTCTGAATTGTAAGTTTTTGACCTAGGGCACAGAATTATGAAAATGATGTAAAAAATAAATAATGAAACAGTTAAGCGTCGGTCATATATACCTTACCGGATAGCACGAACGGACGACTAACGTTTGAACATTAAAATTGTTATCCGTTTGGAGTCTGTTAATGTACTGACCAAATTAAAAGGACGCGCAACGAATGCATATCGAAAACACACCGGATATGCAACGTACGAGAAACGAAAACATATCGGACAGAACGGGTGTCCAACGTACATCCAACGGACGAGTACCGCATAAAACGGACATCTAGCGGAGGCGTACCGGATAAAACGGATGAACAAGATTTACGGAAAAATTGAAGGCGAAAATAATAATACATGTTTATCGCATAAATAATTAAAAGATTTCTGTGTAACTGGTTTTGGTTTGTTCTTCAAAATGCTGCCAATGGACAGTGTCTGGACTGAATAAGAGCTGCTTGGTTGTGAAGACGTGCCCTTACTTTAAGATCGATTATGAATAATAAGAGTTCATGAACCTCAAGAAATCTGACATACAAATAATTGACACTCCTGACGCGAAATTTTCAATTGGCATTTATCCGTTTCAGAACCGTTTTATCCATTATACGTCCGGTACAAGTCCATTTCACATTCGTTCATCGTCCGTTTTATCCGTTAGACGTCCGTTAGAAGTCTGTTGATGAATTTGTCTTCCAGATCTCCAACGGATGTATAACGGACACAAAACGGAAACGAAACGGACGAGTACCGTACAAAACGGACGCCTACCGGACGTTCAACGGACACTTGCAAGGTAACAATTTTTAAAAGTGTTTATTGGTAATTTTTGATTGATAATCTCAAGATAAACATCTATATCTACAACAACTTTTTATACACCAGGAGCTACATGTGCAAGTTGCCAGACAGGGCGAAAAGTAAGTATGACATATAATATGTGTTATCACTGACTTTCATCATAGAAATATTTATGCCTTATTTGCCCTCAAACAATTCAATCAATACCTAAACATATGTCATTTGTTCATAATAATTTTCCTTTCAATTATATTTGTAGCTGCATGGCAATTAAGTCGGCATATTCCTTGGCGTGGCTGTGGAGATTTTACGCGCTTTATGAGGATTTGGAGAGAAAGTTGTCAACGGATGTGCAAATACATGTAATTCCAAATGATCGTTAAATACGTCTAATTGGTAAGCCAAACATACCGTGTCACTTAAAATGACACATAAAAGCAAGATTATCTCGGTATGAAGTGATTAAAAGTTGAATATGAAATGGTAAGTGATTTATGACTACTATAAAGCCACTAATATATTATCAATGCCCCAGGTTGGGTAAGAGCCATCTTATTTATTTAACTCTTCTTGTACCTTCTGCTCATTTTTTTTAGAACGATATCGCATCATTGATAAGCTTAACTCAGATTGGCTTATTGTACTAAGTCTATCATAGTTTCAACGAATATAGAATTACGTTCTATTCCATCAAAGTTTCTTCGGACATTGTTATCGAAGTGTTCTTTTATCAATGGCTCTGTCAAATGTGACCTACCGAATTGGACTATTTACTGGATTTGATATCTCATAAGCAACACGACGGGTGCCACATGTGGAGCAGGTTCTGCTTACACTTCCTGAGCACCTGAGATCACCTCTAGTTTTTGGTGGGGTTCGTGTTGTTTATTCTTTAGTTTTCAATGTTGAGTCATGTGTATACTATTGTCTGTTTGTCCTTTCATTTTTAGCCATGGCGTTGTCAGTTTATTTTCAATTTATGAGTTTGACTGTCCCTCTGATATCTTAAGTCCCTCTTTTTCTAAATCTAGACCCAAATTTTGAGCGCTCACAAACATGTGTAGCCCTGCCACATTCATTGTGAGTCTGTCCTGAGTAATCCAAAGCCTTTACGTGCAATTCTGTATTTGTTTTAGTACATGTACGTTGCCGTTCTTCGTATATACATGTTTACGTATACGTTCCGGCCCATTTGAGTATTTTTAAAATATTCGTATACCCATATTGTCCGAGAATAAGTATTGTAATATTTAGGTTATTAATGGACTGGGAAATACGATCTGGAGTATTAAGACTATATTATTTTGTTAATAATTCGAACTTTCTTCGCAGGATACTTGATGTAACTGTTATCTTTCCTTTGCTATAGAATCAATTAAGAACGTTTTACTCAATCGACTTTTCTGTGCGCAAGTGAAACAAGAGGCACGGGCCTTTTCTTTTCTTTTTTCTTAGTGTAGTGTTAAATTTATGTGACACCCATACGCGTCTGATCGAACCAATTGTATATGGTTCAAATACTGATATAGTCCGCATCATAAATATGATTGGTCGGTTCACATGGTGTTTGGCCTTGTAAAGCTGACTTTAAGACATTGGGTTTGCTCATTGTTAAAGGTTGTACGATGTACGGTGAAATATAACTGCTCAAATGCACGTCATTTATTATCTAGTGAATAGTTGTCCCCATTGTCATATATATTTCATCTCCTTATTTCGATATTGATATTAATATTATAACAATAGGGTAAAACGAATTATATAAGTACTGTAAGGTTAACTTTTACATCAAAGCCTATTTCTTTTTTATTTTAAACATTAACAAATAAATAATGTGTGTTTGAAGTGTGGGGGTAGTACAAATGTAGGAGTGTTATGTAAATGATTACAATTTGAATATAATAGCATTTAAATTTTTAAAAAAGTACAAAAAGATACGACAAGCGATTAAACTATATACCGCAACCGTCAAGGTAACATAACGATCGAAATGTTATCAGGATTTGCGGTTAAATATTTTTATAAAATAATTTTGTTTAAAAAAGAAGAGAAAAACGGTGACATTAAAAATGCACCAGGTAAACAAAGGTAACATAACCTAACGGTTACAGGTGGTTAGGTTTATATTTCCCTATTTCTATTTCCTGTCTAAATAGCAGTTTTTAGTACATTTTACTAACGCGCGTTGTTTAATTGTGTTGGGGAAAGTAAATCATTACACATTTATCTGGGACAAACAAAAACAGATAAAATATTATGTAACATGGACACACAAATGTATTGTTGTAACTATAGTAGATTTTTTTTTAAAGAGTACCAAAAAATCGAAGACCTGAAAGGTAGAGTTACACGACTTAAAGGATATTAACAATAGGACAAATAAAAGAACCGATAAGAACTGACAACGAGGGCAGTGTAAACGGATATCAATAACCCGTCCTGGATCGTTCGGATCATCTCAGGTTGTATGCATTGGTTAATTTATAGCATACGTTTTATTTAACTCAAGACACTACACATTTCAAGTTGTGGGAAAAAGATCAAAATATTTATGACATTAGTGTTGTATTTTTCTTAACACAATAACATACATCCGATTTGTTTAGTCACCTAGATACCACTTGTGTTAGTTGTGTAAAAAGTTTTATATCGAGGGAGAAAATTAACGTTATAAATATTCAGGAAGTACACGAATCGCTTCAATACATTTAGATTGATTATTAAGGAATATATTTTCGTAGAGGAAATTACTTTTGTTCGTCCTGTATTGACTATTGTCAGTTTGGTCAGTAGCTATTGTTTAACAGGATCACTCACATTATATATAGAAATATAACTAGTTTTCTTTAACAATTTCAGAAACAACGTATATGTTATAGATAATCAACGTTGAAATTTACATTATACAATCTGGTGCGACTTTTACGCAAGTGTAAATTTAATTATAGTGGAATATTCCACGTGGTAGAAAGTTGTGAAACGAATATCATTGTGCTGTGAAAGTGCATAAGATAAATTAGAAAGTAATTCTACAGACATTTAAAAATTTATTATTCATGGAAACTATGAAACGAACTGTATAACGGAACGAATTGTTTTATTTTCATTCATGCTTGTTAAATGTTGAATTTTGGAGAAAAAATAAATAACAAATGCACGGCAATTTATCAGACAGTGTTTTGTCAGTTACTTTAGAAGATTTAAATGATGCAGAAACGATACAGCGTCTTGCGCCAATAATATATCTCTCGATTTTAACACTGGTTGGAACTCCAGGAAATTTGCTTGTTATTGCAGTTTACACTTGGACAATTAAAAGGAGGACTACACATCGACTATTCATAACAGCTTTAGCAGTGACAGATTTCTTGGTATGTACAGTGGCAGTCCCTTTTGAAATAATTCAAATGACTCACCAATTGACATTTTATTCTGAATGGGCTTGTAAAATATTCCGTTCTATCAATGTTTTACTTGCTCTTTTGTCTTCTTTCATTTTGATAGCGTTGTCAGCAGATCGTACTAGACGTGTAATTCAACCGCTAAAGTTACAGATGACAATACGTCAAGCAATTTGGTGCATTTTTCTTATTGCTTTAATTGCATTTGTTTTCGCATTTCCCGAAGCAGTCATAAGTGGTATAAGTTTAGAGAAATTAGAAAATAATTTGACAGGATACGACTGTAGTTTTTCGGATAGGTACAAGGACCAAGCGTATACAACTGTATATAGTTCTACACTTTTAGCAATTTATATTGGGTGTATATTCGCTCTAATTATTATGTATTCAATTATCGGACGGCAAGTGTTGAGTCACGTGCACTTTAGAAGTACATTTATCAGACAAAATGGAACCGACAATCATTCAACAGCATCTACAAACAAACTAGACAGAAATGAAATTAAGCTTAGTCTAGAAGAGACATGTGATAGTATAGATATGGACGAAGATGAGTTTCGAAGTAAACAACTTTCGGAACTAAAGTCAAGTAGAGAAAACACCATAAAAAGACATGCCAAATCTCCTGATAAGCGACATGGTGCAATGAGACAAGAAAACTCCTCTAAAAAAGTGACAAAAATAGCATTCGCAATTAGTTTTTGTTTTATTTTGAGTTATGTACCATACGTTGCTGTGAAACTAAACGCTTCAATAGCAAGTGGACATTTTACCTCGAACGCTACAACTAAAGCGATATTTCCAATTCTTGGGAGAACGTTTATCATAAATAACATAGTTAATCCTATTATTTACGGATTCCTGGACCAGAAATTTCGTCAAAAGTGTAAGATTATATTCAGACATTTGACGTGCAGGACGTAATGAAAGGAAAAAATAACACTTAAAAGTGTAGTATCACTCATTCATGAAATCACTGTCTTTTTATAGACGTTGTAAGTTTACAGGTGTAGGCGAAATCATTAAATGTGGTTGTACATTGTACTTAACATTTATAAGAAGTATTTGTTTCCGTTTAGTATTACAAAATCTTAAACAATCAAAATCAAATTATTAAATAAATAATACTGAAGTTTCAGATTTATTTTAATCCTTCCCTAGCAGAAACTATACAGACAAAAATGCGATTTCGCGACAAATAACCAACTATTCAACAAACAATATCTTAATAATACTTTAACTGAATAGCAATACAAATGTTTGCAAAATGATAGGTATCGTCAGATAAATCATTTCTAATGTGTAAATTGTCAGCTAAAATATATGTAATGTGTAAGTAAGAAAGTTTAACCATAGATGTAATATCTATGGTTTAACCCTATCGCATTTTTTGCGCCTGTCTTAAGTCGGGAACATCTAGCCTTTGTTTGTCTTGGTGTTTATTAAATTGTGGTACATTTTGTATGTTTCGGAGTTCAGTGTCGCGTCCATTTCGATGAACTAGTATATCATATATACATTATTGTGTAGGGGTCCGCTGAAGCCTTTCTCAGGGTGCTAGATTTTATCGCTGTGATGAAGACCCATTGAAGCCTTGGGGTGTGTTGACCTCTTTGGTCAGGTTGTTTTCTCTTTGACATATTCACTGTATCCATTCTATATTCTATCTCAAGCTGAATGCAGTAGATTTTTTGTCATTTTATACCATTGCATTGACCTTCTGCTGGATGGTTCAGTATTTTTTTTCAACATTCAAATAGTTATTTCAAAAAGTATTCAATCGTTTTAAAATTTTAAATTACATTAAATAATAAAGATTTTCAAGAAAAAAAACCACATGAAGTTATAGATTAATGCGAAAATAGCAATACTTTATTAGGTCTTTGATGTAAAAAATGGAAACAAACTTCATGCGTCAAATGCGCTTCTCTGGATTTGTCTTTATCAGGACCAATCGAAAGACGAAATTTTGAAGCAAAGGATGTATAAGAACTGAAACAGTTCAAGAGCTATATGACCAAAAAGGCTAACTCTGTAAGTGTTGCGTTATACATGTCTGTTAGTATAATTAGTTTTCTATTTTTTTCCGTACTCTGTTGACCCTCAGACCAGTCAAAATAAAATAACTAATTAAATTAGCGTTAAGAGAAGATAAAATAAGTTGGGTGTTACCAAGTCTCAATTAAAAATAATTTATTTATCTCAATGGAAGGCATATTTTCCGAGGAAACAATTAAAGACAACAATCTAAAAGAAGCACAAATATTAAGAAGAATTAACATACATAAATAATTATATTAGAACGTTTATCAGTTGTATTGGAAAGTTAATTTATTCAGGGTCTGCATCTGGTTTGGTTTATGATAGAAGAATTATGAAACAAAAGTAGACTACCATTCGTTATCCATTTATACTTACATTTGTAACTACCACATAGAAATATACCACCTCATCTCCGACCCCACAACCCTTCCAAAAATACCCCAACAAAAACAATAAATCTGAAATAAGTATGCAGTTTTGACAATTATTTTATGCTGTTTTCGTCTCAGAAATAGTTTACAAAAAACCTGTACTAGATTCCCCACTGATATATTTAATAATTGTTTAAAAGCTAGAGGTCAACATCTCTCAGAAAAGTAACATCGGGTGAACTTTGCTATCGTTTTTTTTTTTCACTAGTTTTTGCCGTGCATAATTCACTTTCACATATTTTGGTGGAAAAGCGGTACAGACGCACCAAATACCAAATTAAAAAAAGTGTTTCTTTTTTCGTATCTCGTATTTTTCCACACTTTCCAATGAATGTCCTTTTTGGCAAAATTTCCAATATGCGTTATATTTTTTACGCTAAGTAATTCCAACCGAGGAATATAAATCACCAAAGAAAAGAACGTCACACACTAAAGTAGTCTGGTTCACCAAGCCTAATCATTGGCAATAGCGATCCCTGAGATTTTTTATTTGCAAATTCATAGAAATAGTACTAATGTGTTACAGTTGTATCCAAACATAACTTTATGAATTCCAAATTAAGCCTGCATTATTTGTGTTTCAATGCTGTTCAAGTCTAATTTTCGAAAAGTAATAACAGTCTCTTTATGCCCCATTTATGGGCATTATGATTTCTGGTCTGTGTGTCCGTTTGTCCGTTCGTCCGTCCGTTCGTTCGTTCGTTCGTTCGTTTGTCCGTTCGTCCCGCTTCATGTTAAAGTTTTTGATCGAGGTAGTTTTTGATGAAGTTGAAGTCCAATCAACTTGAAACTTAGTAAACATGTTCCCTATGATATAATCTTTCTAATTTTAATGCTAAATTAGAAATTTTATCCCATTTTCACGGTCCACTGAACATAGAAAATGATAGAGGGGATGGGGCATCCGTGTACTTGGGACACATTCTTGTTTATCATAATTTACTTTAACCACAATTTCTGTGCAAGGGTTCAATATAAACCTTGTCACATTTTTGTAACAGAACATTATGGATCTTAGCTTGCAGTCCAAGGTTTTAAAAATCTTTAAGATCTAAACAAACGTTGCACAAACTCATAGTATTTTGACAACATTCCCAACATATGCTGACTTTGGAGTCCGAACATATTTGTTTTACTTTCATTTTTCAGATTTTTTTATTTACATCTTCAAAATCCAAATTATGACATTTTAAATCGTTTAAGATAAATGTTGAAATTCAAGACAACATATTGCCAAAAATGTTATTTTTCATTTCACTGATCGTGTTGACAGACGAATAAAAAATCACCCTAATAATATAAAGTAGATCCTGTTTTGCTTCATCTCTGCAAACTCTCATTTCTAGAATGAAGGTCATAATATACAAATGTACTAATAAAGAGAATCTATTTTATCAGTATTCAAGAATACTAAAAGTGCTTAACAATATAATTTTACATGTTACATTTCGAAAAAAACACTGACAATCAGAATTTACTGGTTTTTTTTTCTCAATTCACGCATTTCACAATACAGATAATGTACAATTTTGATTCTGTTTTGTAAGAGAGAAGCGAGAAACAATCAAACTCAAAAATCAAAAATATAAAATAACACCGCCATGGCAAAAACAGAAAACAACAGTAAGTATACAAAATTTTGTTGCGTAAATGTAGTTTTCCGATGACAGAACACAGGCCACACACTTCGTGAAGTTTCATTGAAATCAGATAAACTGCACATTTGCTAACCCTTCCAGAGCAACTGAGATCACTCACACAGTTTTTGATGAGGTTCGTGTTGCTCAGTCTTTCAATTGGATTTATATGTTGTGTTTTGTGTACAGCCATTTGTCTGTTGGTCACTTTTCTTTTTTAGCCATGTAGCGTTGTCAGTTTTAAAGTCCTTTTGTATCTTTCACAATTTAATTCTCAGGGAAATTTAAGACAAGTAAGAGGGAACGCTTACTTTTAGTTCCATAGGACCTGTAATCATCCCTAGATTATAAAAGGGGGTCGTATTTCTGCATGGTGATTTAGTATTCTTTGTTGTTCTGTGTTGTAATTTATTATCTTATGAATGTGTCAATGTATGTGATGATTCTGTTGGTAAAGGTAAACAACATAACTTGGACTGAATTTTCATTTCGATTAGCACATTCGATCATCTGACCCTTACGAAACCCTAGAGTTAAACAAGGTTTTTTGTTTGAGTTGTTGCTCTATCCTTCGTACATTTATATCTGTGAAGTTCTTGTCTTTTCTTCTTTTAGCATTGCGGGGTCTGTAATTTTGTGTCGATAAATGATTTTTCTAGTACTTTATTCCTTTCTTTAAATTCATTGAATATAGTTGTTATTTTCTTAACTGCCAGTTTTAAATAATTCAAGCATACTCAGTTCCTTTTATAAATGAATTACAAGGGTTTTAACATTCAAAGAGCGTTTCACTCTCCTAAGTAGACATCGGGTTTTTTTAAACAATCATTCCGATCATACCGTTGCGAATTTCTACATTCCGAACGCTTGCTTCTCTTAAAGATGAGCATTCCAGCCGGATTGGAGAATTCCAGTTGACCTTATTTCTATATTGGGGTTTCCTTTTTTTTGTAGTATCAAACAGAGTTAGCCTTACAGTGACTAAGCCGGAAACAAAATTCGGCTGTTGTCTGCTCTTCTGTCGGTTTGTTGTCTCTTTGACACATTTACAATTTCCATTCTCAAATATATTTCTATTGATATTGAAATAAAAGATGTCATATACAAGTAGTTTCTTACACTATCATATACTTCAATCATGCTCATTTGCTTGTGTGTTACGCATTACTCTTCCAAAAAAGAGGGGGACAAAATCTTATACCGTTTTCGTATTTTTTCTGTTAATGTAAGCATTGTTATTATAACTGATGGTCCCTTAAAATAAAATAACAATTAATCTTATCCTTTACAGTATATATATTTGTCACCACCACTTAAATTAATTACATGTGTAACTATAAACCCATTAATGAATGAAATATATTGTTTGCAGTTTTTTGTAGTAGAAAATTAACGTGAAAACAACACCCATGGGTTTAATTATACAGAAGTCAATATGTGTAATTATAGTAACGAAAGTCTTCCATTAGCTTCATAAGCGATATAAAGGAGATTCCATACATAGAACACGAGTCATTGGCAATCAATTATTCAAAGTGCTTGTTTACATCTGAATAATGAACTATAACAACATTATATTAATTGCATTACATTTTATATTTAAAGAGCAATGTAGTTTTTTTGTATATATTTTTAAGTTATTATAACGCTGTACATGCAGTATCCATGTGCAACAATGCAGTACCTACAAATATCTTGAGATTTGAATACATTCTCCCTTCAAAGCAATACAGACTTTCTTTAAATTCCTTGATTACGTTTTTCAAAATGAATGTACCCTTTGTAAATCCAACGTTAAAAACGATTGTTGTCCTTTTTTTTTTTATGAACAGTGAAATAATAATTTCTGTCGACAATCTATACAAATCACTTGTGTTTGCAATGTCCTACCAAATTTCTATAAACGTTATGCATTCCTCTCTTAAACAAAAAGAAAAAAGACACCATGGATTAATTAAACTACATCATTCAAGAAGAAACAGTCAACACCATGGAAAAAGTAAAAGAAAGAAGACGAAAAAACGAATAACAGTCCAGAAAACACTACACAGAAAACTAAAATAAACAACACGAATCCTACCAAAAAGTTGGGGTGAACTAAGACATAATGCAGCGAATGATAAATAAAATCCTGCTCCATTATAGTGACAACAGATGTGTTACTCATAGCAGGTACAAATCCTGTGACAAGTCACATGTTATGATATCATAAATGAGGTAACGAGGACGGGACTGTGGCAAAGGTAGGTGAAAAATAACTGTGGTCATCTTTGACACAGAGTACTCACAGCAGTCAACCAAATTATGATCGCGACTGTGAATCGTTCAAATGGATGACTTCAATTTTTAAATATATCATTAACAATTATATTTCTTCAATAATCTAAGTGTAAGCATGTAAAAAATTATGAAAAGTAGCCCTTAATTATTATATTTGTTAGATAAACGTTGAAAATGTCAATTTTATCATTTCTATCAACTTAACAAGAGATATCACTGACTGTGTTATGTTCAAATGCATATATAGTTCGTTTAGAAAGACAGGTTGCTTATCTTTCCATTATCTGACAGTTACCAATACACCAACATGTTCACGGAAGGCCAGAACGGTAGCATTTACAGTTACCAACACAGCTGAATTATTGCATTCGCATTTAAAAAAAATCATGACACGAGAATTAGCGGCAACCAAAAAAGTCCATATTGGTTTCTAATTGTCATTTTATTAACCCAACTCCTGTGTTCATGACTTAGTATTTGAACCTGCCGAATGCATAAATCCGGACGAGCCAAAACATGTCAAACTTGATATGCTTCTCTTTTGATGTGCCCCAGAACAGAAGATTAAAATCGTTTGCAAGGAAGCAGCGACCTTATGATGCTATTCCGCCTACCACAGTTAATGATAATGATTGTGTGGTAGGCGGAATAGCATCATAAGGCCGCTGCTTCCTTGCAAACGATTTTAATCGTGCCTCCTTAACAGCAAACGGTGATGTCTCCGTGCATGATGCAAACACATACTTCTATGATGTCCATGTCTATGTCTTCATACAAAACCGGGCAAAAACGTCCGTTACATCTGAGAACACTTCCAATGTCTGCCAAGCTGACCTCTTCACTTTTCGATGAAGTGCCGACACAGTGTCACACCCACTAAATGAATGGAAGAAGGAAAAGCTGCTACACGAGGACCAAACGCATTTGATATGACATGTACAATGTACAGGAAGCCATCAAAAGTCTTTATTCCGTCAAAAACCTACCCACAATATGTCCACACCTAATCTTGCGAGTACTGCAATTCCTAATACTACTACATCTATGTCAGTACTACTTAAAATTACTTTTTATAACCTTTTTCAGCACCATGCTTATCATGGACAATCATTCGTGTATCTGCTTTTTTATGGTAACAAGGGGTTAACTGCCATTTTTCTTTTTGTTTGATCTTAATTCTCACAATTTCCCATGATTTCCTTCTAACAGCTCATCATAATAGAGAAAACCTCATCATAAAGAAAAAGCTCATCATTATAGAGAAAAAGCTCATCATAATAAAGAAAAAGCTCATCATAATAAAGAAAAAAGCTCATCATAATAGAAAAAAGCTCATCATAATAAAGAAAAAGCTCATCATAATAGAGAAAAAGCTTATCATAATAGAAAAAAGCTCATCATAATAAAGAAAAAGCTCATCATATTAGAGAAAAGGTTCATCATAATAGAGAAAAATCTCATCATAATAAAGAAAAAGCTCATCATAATAAAGAAAAAGCGCATCATAATAGAGAAAAAGCTCATCATGATAGAGAAAAAGCTCATCATAATAGAGAAAAAGCTTATCATAATAGAGAAAAAGCTCATCATGATAGAGAAAAACCTCATCATAATAGAGAAAAAGCTCATCACAATAAAGAAAAAGCTCATCATTATAGAGAAAAAGCTCATCATAATAAAGAAAAAGCGCATCATAATAGAGAAAAAGCTCATCATAATAGAGAAAAAGCTCATCATAATAAAGAAAAAGCTCATCATAATAGAGAAAAAGCTCATCATAATAAAGAAAAAGCTCATCATAATAGAGAAAAAGCTTATCATAATAGAGAAAAATCTCATCATAATAAAGAAAAAGCTCATCATAATAGAGAAAAAGCTCATCATAATAAAGAAAAAGCTCATCATAATAGAGAAAAAGCTCATCATAATAGAGAAAAAGCTCATCATAATAAAGAAAAAGCTCATCATAATAGAGAAAAAGCTTATCATAATAGAGAAAAATCTCATCATAATAAAGAAAAAGCTCATCATAATAGAGAAAAATCTCATCATAATAAAGAAAAAGCTCATCATAATAGAGAAAAAGCTCATCATAATAAAGAAAAAGCTCATCATAATAAAGAAAAAGCTTATCATAATAGAGAAAAAGCTTATCATAATAGAAAAAAGCTCATCATAATAAAGAAAAAGCTCATCATATTAGAGAAAAGGTTCATCATAATAGAGAAAAATCTCATCATAATAAAGAAAAAGCTCATCATAATAGAGAAAAAGCTCATCATAATAAAGAAAAAGCTCATCATAATAGAGAAAAAGCTTATCATAATAGAGAAAAATCTCATCATAATAAAGAAAAAGCTCATCATAATAGAGAAAAAGCTCATCATAATAAAGAAAAAGCTCATCATATTAGAGAAAAGGTTCATCATAATAAAGAAAAAGCGCATCATAATAAAGAAAAAGCTCATCATAATAGAGAAAAAGCTCATCATAATAAAGAAAAAGCTCATCATAATAGAGAAAAAGCTTATCATAATAGAGAAAAATCTCATCATAATAAAGAAAAACCTTATCTTAATAAAGAATGAGGTACCATAAGACAGTTACGGCGTTCCATAGCCCTGCGTCATTGTTGTTCATTAGTTTATTGTAATTTTATTTTATTCTTTATGAAAATAAGGAGAAGTGGTTTACAATATTTGCCAATGAGACACCTATCCACAAGTGACCACATGAGCTATAAGTGATCACCGTAGACCTTCGACAATCAATAAACCCGTCAATTGAGCCATAGTTTGTTAAGACATCTCAAACATTTAAATAATGTCAAACGTCCGCAATAAACGACAGCCACTGAATTACAAGAAGCCTCATGACTTGGGACACTCATGTTCATATATAATAAAAATAAGATGTGATATGATAGCCAAGGCGACGACTATCCAACAAAGACCAGCATCTATAGGTCACTGTACGGCCTTAGACAATGAAATGGGCATCGACATGACAACAGAACAAAAATATTCTTGCCGTTAAAAAAACCGGCTTGATTTGTGTACAAAACCATAAAAAAGATATTATTGACAGCGACCAACGACAGCCACTGATTGTCAGGCTCTTGACGTGGGACAGCCACACACAGAATATTGTGAGAGGTTAAACATATTTGTGAGCTCTCACCACTCCCACTCACGTGGACGGCGTGGTTTCAGCAAAGCACAACAATATATTTTACCTAACTCATCAGATCGGTATTGGCATTGCATGGTTCTATTCTATTTTCGGTAATTGCATACAAATATTACGAAAAGCCCACGTTTTACAAATAGTTTTAGAGAGATAAAACAGTACGTAAACGCGTAGGTAGAATAGTTTTCCCCAAATGTCTAATTATATAGTGTAGGTCATTTAAAAAAAAATGACTTATTACAGTGAGTTCTGAGAACTTCTATTGAAAAGATTAAATTTTGGGATAGGGCTTTATTTATGTCTATCACCAAAAACAGGAAATATGAAATTTAATACGTGTAGATTAACGGTACCGACTACGCAAGGTTTGAAACAGGGACATAATAGTTTTTGATTCGAATAACACGTGAACAAAAAGAATTAGATTTCGGACTTTGCATATCAAAGTAGCGAAGTTGATTAAAACCTTTGTATCGAACAATATAATGCGCATACGTAAATGTACAAATTCATGAAATTATGAGGTAACTAAAGTGCAGATGGAAACTTTCTGCACATTTCAATTAACAAATCGAACACATTCCAGTTAAAGAATGAAATTTGTAAAAGAGATAATTTACTTGCTTTCCAATCCTAGTAATTCAATTGGCTCATTTGCAATGTTCATGTGTCGATTATAAAAGACCGACGAAAGATACCAAATGGACATTCAAACTCATAGGTCGAAAATAAACTGACATCGCAAAAAAAAAGAAAGAAGAAAGACTTTAAACGACAAACAAAAGTACACAAAACACAATCTACTACAAAGCTAAAGACTGACCAAGATGAACCCCACTAAAACGTCAATGTGAACTTATGTGCTCCAGAAGGCCGGTTAACATATACTGCTCTTCATGTGGCACCTGTCGTGTGACAAATATATGTGTTTGTATACAACAATAACATTGTATATACTAAACACAGATTATGTCGTCTTAAGCCATAACCACTCTATAACTAGTTCCTGGTTTAGAGATACATGAAAGTTCGAAATATAAGTTAACATAAAGAATAACTATTTAAACGTGTATAACACATTACAAGATATGACAGATTTATATATTGATAAAATTTCAAATAACCGAGACTCCAAGATTCAAAGTTGTCTTTGTTCAATATAATCCACCTAAGAACAAATCAGAAAGTGATTACATACATGCAGTTGCTAACATATACATGTATGACATAATAAACCCAAAGTATTAACAGTTACTGTTCTTCCTAGAATAAATCAAATATTTAGTACATATCGAAAGTAACTATGAAGAATATACCCATTGACATACCACTTGTATAGACATAGAAATGTTTACATAGGAACAAAACGACCATACATGTAGATCAATAAGACGGTAAGTATATATATTGGGAAAATAATTAAATGAAATAACCATATATTATGATTTCAATACTAAACTAAATAAAAAAAACTGAACGGATTAAGAAGCACTTAAAGAATGAGTTATACATTTTAAAAGTGCATGTCTAATTTCTTCTTCTGTGTTCACTCGTTACTTTAATACATTTGGTTAGTTTTTATTAGACACTATATAATCTTAAAAGACAACTTTCGAGTTCGATGCATTTCCGTCAAAAACTTTCGTTTTAATGTACATCAGTTGTGTATTTTGGGGCGCAAATTCACTTCCGTTCCAATGTTGAGCCAGTGGTTGAAAAACTATGATGCTATATATTGTACGAACTATTCGACAAATTGAATTCTCATAATTGACAAACAGCATTGCTGTCATTAGAGAATTGTGATTAAGTACGTCCAGAACAAACATTATTTCTAGTTTATCCTGCACAATGACGATCACTAAGACGCTTGATGAACGTCAATAGTGCCGGGATATTTACATGTACAGGCGATCCCAAGTCTATCTGGTAAATGACGTTATAAAAGCGCGCATAATTGACGAGTTTTTTTTTTTCTCCGGTGACGGACTAACTCGAAAGTGGTATATTGCAATATTAGGAACAATGGTTCATATTAAGCTTATTTAGCTAAGGCAGTACTGTCGATTAAAATAGCAATACCACTGTGTGGGAAACAAAAACCAACAATGATTAATTTTTTTTAAAACGGTAACAAATAAAGCCACAAAAAGCCATCCTTTGTTTTGAAAGAGGTTATTAGGGTTGAAGTACTAAAATGTACCGATTGTTTATAAATTTTGCAATGTTTTGGGGTAAGACGAGAAACATTTACCGATCAGCTTTACTGTGATGTTATATCAACTGATGTTCAGCAGGAGTACAACGAATGGTGGCTTGCAGAGAAGGAACTGTGGACCCTCAACTTGCATGCACTTCTGGATTTTATATTCGGTTCGCATCACTCAATTTTTTAAATTGACTTGTTGTTTTGAGGTCTATTGGTTGGCTGTTGTTCCTATTCTTTAACTTGCGAATTGTCATATTTTTCAAATTCTGAATTTTTATTTTGCCCTTGTTATCTTTTCACTTGTCAGTTTTCAACATTTAGTAGACATTTATATTTTGACAAAGACCCTTTATAGCCCTCCAGGTGCGTTTGTAGTTTTATTGTGATGTGTATTTACCTCCTAATTGACTTATACTGCACATTTCCGTTTGATCGCATGTAAGCAAACATACAAATCATTGATTTATTGTATTGATGAATATATATCACACGTACAATGGCAAATATTTAAATGTGTATTCAGAACAAAGCACACTAATATCAACGACGTTGGATATTTTTTGAAAATCTAATAACAAATTTACATCTGAAGAATCTGTTGCCTTAGTTGTGGACACGACACCGTTGCATTTCTTTACTCCATTTCTTGGAGTTAACACCCATAACAGTGGTCCTACTGCGAGAAAGTGTCAATTTAGTTAGTCCAGTTTTCGCACAAATTTAAACATACGAAATTTTTACAAAGGAACTACGCAATTCATTTATATATGTTAATATTATAATAGCCAAAGATTATTGAGATATGAAGCCTATGTTATTTATACATATTTGACAAGAAGATGCGTGTAGTAAATGCCTTGGATTTTTTTTTATTGTTTGTTATAATTTATTCAAATACATCATTTTGCTATTTAGAGCTCGTATTATGCTATATATCTAGTACACTTGCCGAATACTTAAATGTTATTTTGGCTGTTGTGACTTCTAAAGTCGTCTCATTGGTATATGCCTCACATATTTTCTTTTTATCTAAAATATGAAAAACTGTTTTTCAAACGGTTGTTGATTTGAAATAATACAGCTGAAGACATGTCAGAAACTAAAATAATATTACAAACGATTTATTAAAATAAATTGGTATGATTGCCAATGAGACAAATCTCCACAAGAGAACCAAATTACATTGAAATTAATGTTTATTTAAAAAAAACTGATATGTTAGATAACTATCTGTGGAGCTGTTATTGTCATATGAATATAATTATAATCATATAAGTTTTATCGTTTATCATCAACAATGATAGTCATGTGCATATTCACATAACCCTTACTTATTATTTCAAGTAGATATGCAATGATGCAGTGCATATATTAAACAATAAAATACCTACAATGCCAATAAATCAAATTACTCAGTTAAAGTAACATCTGTGGTGAAAATGTAAAAATATAGGTAGATATAATAAAACACAACATTTTAATATTGCTATTTTACATTTATACTCAAAGAAGTTTTCACCTGTATACTGTCAATATAAATAAATGATTAAATCACGGTGTGCAGTGTTTCAATGAATCATATAATTACAAATTATTCAATTATTTCATGTTCAATGTATTATACCCCTTCACAGCATACGATACATGTACAACTTGGTTTTACCGATTGATGTTTATTTCTATTGTTTAGAGTTCATTTGTTATGTGGTATTTTATCTTTTTTAATGCTCATGTAATAAAAATTATGTACATTATAACTACAGGCGACACACGATACAAACAGTCACAAGTCAGGAGCCTGTAATTCGGTGGTTGTCGTTTGATGCTGTATATCATAGTGTTTTTCATTTATTATTTTGTACAAAAAATCAGACCGTTAGTTTTCATGTTTGAATTGTTTTATATTTGTCATTTCGGAGCCTTTTATACATGTATCTAAGCGGTAAGAGTTTTACTTATTTCTGAAGGCCTTATGGTGACCTATAAGTGTTAATTTCTGTGTCTTTTGATCTCTTGTGAAGATTGGTCTGATTAGCAATCAGACTACATTTGCTTATTTCTATATATAAAGCTTTTGTGTTATTTGACTCCAAAACAAACTTTAATTAATATGTTTGCTTTTCATTTTTTCAATTTAAAAAAAAGGACATGTAAAAGCTTATAACGACTACAACGATAAGCTATGCATTCATTTGTAGATTCAACATGAAAAAAAGCCAAGCTCTAGTCAGTATAGCACAAAAACCTCTTATACTATGAAATAAGAACTTCTATCAAGAAATTTCTGAAAAGGTTTGTACAGTTAACAGATACTAGAATGATAAAAAAAAAAAACACACGTATTATGCTTCAAAATTTTCATAATAAACTTCTTAGTAATATGGAGATCTCTGAAACGTAGCTATGCTAATTCGGATAAGGTTGCTCAAGCTTTTGTCTCAGTGTTGTGAAATCGAGGACTATTATTTTTTATTTATTTTCCCATTTTGTTTTACTTCGATTTATTTAGTCCCCCCCCCCCCTTTTGGCTAAACATTTGATTTAAAATACAATATTTGAGTTTTGAAACACCATCTCAAATAATTTGGATTATATTTTATTCGGTTAGACATGTCTTCATTTCATTGATACTCAAGTTTTAAAGTTGATTTTTCAGTGTACCGTTTTACATGCCACAAAGTGCAGTTTTAAATGTACTTGGTCATTGTATTTTACCTGTTACATTAAATAGGCACATGTCTTCTTTATTTGTGCAATTTTCCGGTTGGGAAAACATAAAACAAAAATTACAATGAGCTCAAGTTTTATAATTGTTGCATACAGGAAACAAAAACGCGGGGTAATTAAAGTTCTGTTTAAAAATTGTTTCACTTTCCTCATTTATACAATGTCATTATTTAAAATTTTTTTTTTACAATACATCAACCATTTATCAGTTTTTAAGATCAAAACTTTCAAGGTCTGAAAATTGTGAAGGGTCGGGGAAATGCAAAATGCAATGTTGCTTTAAATTATAAATTATAATTGTTAATGTTTGTGTCATTTGGTTTCTTGTTAAGAGTTTTCACATTGACAAGCTTACCACATCTTTCTTTTATTAAAAGTTAATCATGAATTCGAATAAGCAACAAGCATTTGACATTATCTCGTTGATTGTGCATCTCAACAAAATACTTTATTGGTAAAACCCATATTTAAGACGTTTATGCATGTAAATAAGAAGTGCAATTAGTTTACCGATGTTAAAAATTCGTTAATCCATTATTTTTTTTAAATAAACTGACTAATACATGTAGCAAAAAATCAGAGGAAATCTTATAACGTGAAACGTGGTGAGACCGGCTATGTCGACATAGTTTACTTCCCTGCTATACATCGTGATTTATCATCTGTCATTGGAATCCAGACGCTAAAAGAATGTTTGAAAAGGAAACTGTTTACAACAATTAGACTCACAAATCAGACAACCTTCCTCTTTCTTTAAATCTCAGACTGCGGAAACACATACCACAGGATGAGTCCAAACCCATTGAATCTGTAGAATAAGTCATGTTATTGACCGTTGTATGTGAGTAGCGCGATACCACTTATAATATACTTCTAAGACTCTATGACACTACTGGTAAAGTTTTATTTTGATAACGGCAGTCTATTATTGAGTCCTGATCATATGGATTCACGTAACGTTTCAATTGAGATATGTAAACGTAATCCGGGAACGAAGATGATAAAAATAAAGGCAACAGTAGTATACTGCTGGTAAAAAGTCATAAATCGATTGACAGAAAACAAATCCGGGTTACTAACTATAACTAAAAGAAACACATCAACCATCAGAGGTAAACCAGGAAATAACAGAATACAGTGTATAATATTACTGAGTAGTATTAAGTTGACAACGGTAAAGACTAAAAAGTCATGCTTTCGTTTGTCATTGATCCTAGTTTGCTGTCGCGCACCAGTGTACAATTCTACAATAAAAAAAATAAACATGTATAAGACAACCGTATAATTTCGGTAGTATCTGTAGTGTCAAGTTCACTAGGATAATTGAAAGATGCTAGCTGAAATATGAGTTTTTGAGTGGCAGAACATCATTGATGTATCTTGACGTGTGACAAGAGGTTCATATGCTTTTTGGCAAAACAAAAAAAGATGTCAGTATAGAGGTGCACAATTGGTACCCACTGTAAAACCGACTGTTGACATATCAAAATCGACAAATATATCAGTGATCAAAACGCCCAGAATTTTAAAAATTATCATCTATGGTCATTTCTCAATTATAACAAACATTCAGTAATCTTTATAACGCACATTTTAACAACCATTTTAAACAAGCCCTCTAATATGATTCTATTATAAAGACGTCATTGTAAAAAAAAAAACAATAAAATCGGAACGTTATAGAAATTGTACTATAAACGCGAAATGTTTTCTAAACCAGTTTAAATTGGTTTCTTGTTTCAGGTTTTATGCAAGAAGGCAGTTACACAGGACTTTCCACATTTATATATATAGGTAAATCTGATTGCTTCAAAAGAGTATTTAATACAACAAATGTAAATAAGACTATTAATTTTCTCATATTGCTCATAGCCGACTATTCGCTATAAATATTTTCCATTGTTGAAGGCTGTATGGTTCCCTTGGTGTATAGTTGTCTTATTTGCAATCATTTCACATCTCCTTTTAACATGTTTTAAAAACAAATGCATATTTACAATTTCAATTTATTTGAAAAGTTACCAATCTACGGACCTCCTGGTCTTTCCAGAATAACTCCTTCCTCATACTTATAAAACTAAGTGGAACAAACGACAAAATAACTATCAACCTATCATTATGTAGTAACGTTAGAACAATACATAACAAAAATTGTATTATTGATTATAAAATGATAGACCAACCTAACGATATATTACCGAAATTGATTAATATAATGAACAAATTGTAAACAAATATAAAAACTTTGATGTGTAGTGTAAATAAAAAGCTGTATTACAAAAACATAACATTTTTTAAAATAAACTGGTGAGATAAATTGCACAAGGACACATGATTATTAGAGCATCGTATACTATCATTTAATATATTTATTAGAAATATAAGGCACCGCTCCTCTTCAGATCTTACGTACATGTGCTGTCATAGGGAAACACATGAGTTATAAAGAAACCACCCCATACATATGATGACTCATTCCTTTATGCCAAATCATATTTGAGGTTAAAGAGTCGGGATTAAATGTAGATATAAAGTATTGTAAAATCTGTTTTTATTTTGGTTTTTGTCACAAACTTATTATGTTTTAAAACAATAGAGATACATCTTTATATTAAGTTACATCTTTATTTAGAAATAAAAATACCAAATCATTATGATTATGCAACTTTGATCTATTCAGGAAAGCACAGATTACTTAAAAAGATAAAGATGTACATTTGTATAACACATTGCTGTAGTTGATATCACTTCGGTCATCATAGATCAATCTTTTGTGCGTTGCTTCTTCACGGTTATTCTTTTGGTTGTCTTTAATTGATCTATTTCTTATTATATTAGTAACTGTTTGAACAATATAAACCGAGTTATGATTTTATGTTGGTCACTAGTCAACCTAGAAATCCCATGTCTTTAATTGTCTTGAATTGCTAGTTTTTCTGCTGAAGGTCGGTTGTTTTCCCTGGGCACTCTGATAAAATCTGACCGCCACGAAATAAAACAATAGTGTTGAAAGTGGCGTTAAACAACACCAATCAATAAATCATTCAATCTATCTCTATATTATTATTTCTTTAAAACAAAAAGTCGGCAAGTGTAAATCAATTG
This sequence comes from Mytilus edulis, assembly GCF_963676685.1. Taxonomy (NCBI): domain Eukaryota; kingdom Metazoa; phylum Mollusca; class Bivalvia; order Mytilida; family Mytilidae; genus Mytilus; species Mytilus edulis. The sequence goes on from NC_092350.1 coordinate 34,800,888, forward strand.
CTCGAGATCAATTCAAAATAGTTGATATTAATTTTATGTTTTGAAATACGTATTACTTAAATGCATTCCATTTTTTCAAATAAAGTGCTCTCGATGTAAACGAAAGCTATTAAAACGACAGTTTCTTTAGTACTGTATATAACGTCGTCCTTGACATAGGGTCAGTAATCTTATTGTTCAGTCATAAAATATTACATCATAGAAAAGGCGTGTCTCATAACTAGTAGTTATTTATGTAAAAAACATAATGGTAGGAAAATAAAGAAATTTTACTTTTTAAAACGCATGTACATGTATACCCCACATCGCCCTATGATCAACCATTTAGATAGTTAAGTTTCTTATTTTTTCTTTTACGAAAATGCACATGACTTGTTTTCATAACAAAATAAAATCTGTTTAAACTCTAAAAACCAAGATATGAATGTTTTATCTAATTAATCTAAAAAAAATGTTCATCAGTTACATATGTATGTATTCATTCATCATGCAGTGTAAATCTATCATGAACTATCCCATCAAGTCTCTGCATTAACACAGGTTTGTCAAGTACTGTGTTTTATGTACTTCTTGTAGAAGTAAATTATTTCAAATGTTCTGTGTTTCTGTTTTTATTATTTATAGTTTAATGCAGTAAAGGAAAGTATCTTGTTTTTTGTGTTTTTTTTAGTGTACCATTGTAATTCATTATTCATTTTAGATTGGTTCCTGTGACTTTTCGTGCTCCTTTTTTTAATAAAAAAATAAGTACTTTGAAAGATGTTTTTTTTATTTTTTAAAAACCACTAAATAGACAAATTTACTATTTAAACCACACAATTGGTCAAATGCTTTTAAAGAAAAAAAATATATATTAAAATTTATAATATCCTCTACATTATCATGCTGATCATTGTGTAACGGTTGAAAACGGGTGAACATAACAAACAGTGTTTGTGTCGGGATGTATAAGTACTGGGCCACGTCCACTTGTCCATCTGATGAGTTAAGCCCTTTTCTACTGATTTTTATAGTTCGTTCTTATGTTGTACTGTTATACCACTGTCCAAGGCTAGGGAAGGGTTGGGATCCGGCTAACATATTTAACCCCGCCACATTATTTATATATGTGCCTGTCCCAAGTCAGGAGCCTGTAATTCAGTGGTTGTCGTTTGTTTATGTGTTACATATTTGTTTTTCGTTCATTTTTTTTTACATAAATAAGGCCGTTAGTTAAACTCGTTTGAATTGTTTTACATTGTCTTATCGGGGCCTTTTATAGCTGACTATGCGGTATGGGCTTTGCTCATTGTTGAAGGCCGTACGGTGATCTATAGTTGTTAATGTCTGTGTCATTTTGGTCTTTTGTGGATAGTTGTCTCATTGGCAATCATACAACATCTTCTTTTTTATATTATACTTTATAAAAATGACAAGTTTCAGTAACTGTTTTAATTTACAACCGAGTATACCTACATGTTCTCTCCTCTGGACCCTTGAACACAATGTATGACTAGTATTCAAAACACTTCCTGGAAGTCTCTATAATCATTTCCTGATGTCAACAAAATGTAAATGTAGATAAATTACAACTGCATTCATAAATGCAGGAATATATAATTTTTTTTTATCTCTATGGAAAATGATTAATTAGAGGAAATATTTACTTTAATTTGTAAAGTGTTTTGAATGTGTTTTTTTTTTTTATCTTGATAGTAGGCATATGTCATTTTATTTCACTTAATTTATCTACATTTGTATGCACATGGCTTTAACGACAGACTCTAGAGACAATACCTTATAGAAGCGCATGGCGCCTCCAATTTCAACTTAGCAAGGTATACTGGCTCACTGCTGGACGTACAGATACTCAGATTTTAAGCTTTACTCTCTTTAACCGTTAAACCTATATAATTATGTTAATTCCTTAATATCTACGGATATTATACAAAACAATGCATACAAATGTGGACGATTTCTTACAAATGTTCAATTAAAACACGCGGCATCATCAATACCATAACATAAAAAGTGTTCATTGAGTTTTCGTTGTTGTTTAACGTCCAGTGTGAAATACTTCACGTATATAGGGAAAGAGAACAATTAATCTAATATAGCTTCTGCAAATAAGATAGACCGAGATTAAGATCAGTCATTTAGACTGCCCCTAGGGTATTTACTAAGGGGAGCAGACATTTTATCGTTCAACAGACCTCATACGAATCTCTCATCACGAGCTGGGTTGTTGGAACGGTTCCTCAACATAAAGCATGCATGATGCATTTTACTTAATGTCTCTATATCCGCTTGGACATGTTTGCGTATTTTCACTTTCGGCAAGGTGATACGAGCCTCAAAGTTTTGCGACGCTTTTTCATGCTGTACACATGGTACAGGAAAGGTTCAGGATGACCATATTTTATAAACTCAATCAAACTTTGGAGTGAAATGGCCAATATAGAATGAAATTCAAAACAGTGTGGCTGTGGCTATTGATTGACAGATTAAATTCATCAATTGACTGGGACAATTTACGTGAACGTTTGTCTGTAACGACCCCTGTTCGCGACGTACCTACGATAAACATTTAAACTGTGGGGTCACCAAAGGTTTCTAAACGCCTTTAATTATAAAATAATTCGAAAAATTAATCAGGAATAATCTTTATGTTTTGATTTATACAATTGATATAAATCAAAACATCGTGTTATTTCTGATTAATTTTTCGAATTACTTTATTTATGTGTTGAGAACCTTTGGTGACCCCATAGTTTAAGTGAGCAGTGGTCGTTACATACAAACGTTCACCTAAATTGTCTTAGTCAATGGATGAATTTAATGTGTCAATCAATGGCCACAGCCACACTGTTTTGAATTTCATTCTAAATAAATGGACTGCATGCATCATTTGAACATAAAAATGTGCCTTTAACGATGATCAAGTGGCATTCACATAATAAAGTATCTTTTGAAATATCACTGTGGCTGAAAAATCTTTATCATCTGGTTATTATTCAACTCAATTAAAATACTTACAAGAAACAATAATGCCATAACTTCTGGGTGGTATAATTCTACCTATACTTTACTTCTGACATATTTCATTTTAAACTTTTCTTACAATTTGTATGACATAATTTAAGAATTATATTATAATTCATCGACTTCACTGAGAGATTCATGTTTTAAAATAGTTACATCGATTAACAACTCTGGAACGCTATAGCAGTTCGTACATGTTTTTCACATATTGGGTTAATCGTCCTATTCCTTTAAGCTCATATCCATTTATAGAATAACGAAAGAAACAAACAAGTGTCTGTGACAAGTCATACTTTCCCGACCGCAATTTTACCGAAAATTATCAACCCCTGTATAACTTCCCTAAAGTTAAAACCAAACGTAAACTGTGTACAATAAACAGTAAGAATTTAAAATGTCATTTCATTCACTATTGATTTAATGACAAAGTTTATTTGTTGTTCAAATATATTGATCTTGCACTTATTGTCAATATATTCTGTATTGTTTTGTTAAAACTGATATTACATATCAACGGTATAATTGTAATCGTACACACTATAATATTACATTACATGACCATGCATTACCCTAACAAAAGCTAGTGATCTTAAATCATTTTTTTTTTTAATAATCCGTAAAATAATGAGGCCTTTTGTCTCTCTTTGGTATGAAATACACTAAAATGTCTTTTCAGAGTTGGGAAACGAAGTCGTACGTCAATAAAAAAAAGCGGAAGTCTTAAAAGTAAATTACTAGCACATCTTAATTAGAGCACTATATTGTAATTGGGCTTTAGTAAGAAAATAGATATCTAAAGAATTGAAAGTTCATGTCAATTCCGTACCTAGAACATTAACAAACAAGATAGGAACACGGTGTACAGTCGATTTGTCGGTAACGCTAGGCTATCTAAATTGCAACTATTTTGAGAGTTTTTTTTTTCTCACCTACATAAGAAAATGTCTGTATCAAGTCAGGAATATGACAGTTACCCATTACTTTGATGTGTTTGAACTTTAAACTCTTGGCTATTTGATAAGGAACTTTCTTTTTTGAGTTTTCCATGGAGTTCAGTATTTTTGTGATTTGACTTTATAAGACCCAGACATAAGTTTCCATTCTTGGTTTATGTTGAAGATGTGTCCTTATTTATTTTATAGATACCAATCTAATTTTGAATCCATATTGGATCATATAAAATGGGTTTAAACCGACCAAACGATTCTTTATTTTGCAATAAGAAGTACCGAAATTGCATCCATGCTTAAATTCACATCCGTAAAAATCGAATATTAGATGTTTTGGTTTTATTTCTCCAAATAGTCAGGACAATTTTCCAGAAGTCCATGATGACTATTTCTTTTTTGCTTCATATGCTCATTTTTAAAGTTGAATATTTTGGGACTTCTCATTGTGACGTTTCCATAGATTTTAGGTTTTTCAGCCAACTTAGTTTGTTGATGTAAAGACGTGCGTAATGTCACATTTAGTCTCTAAGATACTTTAAGATAACATTTCCGCTGCTTTTTTTGCTTAATAGGAGCGATTTGAGTATTTAATGCAATTTAGGTAATGTGAAATTAAAGACAAAACATGTAAAGTGTCTCATTCATCCATGGTCTCCCTTTCTATATGTATTACCGACAGGACCAGGACTGTGTCTGTAAATCTATGAAAGAAAAAATTAAAATCATTAGAAAACAGATTCAACCACTATAACTTGTGTATTATTTTTCAACAGTTAGATTATGATTTTTTTAAAACCCTGCAAGCTTCGCGCTTTTAATATTAAAACTCAACTGTCACGAGTTGAGTTCTATCGTAGCAATTTGTTTCTCTGGTTGAATCTATATTTCTGATTACGTTACTCTATGTTTGAACTCACTATGACATTCTTACATAGTTTATGGATGGTGTCTATTTACATCATACCTTATATCGATTGTAATACTATAACTGACATGAGTCTTAATTGACTGTGTGTTATTAAAGATGTCACATCACCTTGATACCATTTTGGGATTTGACGTATTTGCGGAACTTTTTAACTGATGGTTTGTTTTAGACGTTATAATGTTTATACTTTGATTCATTGTTTTTGCGTAGATACTCGTCTGTATAACGGTATTTGTCAGTCTATTTTTGGTAATATTCATTTGACGTGTCTCGTTACTTAAATATCCCGTCATTGTCTTACTGTGCTATGGTAAATATTTGTATTCTTGTCTTTCGTTTTTGTTAATGTGCCTTGTCTACATTTTTGTTTTTCTTTGATACATATAGGTTTGTTTTTATAGTGGTTACGATTATAATACCACCCCTATTTATGACACATTTTACCTATTATGTCTGTTTATTTTGTTCACGCATCGTTGTCAATATAATGAAATTTCTGTGACTGCCATACAAGTGAGAGGTTTCGCTAGCTATAAAACCAGGTTTAATCCTCGACGTTCAACATACGAAAATGCCCGAACCAAGTCGGGAGTATGACAGCTGTTATCTACTCGTTTGATGTGTTTTGTGTTTTGATTTTGCCATTCGCCTTAATAGGAAATTTCCGTTAAGAATTTTCCTCGGAGTTCGTTCTTTTTGTTATTCTTTGTGTCATTCCTTTTTGTAGTGTTAAAAAATATTTCCATCGATATATTACCGTTTAATATGATCGCCGTTTTTAAGTTTAAATTGCGATTCGACTTTGAACATTCCCATATATTGCATAGAATGTATTGCATTTATGATTTTGCTTGGTTATGTGAACAAATCTTCATTTGATAATGTATTGGATTAAGATTATTTTCTAGAAAAACGACAAAACTAACACAATGTGTTTCCCCTTGAAACTTTTTCGTATAGGTAGCACACACAACAGTTAAAGACTAAAAGTGCAAAGACGGTTTCCTACTTCGAATTCCGTTGGGTCTTGTATTTTCGTTTTATAAATGTACCCAAGTCGTCAACATGCACTATTCAGGAATCGTTTAAACTATAGCTACAGTGTGCTTAATGGAAAATTGTAACAGTAATCAAAAAGAATATTGGAAAGTTGTTTGCATATTGTCTATATGCAAATATGTCTTGTTTGTACACTCAGAATGAGAACAGAGACCCGTTTAGCAGAATGTGTATAGAAGTTTGAGGTGGTTGGTAAGAGGGGGAATACAGAGTATCACTGGAAACAATAATAAAGACAGCAAAACATCTCTTTTCATTGTCCTCTACAGTTACTCTATCACTTAAATGCTCATATACAGAAAATAATAGAGTAACGACAAATGTGTGTCCCAAAACATAAAACTTACAAAAAATATAGGAACAAAACAATATTGGTCAGAGTTTAGAGATGCACGGTTTTCAATAGCAAACATTCCCAATCCTTATTTATATTTATTAAATATCAAATTTATATCTAATTTGACCTACAAAATTATACCCTAGGTATCTTCGAAGAGTGATTTTTCGTGTACAGTAATTGTAATCGCCGATATATCAGTTGTATATTTTGGCCTGGGTTGAAAAAACTTTACAAGAAATATTCCCAATAGTCTGTTTTCAATAGTTACTGTCTGTCATATCTGCTTAAATCAGTCCATTGGTTTACTTTTTTTATTACTTCATACTTAATTATGCCACGGCCTTTCAAACTTTAATGTACAAATTTAGTTTTTATCATTGGTGATAGCCATGTGTTGACCTGTAGTTGTAGATATAACGGTCCTGTGGTCTCTGGTGAGTATTTCTCTTATGAACAGTCAAACCATATTTCCTTATTCTACTTTTGCTGCATAAATCCTAATCTTCCTTACGGTTTACCATGTGTAGCAGGGATTCTAAATTTAAGAACGTGTTTGTTTAGCTTGTGGTTGTTTTTCATTCATGCTATTAATGTTGATGAAAAGTTGAAACTAATTATGTCATGTATTTCTTTTAGTCAACTCATATCTATGCATTTGCATTCTTCAAACATTTGGCATAATCGTGTGGTAAGCTAATAGCATTTTCTTTTTCTTCCGAACTAAGTAGGCGGCATGTCGTTAAGTTTTGGATTATGTACCGAATTATTTATAAGATACAGTCCTGATGGATCAGAGAAGACAAACAAAATACAAAGTTAAGATACTGTATCACAACCCTGTCAACACGGCGGTTGTGAGTTCGAACCCCGCACATAACAAGTGCGCTCGACGCTCTACGCCAATTACATTTGATTTGGATTGATATTGTTCTTCTCAAAGTTGGTGTTTCTCTGAAGGAACTTTGTCCGCTAATAAAACTGATCACAACGATATAGGGCCGAAAGTGGCGTAAATACCGAACAATCAATTAAACAATCAAATTTTTATGTTTATAAACAGAAAATGAATCTAAAACACAATCTGGAATTTAGATTTTACTTGAGTAAGTCTACTCGTGGTTCGTGTAGAGACAGTTCTGAAGTATTATCTGGGTCAATTTTATCTCTGATTTACATTTCAAATTCTTAACTGAAAACATTTTTACGCAGATTTTCTGCTCATAAACATATTCAACGTTTTACTTAAATAGTACACCTTTTACATCATATATATCAAATTTCCGAAAGAAAACAATTAATATTGATCATAATCTTGAATACGCAAATATTTTATATAAGTATACTAAAATAATAAAAATTAGCTGAAACTACCCGTAAAAAGTATTTGGAAAAATCCAGTTCATTCTAAATACATGTGCTATAGTGCCTAACAAGATTTTGTGAGGTAGACGAAATTGACTTTAAAACGATCGTATTGACTTTTGATGTGCAGAAATAGGCAGATCGGACATATTTTGACTTTAGTTACTTACTTCTTAAGTTTGGGATTAATTGTAATCAACATATTCCAATGAGACTGAAAAATGCTTTTTTTTTATTATGATAAATAATAATTTTACATGCCGTAGTCGTGCGTAAAATATATTTCGGTATTTCTCTTACGAAAATGACTTGTTTAATGGAACAAAACGTATTATTTGTAAACTTTCTCTTTACTCTTCACAATAGGCTTTTAAAAAATAACCTTTCCAACTGTATATTCCGAAAATTTTGTGAAAATCGAATAAGTGGCAATTCTTACCTTTCATACCTTAACTGTCATTGATAAAACATAATATTGACTCGTCCAGTGTCCAGTTTGAAGGTCATTTTAGTTACCGGTCACATTCATGCACGTTCTAATTAATCAATAGTCATGTATGAAAAGCATAAACAAGTTTGAAGGTAAACTAATAACAACTTAATCCAATCAAATTGCCAACGATTCAATAACAATGACCAGTCCACATCATAAAAATGTATAGGGGTAAACTGGGTAGGGAGAAAATGTCAGATATATTAAGTTCATTATTTTGCAATAACGAGTAAAAATTTGTTAACCAATAGATTTGTTATAATTTCATAATCATGTCGTTATATATTGGTATAGTTTTTGGATCTTTCATTAGCGTATTTAAGGCTGTAAAAAGTTTGGCCTTCAAAAGTCAACATAATCATTGACTTTATAAAGAAAATTCGCCTTTTTAAAACATTGAATGTTTCACAAATAATACGCGACAACAAAGCAAAATCATTTCTTAAAACACTGCAAAAAAAATAATTCTGATTGATGCAGTGGTATTGTCATAAATTGCACTGGAGTGAACAGTGGTACATCAAACGTCGAATTCCCTCACACAATGTTATCACACACTATAAGGCACTTTGTTTTTATCTTTATATTTATTAATTCGATTTAATAATTTCTTGATTTTATGATCCTGATTTTTTGTATGTTTATTTATTTGTAAATGTATCTTCTTTCTTTCTATATTTTAAATTTGTTTCAAATATATCTTTTCCAAAAGCATCTGGGATTACATTGTTTCTTCTCATGATTTATGATTCAGAGGCCTGTTTATCGAAACTGTCCTAAGATCGGTCCTAAGAATTTCTTAGGACAGAAGCTAGGATAAAGTTAGGACCGACTTACCACACGTCTCAGCATGCACATCGAAGCTACTCAGCATGCACATCGAAGCTATCTTAGGATTATCTTAGCTAGGATGTCCTAACTGATGTCCTTAGTATTGGTGTAGAAGAAAATGACAATTTTTTCATTTAAAAATAAAATTCAACTAATAATTACAATTTTTAAAATATGGTTAATTAGCAACTCATTATTAGTTGTAAATTAAAGGTAATAAATATTTTTTTTATAATAATTGTAAATTTAAAATGTATGAAACAAAATATATTAAAGACAAAAATAATAACTTAGTTTTATATAAAAATTTAGCAAACTATTTGTATTTACTAGATATAATCGGTAAAAATCATTATATGCTTTTTAGTGAGTTGAATTCGAAATGTCACGGGTTCATACTTTTAAAAGTTCAAAATGAAATCTCGTGCATCTTTCATATAAATACGGAGTACTTCAACTTTTTCATTACTGTTAAAAAAAACGTGAAAATGAGCAAGAGACGAAATCCGAATTTTACAGACTCTCCTAGACGAAATTGAAAAGGATAAGACTTTGCTATTTAGTAAGCTTTCAAATGTTACAACTAATGGTGCAAAGAAAAGGGCTTGGAATTCCATCTGCAGTAAAGTAAATGCAACCAACACCGACCACAAAAGAACGAAATGGAGCACGTACAAGAGTATTGCTAAAAAGCAGGCCTTCCGAATACGCAGAGAATCCAGGAAAACTGGTGGTGGACCACCTCCTAAAGAGCTAACTCCATTACAGGATAAAGTTGTAGCAATAATATGCAACACCCCCATAGATGGAATAGACGGAGGTATTGACACATGTCCTGGAATGGAATTTGATGGAGTGCCCGCCGAAGAACCTACACAGACAAGAGATTCTGACTCTATAAATGAAAATGGTAAGCTTATTTTATTATTTTATTTGAAAGTAAAAAATATACATACATACTTTTGTGTAGTATATATTCATTAAAGTGAGAGGGTTGGCGCTATAGAACCAGGTTTAATCCACCATTTTCTACATTTGAAAATGCCTGTACCAAGTCAGGAATATGACAGTTCTTGTCCATTCGTTTTTGATACGTTTTGTTATTTGATTTTGCCATGTGATTATGGACTTTCCGAATTGATTTTCCTCTGAGTTCAGTATTTTTGTGATTTTACTTTTTACATATTCTGTCTGTTAATTGCAGGAAAACACATTTAAGATACAAATTTTATACCCGCTTCTGTATAAGAATTCAACAGCAACCATTTCACAAGTCTTCTTATCAGTTGTTCTGATCGTTCATGACATATTTGCCACTGGATGTAAGGTATTACTGAAACATTCATCAATCTGTCAATCCTATGTAGGTCTTTGTTTTGATAGTTCTGATTGCATGTCTTATAGAGACTGCAAGTTCATATATTATACCTTATTCTCTTTTAATTTAATTTTGATTGTTGTATGTGACAAATGTATGGTTTTGTTCAGTATTTCGTTTAATCAAACACACCGATTGATCTTGACAACCCCCTTTTTGAGCAGTGACCATCTGCATTTCGACCTGACAAATACAGAACTTATGCATGTATTATTCATTATTTTGACGTTTTGTTATTTATTTCAGACATGTCCTACTCTTCATTTAGTGAAGCAAGGTGTAGCAGGCAAAATTTGTTTGGCAATTCGTTTTCTTCTGGTGCTTCATCTTCCAAATCCTCGAAGGGGAAATAGAGCGAACCATCACCAGAGGATTGTAAGTTGATAAAAATAGAAGGTGAACGGTTTAAAGTAGAAAAGGAACGTCTCCATGTTGAAAAACAACGACTACACATCGAACAGCTTAGACTAGAAATCGACCAACAACGGCTAGTAACTGAACAACATAAGCATCAGCTTTAAGGCAAAGCTAGCATTAGCATGACGCAAATGGGTGTACATGTAGCAGATACACCATCAACAAGTGTACAAAAAGACAATCCGTCAAGCTAAAACTCTGTGTTGGAAAAATGTTTTGCATATAAAAACATCATGTTAATGTCATACTTATGTATTTAGTTATTTGATTTATTAAAGCTTCTGGTAAATTCCTGTTGTAAATCAAAGTTTTAACTTCACATATGTATTTAGTAATCAAATAAACATAAATACAGATATATGAATAAATGTTATATTCACGTTCTGTTGTACATTAAATGTGTTTGCAGAAAATATCTCTACAATATACTGAATTGGAAAGACCAAATGTATATGCACTTAATTACAAGTTTTCTGACTTGGAACATGCGTAAATATGGGAATTCTTACAACCTCCCCCTTTTTTACAATGAGAAGTGAAAACAGTTTTATAATATTTTTTTATTTTGCATCAAAATCTGCCATTTATCAGTCTCTAACGCACAGCAGCTTCGTCGTTCAAATTACCGTTGTAGTGTTGTCTTCCAAGACGTCCACGGTCTACAAAATTGTCTGCTGGTAATGGAATTCTATGTATAATACACGTGTTGTGCAATACAACAACAGCGATAACAATGTCACAACATCTGTTTGGGGTATACAATAGTGTGCCACCACTTGTGTCTATGCACCGGAAACGCGATTTCAGCAAAGCTTCTCTCAACAATGCTTCTTGTTTGCATGTGTGCTTCGTTGTATCTTTGTTGTTGTCTTGTCCCTGGATTAAGAACAGGTGTGAGAAACCAAGGCCTCAATGGTATATCCACTGTCACCTAACAGCCACCCGTGTCCTATTGTTCGGTTTTCGAACATTTCACTGATGTTAGAATTAGCCCAGAATAACGCATAATGGGTTGCACCTGGCCACTTGGCAACTATATTCATGAAATTCATATCCTAATCGCACACACCTTGAACACTAACGGAATGGTAATTCTTCCTGTTCACATAGATATGTTCATCTACCGACGGGGCTCTAAATCTAATAGGTGTGCCGTCTATTGTTCCTACAACATTAGGGAAATTTGCAACATTATAGAATCCTTGCATTACACTTTGCAACTCTACTGGGTCTGTAGGCATTACAACATACTGTTGACATACTCTTACTAAGCATTGGGTTACATCCCGGGTAATGTTTGAGACGCTTGACTTATATATATTGTGGACATCTGCATTCACGAGCTGAAAACTTCCAGGTGCATAAAATCGCAACGCCACCATTAATATCTGCAATGATACTGGGAATGCTCGTGATCTCATTGAAGGCCGTTTCAAATCACTGTCAAACATTCTACAAAGGTCTATTATCAATGGACGGGACAATCTATACTTGCGAACAATGTCATAGTCATCAAGATAGTCCAGCGGATTATCATAGTCCCTAATAAGTCTATTCCGACGAATATTATATGCTCTTCTTCTTAGACGTATATATATATATATATAACTCGTCTAAACATCAACCCAACAATGTTATAATTAGATCTGTAAATTTGCTTTCGCTAATTTTTGGTTCTTCCCTCGCCGGGATATATATATATATATAAAATAATAAAATAAGTAAAAAGTTAACAGTTCCATTCTATCGATTTCATCCTTCCATTGGGACTCTTCAGGATAACTGATGTAGTGTCGCTATAGGCGGAGGAAGACGTGGACGAGGTCGTGGAAGAACCGAAAACTCTAATCGCGGTGGTAGAGGTTGGGGCATCACTAAACCAGAGGCCAAAACTTGCAACCACCCGACCCGATTTCGACTGCAAACCAACATCCGAACCGACGATAGACCCCAAAATTTTAAACCTCTCACAAAGAACATTAACCGAAAATGAAATTTATTTGTTATCAAAAGGTTTTAAATTTGCTCCCGTTCCATACTCAAATGTTCCGGAATTAAAAGCTGATATCAACAATTTCTCTAGACGCCTCCGTTTAAAAGGAGAATTTGGAAATAAAAAGGACCATGATAAATCTCTCGTAAGAAACAAATAAACTTACACCGAAAGATCGGGGAAAGATGATTATTTAGATACTTAAATTGAGACAATAACAAAATTTCCCGTCCGGACACGTAAATGTAAACAGAATTTAACCCGAAATGAACAGGATGCGTTAAAAAGCCTTAAAGATGACGACTCCATTATCATTAAAGAAGCAGATAAAGGAGGAGCCATCATCATTATGGATACCGACTTTTATAAAGAAAAAGTTTTGGAACAGCTTAATGATGAGGAATACTACAAAAAAAAACAAATAACCCGGATAATGCAACTAAAAAGAGATTAAAGAAACTGATAAAAGACTACAATCAATGTCTAACCGAGAAGGAAATAGCGTACTTGTGTGACTTTGACCCTAAAGAGAGTAATTTTCATGGACTTCCAAAAGTACATAAAAGTGCACTAATACAAAATACTGTTCGAGATCAAAACAATATTTACGTTGAAACATTCCGTCCCGCCGATTTGAAATTAAGACCAATTATAGCCGGACCGAAATCATTAACTCAAAGACTAAGTCATTTTATCGACCTTGTTATCAAACATCTATGTCCGTCAATTCCAAGTTATATCAAAGATGATATGGAATTTTTAAATCACATTCCTGCCATAGTTCCGGATGAAACACTATTAACAAGCTTTGATGTTACAAGTCTATACACAAATATTCCCCATGATCTAGGTCTTACAGCCGTAAAATACTAGATCGAAGAAAAACGGGATGAAATTGACAGTAGATTTGAAACAAACTTCATACTAGAAGCTACCAAAATAGTTCTGGAAGAAAATACATTTTATTTTGACGGAAACAAATACAGACAAATTAATGGTACAGCCATGGGAACTAAAGTTGCCCCCACATACGCAAATTTAGTGATGGGATACTTAGAGCAACAAATGTATCGACAAATATCTGTCCAATTCGATCAAAATTTCTGTGATTATGTCATTAAATTTTGGAAAAGATATTTAGATGACTGTATAATATTTTGGAGCAGATCAGAAAAAGATTTATATAAATTTAAAGATCTTATCAACTCCTTACATCCGTCGATTAAATTCACCATGGAAACCAGTGACACACAACTACCATTTTTGGATATCCTCATCTTAAAATCAGGCAGACATATAACAACGGATATTTATTTTAAATCCACAGACACCCATCAATACTTAAATTTTCATTCGTGTCATCCGTCCCATACAAAACGAAATATACCTTACTGTATGGCCAGACGGATGTGTGCTACAGTATCTGACCATAACATTCGAGAAGTACGTTTGAAGGAATTAAAAGGCTATTTGACACAACAGCTATACCCAGAGGGTTTAATCGAAAGTGGAATTCGAAAATCTAAACTCTTGACACTCCAAGAATTACGAACCCCGAAAGTGAAAGACACGGACGAAACCTTAAAGAAAATACCGTTTGTTAGTACACATGGCCCGTATTTACCAAACGTTTTTAATACAATTAAATCAAACCTTCCGATTCTACACGAAAGTGAAACTATGAAAAAATTTATACCAGAAGAAAACTTAATCTACAGCCGAAGACAACCTAAAAACTTAAAGAAACACTTAACCAGAGCTCGGTTCGAACCGAAGGTTAATGACTTTGAAATAAAGTCTTGCGGAGATTCAAGATGCGGCGTTTGTGGCCAAGATACGAAATATTTAGAAACGGGTAAAATGAAATCATTTAAAGATGGCAAAAAATTTCATGTGAACGCCAATATGACTTGTAAGACAAAAAACCTTATTTACTGCGTCATATGTCCTGGTTGTCACGAAAGTTATATTGGACAGACCGGGAATAGCCTCTGTGAACGGGTGCGAGTTCACAAAGAACACATAAAACACCCACAATACAGAAATTTGCCAATTAGTGCCCATCTTGACATTTGTGGTAAAAAGCATTTTCAAATAATGCTTATTTTTAAATGTAGACGGGATGAAGCATATAGAAAAGAGATGGAACGTTATTTCATAACAACGTTCCAATCAAAATTAAATCCAGAGAACTGTTAATAACGAACAATGACGGAACGTCATAAACCTCCTTAACGACGTCGCCTATTGTGACACTACATCAGTTATCGTGAAGAGTCCCAATGGAAGGATGAAATCGATAGAATGGAACTGTTAACTTTTTACTTATTTATTATTTTATTAAATGAATATATATATCTGCACATGTGAAAATCATTATTTACGCCTATATACTAGTATATATATATATGCGGCAGCCATGTCTGTTTATAAGTTGACCGTCCTTTATCTATCTTAAAGTTAGGACCATCCTAAGTCCATCTTAAGACACCTAAATTGGTATCCTAAAGTTAGGACATTTCCTAGGATTTTCCTAAGTAGCGACATGTTTGATAAACCCACTTAGGACTAAGATGTCTCCTAAGTTGGTCTTAGGACACGTCCTAATCCTAAAAGAGCTTCGATAAATAGGCCCCAGTATTGCAAATGTTCTATAATTGTTTATTTGCTTTTCAAACAGTTGTTAATATTCACGCATGCCAAAAGTACGAATTATGAATACAAAACCAAATATATATATACATTGCATTATACCACATTGTATTAGTTTTTTTAACCCTGATTTTGATTAAATATTCCTGGAGAATATGATATGATTAATGTGTAACAAAAATATTTAATCTTTTTATCTATTTCACAAACTTGTATATGACTAACAGGAAAATCCAAGATCAAATTGAAAGAGTCTGCTCTACTTAAACGTCATTAAGAACTGTTCCACCCTGGACAGATTCTGTCTAATATACTGTAGAACTGTGTTAGGGTATAGCATTGTAATGCTGCTTAGAACAGTTATGTGACAAAATATTACTGCAGTTCAGAATGTCAAAGTAGTTATCAAAGGGACCAAGATTAATATTTAATACGCCAGACGCGCGTTTCGTCTACATAAGACTCATCAGTGACGCTCAGATCAAAGTAGTTGTAAAGCCAAACAAGTAAAATGTTGAAGAGCATTGAGGCCCCACAATTCCAAAATATTGTGCCAAATACGGCTAAGGTTATCTATTCCTGGGATATGAAAATCCTTAGTTTTTCATAAAATTCAAAGTTTTTAACAGAAAATTTATTAAAAAAAAGACCACGAAATTGAGAAGTGCTGACTACTGGGCTGGTGATACCCTCGGGGACGAATCGTCCACCAGTAGTGGCATGCGCTTGATGAGTTTGTGCCTTTTTGATTTTGCCATTTCCGATTTTTTTTTTTTTTTTTACTTTTAGATCTTCTAATATCCTCCACTAGTTGTTTATATAATCATGCTGTATTTTGAAATATGCAATACCTTATGATCTGAGCCAAATAAAAAAGGGTTAATACATTGATATTTGCTGTACAATAGGTAATAGATGTATTTATTGCAATTGAACTGTTCAATATTACTTTAAGAAATCTCTCAAGATTCACTGGTGGTAAGCGGATGGTCGTAACTAAAAGTTACGACCATCCGGAGATGGGAGACAACTCTAGGGATAAGTTTTTCTTTTCCGATTTTCGTGCACTAAAAGGTTCATTTGAACCAAACCGCTGGTCTCGTACATACTATTCGGCAGTCCGGTGATATTAAAACCAAATATGATGCATTAAAACATTCCAATTTTCGTAAAATAGTCATTCAAAAATTCAAGCATGATGGTCGTAACTTTAAATGTGTGATGGTCGTAACTTCAACTATAGTATTTTGGATGATGGTCGTAACCGACACAAGATGGTCGTAACTTTGAAAGATGACCGTAACTCGAGCATTTAGACAAACTTGTATTAATGTATTTTAATTGTTAAGGTAATAGACTCAGATGTAATATATGATTTGCTACAAACAATACTATTTGTAACTCTGGTAATGATATGCAGAAATCAAGCTAGAGAATTATTAAACATACACTTTTCTGATGGATTTCAAACGCTCATCTTATAGGAGCAACAGTGAAAACTAATAAATAAAAATAAATAAATAAATAAATAATCTTTATTTCAAGAGGATGATCCCATTAGTTAAAACTAACCTTCCTGAGAGTCCTCAAAATAATAATAACATAGTTATAAGTACACACAGTATTATAAAGTTATATTATACACAATATACAATTATAATGGAAATAATAATGAAAAGGCATATTAATTTGCACAATTGATGAAAAATTTGTAACATTTTGTTTTAAAAGATACAAGTGTATCACTCATTTTGATTTCATTTGGTAAACTGTTCCATATTTGAGAACCTGAATATGTAAATGTTTTCTTTAAAAAAATTGTTTTTGGTTTTGGAAGATTTAATAGTTTTTTATCAGCTGAACGTAAGTTATAGTTTTGATAATCAGTAAAATGAAAATTTTCTTCTAAATAGTTAGGAACCATACCATTAATTGATTTAAATACAAGTATTGCCTTTTGGTATTGAATTCGTTTTTCCACATTTAACCAGTGTAAACTATTAAACAATAAACTGGATGATGTCATTATGTCAGCTTCTACTATAACCCTAGCAGATTTCTTTAATAATTTATTAAGTTTATCTATTCCACTCTCACAACAACTTCCCCATATATTGCAACAATAATCAAATAATGGCAGAATATAAGCATTAAAATAGATAATACGTATATGCATAGGTAAATATTTTCTTATCTTTTGTAATAAGTTGATTCTATTTGATATATTAATTGACATTTTATCTTTTTGCTGACTCCAATTAAAGTTTTTGTCAATATATAAACCAAGTAGTTTTTCACAATCTACATTTTCTATTTGTTCATTTGAAATATTGATATCAAAACTGTTTCCAGTAAAACAAAGCCATTGTTTTGAACCAATAATCATTGATTTACTCTTTTTTGGCATTTAATTTCATACAATTTTGCGAGCACCAGTTTTCAATTACATGAATATCATTTTGAAGGTTAGAAGCTAACTGAATTACATCATTACCTTTACAATGTAATGTAGAATCGTCTGCATATAAATCTATTAATGAATGTTCTATATTAAGTGGTAAATCATTGATATATAAAATAAATAACAAAGGGCCCAGGATAGAACCTTGTGATACACCAGTTTTTCTGCATTTAGTATTAGACATGACGTTATTGACCTTAACTTGTTGGCTTCGTTCAAACAAGTATGACTTAAACCAGTCAAGTGTACTATTAGAAACATTATAATATTCAAGTTTTTTCAATAAAATTATATGATTAACCAGATCAAAAGCTTTCTTTAAATATAAAAATATAACTCCATTTATCTCTCCATTATCTTTTTTTGCTAACCATTCATCTACTAATTTAGTATGTGCAGTAGTATACGAATGATTAGTTCTGAAACCTGACTGTGTAGTATTAAGAAGGTCATTACTATTTAAAAATATATACAAACTATTAGCTATATGTCGTTCTATGATTTTAGATAGACAAGCCAAAACCGCTATTGGTCTATAATTATCAGGATTACAGGCATTGCCACTTTTAAAAATTGGGCATACTCTTGCAGTTTTAAAAATACTTGGAAATTTACCATAATTGATGTTTAGATATATGTCAAAGCTGGTAAAATGACATTGCTGCACATACTCAAAATAATTGGTCCGACATCATCTAAACCAGTTGCTTTCGACTTGTCAAGTTTTTTTAAATACATATTTACATCTAAAATGCTCATTTCTGGTATAATGAATTTTTCACTACCCCTTTGTAACTTTGATTTTACAAACTTATTAAGTGCATCAATTTAATCAACTCGCATTAAGCCAAAAAGTATGTTAGGGTTGAGAATTGATATATTTTTTACTGTACGTTAAGGCATTAAATTATTAAATGCACGTGTATTCCCTTATATTTGTTTTTAGTAATTTTTATTTACGACTTTTTTTTTATCTGCAATCATGTCGGCAGATGAAATTATTAAACGTACAGTCTGAACAATCATCTTTAAATCATTTATTGCAGCTCTTATGTCTTAGAGTTTTTGAGTCTTTGTTTACTCCTTGACTTTTTTAAAATTGTTATTGTCTTATAAACTATTGGCCTTCAAATATTCGTCTTTTGGTCGTTCATGAGGAAATAGAATCCACAAATGCACTTCTGAGTCAGGGTTGAGTTCAATATCGTAGCTGCTACGTAGTGCTACGTAGATCTTGACGATTGGACATGCAGCTATAGACTAGTTGTTACATAGATATTGATAGCAGCTACGTAGCCGCTACGATATTGTACGATATTGAACTCAACCCAGGATTTTATTACGTGTTGTCGTTATTTTTTATCGATTACATAACGATTATATATTGCTGTATAGTATTGATATTAGTTCTAAGTATTGGTACGGAATGAAAACTGAATCCATGGTGTCGCAATGATCATTGTGTTAACTTCGAAAGTAGGAAAATTGTTGATATATATTTTACACTGCTACATGCACTGAATTTAAGAGTAAAATAAAATACTTGTTTGTAGCCAGGATAATGTTACAAAGACTTAGGTCAAACTAAATGTACTGCGGCAATTATTACATACAAATCCCGGTATGCAGGTTGAAAATCATGTGTAAGTTATATGTTTACATTGTATGAATGGCTACAAGCTACTCATGGACTTCGTCATTGGGCATTACTGTGCACCTGATTATTAGCTTGATTTCACCAAACAACAATATGACGTCTAAGCATCCAGGCTAAAAATAAAGCGTATGTTCTTTTTAAAACTCAGGTACGGACCTGCGAATTCGCGGGTATGCTCTAGTCGCGATAACGACCTTCATAACCTATCAATATGTTAAGCTTATTTTGACTCCTTATTAATACTCTTTCGACTTAATGTATCATTCTTCAATTGAAGATTTAAAAAAATCAACTAGTAAGTACATCCTCAAAAAGTTTATGTTTGCAATAGATGCGAATTCCAATCGGAAAAAAAAATAGGATACTGCTATTTCATGTGATGTCCAATTTGTTAATTTGTTTCTTAAACTCATTTATTTTGTAATTAAAACAATTACATGTATTTGATACATTTTGTGCTTTTAATTTCTAACAAAGAATGATCATAACCAGAGCTGTGTTTCTTGTTTTAAAATGATTTCTCCACTTTTGAGAAATTTACATTGTTAATGAATTTAACCGCTTACATTAATTCAACTTTTTGCCTCTTTATTAATTTTATACATTATATTTTAAGAATATATGACTGTTCATTTCATTTTGTATTGTTTCGTTCGATTCGTTCCAATTTTCTTCTTTACAGGTATCCCTCTCTCCATCTAGTTTTTATTATTTGGTGAAAACAACTTCACAAATATATAATATGATATATGATATATTCATATAACAGAAGACAGGTTTAGAACTCTTAACTGGTTCGGTTACATTTGAAAAATTTGGAATTTTAAATCGAACTTCAATCAAAATTCCCCAAAACTAATATTTGAAAACTTTTAAAATTTCTGAATTGATAAGTGTTACACGCATTGAAATTGCTTTATTTTACATTGTATGTAAAAAATGAAAAAAAAAAAATCTTCAGAAGTACATCATATGAAATACTAGTATGCATATAATAAAAGACACGTTTAAAACTCTTGACTTGCCTTATTCGGTCTTATTTAAAACAGAGTTACGACCATCACAAATTTAAGTTACGACCATCCTCAATATTTTGTTTTTTTAGTTACGACCATCATGCTTGAATTTTTGAATGACTATTTTACGAAAATTGGAATGTTTTAATGCATCAAATTTGGTTTTAATATCACCGGACTGTCGAATAGTATGTACGAGACAAGCGGTTTGGTTCAAATGAACCTTTTAGTGCACAAAAATCGGAAGAGAAAAACTTATGCCTAGAGTTGTCTCCCATCTCCGGATGGTCGTAACTTTTAGTTACGACCATCCGCTTACCACCAGTGAAGATTTATATCAAGAAGATGTTTACAATTTCTAGACGTTTTGTTCATATGAGAGTTTCGGATTACCGGATGTTAGTAACTCATCATTCAATGTAAGGTCACCAGGGAGTCATCTCAGATTGTTTATCATACTTTCTCTAAAGGTTTGTATATAAATGGTAATAAAAAAAAACATTCTTCGAAATCATGCATAGTGCTGTTATAAAGATAATGTATAATAACTTTACTTTACTTTAATTTACTTAAGTAATTTCAAATATGCTCAACGCTTATAGATATTAGGACTATGTTCAAAATTTACTGCATTGCTAAAATTATAATCTTTATAATGAGTTTATGTATGATATATCGTACCACAAAGGTATTCACAAAGAAAGACATTCGTTACACCAACGGGGGTAATGGTTACTATAAAGACAACCTGAGTAGATTATATTTTACACTCTAGAGAACACCGCCATGACTGTAACTAAGTATCTTTCTTCCAAATATTCCAAATATGGCAAAGTAGAATTTTAAAAGGACACCATGGCGTTGTAAGTTTGTTTTAGATTTATGAGTTTGACTGTCCCTTTGGTATCTTTCGTCCCTCTGTCATGTTTCAACGGCAATTATTTGGACTACTATTACTCGTCATAGTATATTTTGAATCATTTTTACTAACAAAGCATTCATAGCATTACCATAAAAGTGCGAGTTTTAGCTAGCCACAAAACCAGATTCAATACACCATTTTCTTGAAATGTCCTGTACCAAGTCAGGAAAATGGCAGTTGATATCTTATAGTTCGTTTCCGTGTATGTTGCTTTGTCGTTTTTTGTTTGCGCTTCAGTGTTTCTGTGTGTGTTGCATTGTGGGTTTGTTTGCGCTTCAGTGTTTCTGTTGTGTCGTTGTTTTCCCCTTATAGTTGATGTGTTTTTTTCGGTTTTAATTTGTAACCCGGATTTGTTTTCTCTCAATCGATGTATGACTTTAGAACAGCGGTATACTATTGTTGCCTTTCTTAACTATGTCGTGAATGTGACGAAAATGTCTTCAAAGACGTTAAGAAAATATAGATTAAATTTTAAAGGAAAAGGAAAAGACATAATATGATTCATTGAAAAATATTAAGATTATGTGATCTTTAATTGTTTTCTTCGAGTCGAACTAACTGTGCCCCTCTACTTGCCGACTTGTTTCTTTATTATTATGAGGCTGACTTCATGCAGGAACTTCTTAGGAAGAAAGATAAGAAGTTAGCAATATCCTTTAACTCTACTTTCCGCTATATAGATGACGTTCTTTCACTAAACAATTCAAAATTTGGTGACTACTAGTATGTGGAACGCATCTATCCCATCGAATTGGAGATAAAGGATACTACAGATACAGTTATGTCGGCTTCATATCTTGACTTACATCTAGAAATTGACAATGAGGGTCGGTTGAAAACAAAACTTTACTACAAAAGAGATGATTTCATCTTTCCAATTTTGAACTTTCCATTTCTAAGTAGCAACATTCCAGCAGCACCTGCATACGGGGTATATATCTCCCAATTGATACGATATTCCCGTGCTTGCATTTACTATCATGATTTTCTTGATAGAGGGTTACTGCTCACAAGGAAGCTATTAAACCAAGAGTTCCAAATGGTGAAGTTGAAATCATCCCTTCGTAAATTTTACGGACGCCATCACGAGTTGGTTGACCGTTATGGAATAACCGTTTCACAAATGATATCGGATATGTTCCTTACGTCGTAACTACAATCCCCTTCCCTTTCATGAATGTGACCTACCGAATTAGACTATTTACCGGATTTGTAATCACATAAGCAACACGACGGGTGCCACATGTGGAGCAGGATCTGCTTACCCTTGACACCTGAGATCACCCCTAGTTTTTGGTGGGGTTCGTGTTGTTTATTCTTTAGTTTTCTATGTTGTGTCATGTGTACTATTGTTTTTCTGTTTGTCTTTTTCATTTTTAGCCATGGCGTTGTCAGTTTGTTTTAGATTTATGAGTTTGACTGTCCCTTTGGTATCTTTCGTCCCTCTTTTATTAACTAATCATAAAATATTACTTCATACATTTTAATTAAGGTATCAGTTCATAAACACATGTGAAAGAGAAGATGAAGTTATTAACGAAGCTGTAAAACAGTTAACTACCGTCTTTACTGCCTGTTTACATGACGTCCTCTGACATAGAGAGTGTCATGTTAATCCTTTCATGTAAAACTTGCTTCAAAAAAGAGTGTTCGAATTATCTGTTTTGTTTTGTTTAAGTCTGGTTAGCTTAAAACAATAAAAATTATTTAGTAAAAATACAATAGTAAACATTGGTAAATACATCATTTTTCGAAATAAGGCAATTATCATAAAAAGAAATCAAACGTTTCAATGCATTGATAAAGAGGTTCATTTTACTACTGACGTCCTTGTTTCCTCTTTATCGATTTATGACTTTTGAATAGCAGTATACTTTGTTGCCTTTAATTAACATTTTGCAACAATGTTTTAAATGCCTTAAATCACATTTCGCAACTATGTAAAGACATTTGGCTTCTCAATGAAAGATACACCAGTTCAAAAATACGTCATGTCCAAATCACAAAAAAATATTAAAATAGAAACCTGCAGTCAATACTAACCAACATTCCGTTCTGCCCTGTCAGATTGTCCTTCCTCACTACGGTTTACAAGACTAGACAAAACATGCATGCTAGCATTTTGTTCTATTTCCATCCATGGCTGCCATGTAGGTTGATTGGAAAGAACAATATCGTAAGCTGTGTAGTATCATTAAGACCATTTATTTCAACTGATCTTGGTCCGGTGGCATCAGAGAAGATTTATGTTGAAGTGTACAAAGACCTATGACGACGGACACCAAATGATGACATAAACGCAATTGCATATTAGGTCATTTGAACGAAAAGGAAATAAATGATTTTTAGTCGTGTTTCAAGGTTTTGTTAACGAAGGATTTAAATTTTATACATAGAAAAATAAAAGGAGACAAACAAGAAACCTTAGATACAAAGCTATCATATATTATTCATTTAGTTGGCACTATTTTTTAACAGGTGTTCCATATCACCATCAATATATATAATGACATCCCTATAATATATGACACATACAGAACGTTCTTCTCAATATCAAAACTTTCTATCATTATAAAGCACACTGATTGATGTTGCATACATCTGCTTTAATTATTCAATTTCAAGTTTCTATTAGTTTGACGTAACTGTAATGTACTATGTTAAGTATTACTTTTGCAAATACATTGCTTTTTATAGAATTCATTATTATATAATAGCACAAAGTTGTTCAATGTCACATACTTTTAATTCTTACCGAGATTCATATAATAATTGCCTTTTCCCACTTCTATACATGTAGTTTAAAGTAAAGAACCTACGGATTGATTACAACTACAAGTTAAAAAGCGCATGTTAAATAATTAATCGGTTCGCACTGTAATCATATGTTTGAGCTCAACACAAATATAACGGTAATGAATATTAGAGTAAAAAATCTTTAATGTAAATTTTCAAGGAGAGTCGAAAGATTCATAAGTCGAAATTCAACTGACAAAAAGAAAAACCCCAAAAGACAAATAATACTACACATAGAAAACTAAAGACTGAGCAACACGAACCACACCAAAAATAGGTGATCTCATGTGCTCCTAAAGAAATGGTTAACAGATCCTGCTCCACATGTGAAACCCGTAATCTCCATGTTTGTACAAACCCGGTAATAACTTTAATTTGGTAGGTAACACTTAGGAAAAGAATCAGTATTGTAGTTACGATATTAGGAACAAATATCCGCTGTCAGTTGTGAAACGAATATTCCATAACGTCAAACAAGTCGTGATAACGTCCGTAATTGTTACGAATTATTTGGCAAGGACGAAATTTCAGCATTTCTTAAAGTATGATTGTTTTTAATCAGCCGCCATTTGGTTAATTGTTAAAAAAAATCCTCTCTTGTATTTAAGCCTCTAAGAGCAAACTCAGAAGCAATATACATTTCAAAGAGGAGAGTTGTTTCTAAACAAAGCGCCGTAATGCTGGGACTTCCATATCATGTGCGTGAATATGTTTCTTTACATCATTTGAGTTTTTCTTATTTATTCTGACGTGTTGTATGACCTCCGTGAGCGATTTCATATCTTCCAGTTACTAAAGCGATCTTCGAAAAATGCCTTTACGGCCTTTTGTTCAGTATTACAATATTTTCCTGTTATCATCTCCGCCTTGAAATCAAACTACATTATTCTACTAAGTATATTCGGTTATTCATTGTATTCCTACAGTACATGACATTTGTTCATAATCTTTTCTGTTTTTGGTTTGCTTGTTTTCTGTAATTTGCTAAATGTTGATGAATCTGTAGGCTGTAAGGCCACATCATCTTAACAACATAGATTTCGACAATCAGTTTTGGTGACGACATCAATTTAAAATTCTTTTTATCTGTCACTGTGTTTGTAGACTTCAATCGCTATTATGTTTTGATCCTTCCTTTGCTAGCTTTACGGTCTACATATATCGATTTATGTATAAATTCTGATAAAAGGAACAAAATGATTACTTTTTGCGAAATGATTCGTATCATTTCCCCGTGTTATTGATAATTTTACATCCAACTTAGTACGTCTATCTCCGAACTCGGAATTATTTTAATTCAATGTATGATAATGCATCAAACATACCTAATCTTAATGCAAGATCGCTAATTCGAACTCTTGAAAGTCGTCAGACAGAATATACGAACAGGACACTGTTACGATTGCTATTTATCTATCACACAACGGATATATTCATGATCGACACAGGTACGATATTCGTATGGGTTATTGTAATATCGTACAAGAAAATTATAATACACGAAATAGATTATTAAAAATCTTAATAAAATTTTTATAATCAACAAGATTACTCTAGTTTTCTAGCATACCTTATTTTATAAGCAAGACAGATGTTTTGAACAATAAATTAATACTAAAACGTCAACGAAAGAGCGAAAGTAAATAATTGTATCCAGTATAAGTCGAGAGCAATATCCACCTCCGCTTCCTTCAATCTATCTTTACTACATTAAAACATGACTGTGTAACATATATACAATGCAGAATTAAACTGGTGCCGAGTAGGTCCCTCAGAAGAAACCTAACTAATGACTATATTAATTAACACAGAATAAGAAGGAGATGGAAACAGAAACAACACGGATATTAACTAAAACATAAGGGGAAAATGTTATTGCAGTTTTTTAGATATGACTCCACTAATAACACGACTATGGCGTTAGTTTGTGCAGATCAGTTCTATGTTTGCTTTAAATATACAAACTAAAGTTTTATTTATGGCTCACATTTAAAGTAGTGGGAATTGACCCTCTAATTCAACGCCATTGAATACTTAAAAAGGATAAATAAAAGATCCAAATCTATTTCATCTGTTTGATTATAAATCTGGGTTGGTTACTTGAAATGAAAGTGCAGTTGTCAGACGGTGGAATGCTGACAAGACATTGAGTAAAATGGATGGATGAAATTCATTATCATTTCATAAAAGTCTTGATTATTGATGCACTTTTCTTGTACACAAATATGTCCAGACGATGGTTTATATTAATATGTCCAGACAAGGTTTCATATTATACTGTCAGTATTGTGTAACGCGTCTATGTTGGTGCATTTAGCAAGCTTCATTAATGAATTAATTGCCTGTCAATGTCCGTCTTAGAAATGCTGTCTTATATTCATCAAGATTTCTGTTTCCAAAAGTGAAAAATATGTTCTTTATTGTATGCCTTTTGATCATGTTTCCTCTAACATTGGATTTCTTATATGAATGATGCAAATCTAAGGATATCTATATGAACTTTCGTTATCACGGCATATAATTTTGTCTATGAAATTGATCATTTTTAATCAAAGAGAACTTTTCGAAATATCGAATGGAATGAGTGTAAGTATTTAACATTTAATCATTCACGATTGTCTTCCGGTCCAAGATGGTATTATTCGCAAAATAACTAGTGCTTTTGATGTTTACATGAATTAAAAAAAAACAATTTTCAAATTTTTTAGTTCATAAATTGTTTTATTAGTACTACACATAAATGTACTAAAGGGACTGCAACTATCTGATGAAAACAATATCTTGTGTCATTACAGGTGCTTTGATCATCGTTTAGCTACTGTAGCTATTTTTGTTTAGGATTATCTGAATCTCAATCGCTTTTTTTTGGTTCAAATAATATGTAGAACGGAAACGCGGAATGTGTGTCAAAGAGACAACAAACCGATTAAAGAGCAGAAAACAGCCCAATATATTATACAAGTGCTTCTTAGAAAGAAAGACAATAAGATAGCATTAATTTGAACTTCCTGTTCCGCTACATGGTGATGTCTTCCCACTATGATTTTTGTTTGTGAGTATGGAAAACGCATCCGTCCTATCAAACCAAAAAATTAAAGATACAAAAAAAAGCAATTAAAGGCTGTCCCATATCTGGATTTACATTTAGAAATTGAAAATGAGGGTGGATTGAGAAACCCAATAGCAGCTTTACAGTGCTTTCCTTTTTTATGTAGCAACATTCCGGCAGCTCCTGTATATAAATAATTTATCTCAAAGATAAACGCTATTCCAGAACTTGCATTCCCTTTTATATTTCTTTTTATAAAGGGTTGCTGCTTACAGGGAAACTATTAAACCAAAGAGGTGAAGTTGAAATCCTGCTTTCAAATATTTTTCGGACGCCATTACGAGGTGGAAAACTATTATAGAATACCTGTTCCACAGATGACCATGGATATGTTCCAATTGTCTTTACCATAATCCACATCCTCGTTTCCTCTTGTTTGACCGACCGAATTAGACTTTTCACCGGTTTGATACTTGAATCTTTAATGAGCACACGCCGATTCCCATATGTGGAACAAGATTTGCCTACCATTTTCGGAGTACCTAAAATAATCCGAGGTGTTTGTTGGAGTTTGTGTTGCTCTGTCGTTAGTTTTATATGCTGTGATTTGTGTCATTTAGTCAGTTTTCATTTTTTGTCATGGCATTGTCGTATTGTTTTCGAGTATTAAAATCTGTTGGTATATTAAGCCTCTCTTCAATAATTAAAAATAAAAATAAAAAAAGGAAATTGTGTCACTTGTTTACAATAACTTATCCCAGTAGAGTGGCGTCTGGTGGATGGATGCAATCTATAAATACGAAACAATGTCCTGCGTAATGGGTATGACATATCTAGTGTTAATGTGCAATCATGTTGCCTGGCAATTGTTTTAAGTAGTGTTGCATAACCTGTGATTGGTTCAAGTGTTAATGAGTATGTTTTTTTAATTATAAGTTTATACCGAAACAATAAATGAATGGACACGCTTCATACCTAGATAGTTCTCTTTATGTGGACGCAAATGGACGACTTTTAACTGTCTCTTAACTTGACGATTGTCAAATATCAATTTGCCATTACTCGACAGTAACATATATAAAATGATACGGCTACTATTAACAGAAGTGAACACTAAAAATGCACAGGTAGGATAACGATGGGAAAGACTTAATAAACACTACATCAGATATACGATTACCATTACGAATAAATTGAATGATCGAAACGATTTGTCTGTTTTGTCAACTCTCAAGAAACCTGTTTTCGTGGTATATTATCTTTTGATAATTGACTAGTTTATTTATAAATTTATGGATCATGTGCCGTTCTCTATTTTTGCATTTTAACTGAAAGTGAATATTTTCGTAACGCAAGATGCAACAGCCACAGGTCAAGTTCTATCGACCTGTCATTCCCTCAGTTTGTATGGTTTTTCCCTTATTTTTATCATGAACATTGACAAACGAGTTTAATTTAAACATTGATAAATTTCTGTTACCTCTTTCTTTAGTTTACAAAGTAATTTCGTCAGAGAACATCTATGTTGAAATAGTAAGTGTTTTCATTCACACTGAATTTATTGCAAGCAAAATGTTACCTTGAAAAATGGAAAATAATGATGACAAATCATAATATATATATCATATTCAAATATCAATATAGAAGCATATACAAAGTTTTACTTGTAAATACAACATCATTTTTGTTGTTGTTCTGATGTACATGACTAAAAATGTAACCATTTTATGGCTGCAGGTTTCCCCTGTGAAATTACTTCAATGGCACCTGTTTATAATTCATGCACATTTCTAAATATTTCAAAGTGATGGAAAAACATGATCTGACATATATTACCACCCTGAGACTAATTTCTACGAAGTTTTGTAAACATCAAGTTATTTCTTTAAACTGATTTCAAAGTTCGTCCTTGCCCGTTCTGTAATTACATAATATCTTAAAGAGGAGAAGACATGTTTCTTTTATTACTTTTCAAGTATGTGCAAATCCAAAAAATACGAAATACAAGGTATGTGAATATAAATATCTGGAATCTTTTGTTTATTGTGTAAATAGGTAATAGTTATGTTCTGTCTATTACAGTTTACTTCTACATGTACTCATACTTGAAAGTTCGAGGAAGTAACCTTCTTATTTTGCCATAATTAGCTCCTGTTGCTTAAGGATAATTACTATCATTGCAGTATTTTGACTGCATGTCCGAAACTGATTTGGAAACCATCTGCTTGATAATAAAACACATGTTTATTGCATAATTTTTTGAGGTTTCAAACAAATCAATTACTGTGCTTGCTTTTTCTGAAAACTTGTAAACAATCATGCAATCCTTTTAATTTCCTGAAAATGTCTTTTGACTTAATCATTACTTAACCACAAAGGATGGATCATTATCACACAAAAAAGCGCATTCATTTTTATAATCATAAAATAATAATTCATATTTAGAGATGTTGCTTTTTCAAAAGACATGTATCAATATCATGATCCATGAAAACCAGATAAAGTTTCTTTCAAAACTAATAAAAGAACTATACAGGAGAAATGAAACTTCTGAACATCAAAATAATCTTTAAGTTTATAAAAGCGTGTTCCAAACTGATAACATTTGCATTATTAATCGTTTAAATTTTTAAATATTGCTATTACAGTTTTTATTATTTTTATTTCATATGATCTTTTGGTCTGGGAAGAACGTCAAATAGAGATAGAATGATGCAATTATGCACAGTGTTGAATATTTGCGTTGCGTTAATCATGCCTAGAAGAAATAAATTAACATTATACTTTTTTACGACAATCATGGCCGAAGTAAGATTTTGATAATTGTGTTTGTTAATGCTCAATCTAGATCATCCTCATACTGAAGAATCCTCAATGACATCTCAGTCAAATTTAGGCGATGTCAAGAGGGAATTACACCTAAAAGAGACAATAACAATAGTTCACAGAACGATACATTGACAGCTGATTATGTATTCAAAATTTAAACGGGGATGCACTCACCTTTTACTGGTAAATTATGGACGTTTTTATCTATAAAAAGTATTTGTTTATAAGTCACAAACATGAAAAAGAGAGGACGAGATGGTGTATACCACAAACGTATCATGTTGTCTTTTAGGGGGAAAATATACCGTTATGGTCCATTGTGGTCTGATGGTAAAGGTTGAGCATTACAATGAGATGACTTTACTATTTGGATGTGTTTAGTTCTATCATTGTAGTTGTTACTAACAATATGCAAAGAAAACTCTGACAAGAAATCAAAATATTGAAAATAGTACAAATTGAAGGTATATAATTTATACGAGGGTATCTCTACAATATGGTTACATATGGACTGAAAAGTTCAAAAAAGAGAAAATTGATTTCATCTCTTTTGCTGTACATTTCATTGTTGGTTGTAATTAAAAAGTAACGCAGAATGCGTAGATGTATGATTTGTGCCTTCAACAGAGTTTCCGAACTTTAAATTATAAAAAATAATGACATTATTAAAGTAGACGGGGAAGTTGTAGGATAGTGTGCTTGCATCTTTTTATATGACAGAGAAGGATATAATTTCTATTCGTTTTAACTGTGCTTATAACGTTTTGTACGTTGACAAAAAATACGTTCCTTAAATTTAAATTTTAAACAGGTTAGTCATAAATAAACCAGACTTTTGTATATCGCTTTGATAAATTCATGGTGGTTATTCTAAGATTTATCAGTTCCTAAAACAAGATTTTGTCGTTTTTTTATCAACAAATGTGACCTAGCTAGCAGTTCGAATAAAGGACCATCCAATTGATTGACATTACACAGGAACATACATCAGTCCTTTTATTTTCTTCCTTTACCCCTTTCGGTGAGATAAGCTGCGTCTTCAGTTCTAAAATTTCTATCTGTGTGCACCATCCGCAGCAGATTCAGGAATCATTGGGGTTTTTAAATACCAATTTATGTACTTGTTTCACAGTAATATGACTTCTGCAGTTGTAGAGGTATATTTTCACACATGCTTACTTAAAAGCAATCACTATACGAAACAGGTGTATGTAGTTCAAAACGTAATGATTGCATTAGACATGTTACACATTTAAATACACTACATAATTCTAAAATGTCAGGATGAATTTCATATTTAACTTGTATAATATATTCCTCTTTAAATGGCTCTCAAAATACTCATAATGGATAGATGATATTACCAAAGACTTCGGGTTGACTGTACTATTAATAGCAATGTAAACAGCATTTGATTATCATACACCAATAAACTATCTTTTTGAGTGTTAATCAGATTATAAGCTTACTAATGTTTTCATTACAAATGTTTGTGTCTTCATTTATTTATTGTTGCAAAGTTGTAAAAGTCGTTAGAAAATCATGTTAATGTGTTATAAGTAATCTCTCGGCCATATGTTACATATATGCAGAGATCAATAGGAAAAGTACAACTCAACAGTTATAAAGAAACCATGTTCAATTTTTAGAATGATTCATCCGCTAGTATAACTTATATAACTCATCGTTGTAATTTTTGATTAACAATCATACATTAAATGCAATTGTAATGACACTAAGAAATTGAAAGTATAAGTCAAATAATGCACATGAATTTGTATATTTCTAATGAACAGCTTGCACAAATAGATTGACGGCATTTCCTTTTGTGATTGATGTCTTCGTTTTCATCAGAAGCAACAACCTGTCTATAGAGTATTTATATGTCAATTTTTTTGTCTTTGTTGGAACAGTTATAGACATTAAGACGATATTGACTATCAAACACATCTGTGCTGGAGGCAGTACTTTGACCTAGGCTACAACTGTTTACTTTTACAAATTTTGATGGAGACTTATATCATTGGTACCCCTATTCCCGACATTTTGAACTATTGTGTCTGTTTGTTTCGCTTACAAATTGGTATCAATACAATGAAATTATATGCGACTGTCATACACGTGAGCGTTTTAGCTAGTTATAAAACCAAGTTTAACCCACAATTTTCTACATAAGGAAATGCCTATACCAAGTAAGGAATATGACAGTTGTTTTCCATTCGTTTGGTGTGCTACAGCTTTTGATTTTGCCCTTTGATAAAGAACTTTATATTTTTCCTCGGAGTTCGGTATTTATTGTACGTTTCACACACATAGAAGATAAAATGGAATTCTATAATGGTGACTGAAAGATAAGTGCTATCAAAGTAGAGAATCATTTTCACTGTTTATCTCGGCTAAACAATTAGCAATTACATCTTTAATTTAATCCCGATGCTGTCAATTCCAACAAAATTAAATACAAACAATTTTTCATTAATCTGGTCGTTTAGTTGCAGTCAGGTAATATAAAGAGGCAATGATTGATTCAATACTACAATGTTTAGCGGACCATCGTATGAAGCCTAAGGGCTATTTGAATATTCTTGTATATGTATAAACAGAGACTGATATTGTTTATAGTATTTCTATGTTGTTTGTAGTTGAATTAACCAATGACGTCACGCTTCTTTTGTTCTAGTCAATATACCAACTGACAAAAAATGAGAATATCAAAAAGGAGATGTAGTATGATTGTGAATCAGAAAACTCTCCACGAGAGACCAAATGACACAGAAATTAACAACCATAGGTCACCATACGGCCTTCAACAATGAACAAAGCCCATACCGCATAGTCAGATATAATAGGCCCGGAAATTACAAATGTTAAACAGTTCAAACGGGAAAACTAACGGCCTAATTAAGAATAGCAATTATTCTTCTAATTTGTATGCACATTTTAAGGGGAAATTTCTCAAACAGTAGAATAGTCTGGTATTATGTGACGTCACATCTATTCCAACTAGATAATTATATATGCATGAACTTAAGTATGACAACTATATCTACATATCAAGTACGTACAACGGGATATGTCAAATATGTATCTTCCGTGGTAGTATAATAGCAGTGTATATTAAGAATACCATATACACGTCAATATAATAAAATACTGTCATACAATTAACAACATTGTCACAATTGATTGATTCAATCCGCTTTCAAGAGTAGGCAGTTCCTCTGAAACTATGAAGTCAAAATTTAAGGCATACTGTAAAACATTGTATGGTACGATGGTATTGTTTGTGTTATGGTATGTATGAATATCAGCATACCATGGTATGCATGAATGGTACCATGGTTAGGTATGATGGTATACTCTTAAATTCCTGATAGTGAAAAGACACATAATCATTTAAGGTGTGAAAACTTTAAATAGTAAAGTACAATTTAGAACAAATCCGTGGGAAATAATAATTAACTCGAACCAGAAAGCGATCGTACAAATTATTTCCACATCTACATTTACCGTTAATACTTCTTTACGGATGCTTTATATGCTTATATTTTACACGTCAATATAAGAAATGGAAGCAACATATGTGTTTATTACTGTCAAATCAAAATTCTTAAGGTTACTGTTTCACAAGAATATAACAATCGAAACGGCTAAATTACGACCAAATTGTTTATATCTGTCTTCAAGAATATACTGTGTGGTAGTTCATATGGTTTTAATTAACGTTAGCGTTATAAGTCGGTTTACCGCCTAAAGATAACATTTGAACCATTATGCTTATGTTTACGGCATTCATGGATCTTTATTATATAATTGTCTGATATATTTTTTTAATTTTCTAAGTTCAAAAGTATTCGTTTTTTTATTCCAAACTGTAGCAATTTCCTGAAATATTCATTCTTATTTTTTAATAATGGAAATTTATCATTAAGCATTAACTATAATATCATGGTAAAGAATAGATGCTCCTGCGGGTATTAACACACTTCGTATTGTTTGTTAAAAAATCAAAGTTTTTCGGGCAAGTATTGGAACCTTTGAAAGAGGAATTATAAATAATTTCGATTGTGATTTTGTTAACATATAAAACAGAATGTTGAATGTTAATATGTCAGATCGCTTGATCAGAATTCAAGTTTTTTTATATGATTGTAATGAAAATAAACATTTTTAATGATTATTTTAGATTTTTATTTGTTTTAAATAGGTGATACGCTCCAGAGTTCTGATGATGGATAGAAATGTCACTCTACTCATCATTCTACTTTTTTAAATAAATGAATTATATCTCCGAAATTATAGAAGAAAACCAGATGAACAAGCTGTGATTATCAACTCCTCGTGTTACTGTGATGTAATGAAGATGTTATCTCACTAGGAGGTAGACGAATAAGTATTTCAAACTGACCGATATTCCCATGTGAACGCAGAGGAGCGTCCTGCATCCTGAAAATATTTTGTGCAAGATATTTGGTAAACATGCATATAATCTTGAATGAGATCAATGGCTTTAGTTGACATTAAGGAATTTACGATATTTTTCGATATTTTTACGATATTTTCGATATTTTTAGTTGCCATTCAGGAATTTAAGATATTTTCTCTCTCCGTGCCAATAGACTGAAAACAAAGGTACAACATAAATACAACAGTAATATACCGCTGTTCAATAGTCATAAATCGATTTTACTGAAACAAATCCGGGTCAATAACCAAAACCGAGGGAATGAACAGGCGATATATTAAACAATTATCATACATACACACCACAAGCCTGATACTAGTATATTTATAAAAATGTTCAATACGTAATACAAAACATATATAAAAGTAGGCATTTTTTTTGCGTCAAGAATTGTCGAAGATGTATCTTCCATAGTATAACAGCTGTGTCTTTCAAATCTACCTCAGGCATAGATTACCTTAGCTGTATTTGGCATAACTTTTAGGAATTTTGGTCCTTAATGCTCTTCAACTTCGTACTTTATTTGGCCTTTTTAACTTTTTTGGATTCAAGCATCACTGATGAGTCTTTTGTAGACGAAACGCGCGTCTGGCGTATATACAAAATTTAGTCCTGGTATCTATGATGAGTTTATTTAAGTATACCGTATCCACATCAAACGTAGTAAGATACTGTCATACAATTATTTTCATTGTCACAAAAAAGAAGCATTAATGCAACACACATCAAGGTACACGTTAAATAACTGTTAAACTGAAGGAAAATAAGTTTAAATATAGCATATAATTTAACTGGTTCGCGGCAAGACATTATCAATATCAAATGTTTTATGAACTTTTTACCATTACGTACATTAGATTCACTCCACTCTCAAAAGTAGACAGTTCCTCTGAAACTATGAAGCCAAATTAAATTTCTGACAAACAAATTCCTTTAAAATGTTAATGAAAAGACAAAGAACCTTTTAGGAGTTAAAACTTTTAATAGACAATGTACAATGTAGAATAAATCAGTCGGAAAAAATACTTAATTCGAACCAGGCAGCGCTCGTACAAATTTCTTTCCACATCTACGTTTACCTTTTCACGCATGCTTATGGTTATATTTTAAACGTCAATAGAAGACATGGAAGCAACATATGTGTTTATCACTTTCAAATCAAATCCTAAAGGTAACTGTTCAACAGGTATATAACAATCGAAACGTAAAAATAACGACCAAATTGTTTATATACGTCTTCAAGATTATACTGTGCGGTTATTCATATGTTTTAAATTAACGTTAGCTTTATAAGTCGGTTTACTGCCTAACGATCAACTTTAAAACATAGTTCTTATGTCTACGGCATCCATGGATCTTTATTATATAATTGTCTGATATATTTTGTTAATTGTCTTAGTTCAAATGTTTTCAGTTTTTTTCCAAACTGTAGCTAAAATTCCTGAAATATTCATCCCCTATTTAAATTATTGAAATGTATCCTTATGCATTAACTATTCTATTATTATATGGTAAAGAATAGATGCTCCTGCAGGTATCAACTTTACACAAATATACACTCCGTATTGTTTGTTAAAAAATCCAGTTTTTTTGGGCAAGTATAAGAACCTTTGAAAGAGGAATTATTAATAATTTCGATTGTGATTTTGTTAACATATAAAACAGGTTGTTGAATGTTAATCTGTGTCAGATCGCTTGATCAGAATTTATATTTTTTATATGATTGTAATGAAAATAAACATTTCTTATTGCTTCTTTTAGATGTTTAGATGTTAAATAGTTTCCTATACCCAGGTGATACGCCCCAGAATTCTGATGATGGATAGAAATGTCAATCTACTCATCATTCTACTTTTTGAATAAATGAATTCTCTCTTAAAAATTATAGAAGAAAACCAGATGAACAAGCTGTGATTATCAACTCCTCGTGTTACTGTGATGTAATATAGATGTTATCTCACTAGGAGATAGACGGATAGGTATTGTACAGACTGACTGATATTTCCGCATGAACACAGAGGATCGGTACTGCATCCTGAAAATATTTAGTGCAAGATATTTGGTAAGCATAATCTTGAATGGTATCAATGAATTTAGTTGACATTAAGGAATTTACGATCTTTTCGATATTTGTACGATGTTTTCGATATTTTTAGTTGCCATTAAGAAATTTGCGATATTTGTTCTCTCTCCGTGCAAATAGACTGAGAACAAAGGTACAAAATTATGACAACAGTAGTATACCGCTGTTCAATAGTCATAAATCGATTTTACTGAAACAAATCCGGGTCAATAACCAAAACAGAGGGAATGAAATGGCGATATATTAAACAATTATCATACATACACACCACAAGCCTGATACTAGTATATTTATAAAAATGTTCAGTTCGTAATCACAAAACATATATAAAAGTAGGCATTTTTTTAGCGTCAAGTATGTACTACGTGAATTGTCGAAGATGTATCTTCCATAGTATAACAGCTGTGTCTTTTAAGTATGCCGTATCCACATCAAACGTAGTAAGATACTGTCACACATTTACCTTCAGTGTCACAAAACAAAATTATGCAACACACATCAAGTTAAACGTTAAATAACTGTTAAACTGAAGGAAAATAAGTTTGAATATAGCATATAATTTAAATGGTTCGCGGCAAGACGTTGTCAATATCCAATATTTTATGAACTGTTTACCATTACGTACATTAGATTCACTCCACTCTCAAAAGTAGGAACTATGAAGCCAAATTTAATTACTGACAAACAAATTCCTTTAAAATGTTAATGAAAAGACAAACAACCTTTTAGGAGTTAAAACTTTTAATAGACAAAGTACAATGTAGAATAAATCAGTCGGAAAAAATACTTAATTCGAACCAGGCAGCGCTCGTACAAATTTCTTTCCACATCTACGTTTACCTTTTCACGCATGTTTATGTTTATATTTTAAACGTCAAAAGAATAAATGAAAGCAACATATGTGTTTATCACTTACAAAACAAATCCTAAAGGTAACTGATCAACAGGTATATAACAATCGAAACGTAAAAATTACGATCAAATTGTTTATATATCTGTCTTCAAGATTATACTGTGCGGTTATTCATATGTTTTAAATTAACGTTAGCTTTATTAGTCGGTTAACTGCCTTACGATAAACTTTTAAACATAGTTCTTATTTCTACGGCATCCATGGATCTTTATTATATAGTTGTCTGATATATTTTGTTAATTGTCTTAGTTCAAAGGTTTTCGTTTTTTTTCCAAACTGTAGCTAAAATTCCTGAAATATTTAACCCCTTTTTAAATTATTGAAATTTATCCTTTTGCGTTAACTATTCTATTATGGTAAAGAATAGATTCTCCTGCAGGTATCAACTTTACAAAAATATACACTCCGGGTTGTTAAAAAATCCAGTTTTCGGGCAAGTATAAGAACCTTGGAACGATGAATTATAAATAATGTCGATTGTGATTTTGTTAACATATAAAACAGGTTGTTGAATGTTAAACTGTGTCAGATCGCTCGATCAGATTTTATGTTTTTTTATATGATTGTAATGAAAATAAACATTTGTTATTGCTATGTTAAATAGTTTCCTATACCAAGATGATACACCCCAGAGTTCTGATGATGGATAGAAATGTCAATCTACTCATCATTCTACGTTTTGAATAAATGAATTCTGTCTTAAAAAATTATAGAAGAAAACCAGATAAACAAGCTGTGATTATCAACTCCTCGTGTTACTGTGATGTAATGTAGATGTTATCTCACTAGATGGTAGACGGATAGGTATTGTACAGACTGACTGATATTTCCGCATGAACACAGAGGCTCGGTACTGCATCTTGAAAATATTTAGTGCAAGATATTTGGTAAGCATGCGTATAATCTTGAATGGGATCAATGGTTTAGTTGCCATTAAGGAATTTACGATAGTTTCTCTCTCTGTGCAAATAGGTTAATAACAAAGGTACAAAATAAAGACAACAGTAGTATACCGCTGTTCAATAGTCATAAATCGATTTAACTGAACAGAATCCGGGTCAATAACCAAAACCGATGGAATGAACAGGCGATATATTCAACAATAATGATATTTACACATCACAAGCCTTATACAACTAGTTTATTTATAAAAAAAATGTTCTAAACATTATACAAAACATACCTAAAACATGATGCATTTTTATATCACACAATCATAAAAGTGTGCGTAGATGTTATTGTGAGCACACAATGCAATGTATTCAATCGTGCGCACGATAAATATTTAATGCTGATGGTATGGTATTTTTTATATTTTTTTATTTTCGACTTACGAGTTTGAAAGTCCCTTTGGTATCTGTAACCAATCGTTTGCACGATGAAAAATATAAGTTCTGTGTCATTGGGTCTGTTGTCGAGATTTGTCTCATTAGCAATCGTACCATATTTTTCATATTTTCATATTATAAGATTGTATGTACTATAAACAAATCTTTGAAACTTTTAACCACTACATCTAATTCACTCCACTCTCAACAGTTTACGTAGTTTCACAGGAGTTCTCAAACGGGATTCGTACTGTTCAGACATGTTCGCCAAAGAGAGCAAAACAAAATTGAACAGTATGAATTAACTTTTAATTTATTTGTTTATTTGTTTAAATCTTTTTGATATACATGTACAAATAATTTTAAACATATGTTAGCGAGCGATTATATGCTACACTTGAGCTTACTAGACAAAAATGATTCATGTTGCAGCTGGCATATCACAGTATCAATATACTGAACAATCTTATAAAAGGTACATATCAGCAGCTGTATTGCACGGTAGAAATAGAGCAGTAACGCCCTATTAAAAACAAGATTGCATGATGTCGAGGAATTCCCATGCAGATGTACAGACTCTAAATGTAGGTAAATACCAAGAAACATTTATTTTTTATTCAACTAAATT
Organism: Mytilus edulis; assembly: GCF_963676685.1. Taxonomy (NCBI): domain Eukaryota; kingdom Metazoa; phylum Mollusca; class Bivalvia; order Mytilida; family Mytilidae; genus Mytilus; species Mytilus edulis. The sequence goes on from NC_092350.1 coordinate 34,840,459, forward strand.
TAGCTAATCTATTTCAATCCAACCACCTCCACCCAAAAATTACTTAACGAAATGATGGACCAAGCACATTTTTAGATGTTATGGGTCATATGAATATTTGGATTTTATACAGTGGGTTAATAACTGGTCGAAGCATATTTTGGTATTTTTCAAAGAATATATGTAAGACTCGGGTCGACGTCCGGTCTCTAATCGACGTCCGTTCCTCAAATCGACGTACAATTCTGACGTCACAATAAAATAACATTATAAATCGACGGCCAATTTTATTTTCCTCTAATCGACACATGCCGTTTTGGTAGTATTAATCTGTTTTAATCGTATTATTTAATAATCATTGATATTAAACATCGATAAGAGAAGATCACAATTAATTGGAGGTCGTTTTGTCAATACATGTTGCTACATTGGATATCGATTGGAAGGTCACTGATTAGAGACGGATCACATTTTGCCCTAAAAAGGACTTCCGGTTGTCCGACTGAGAGTATCAAAATATTGGTCTTCGATTTGAGAATGTGACGTCAGATTTGGACGTCGATTTGGGGATCAAAATATTGGACGTCGATTTGAGTTGGTGATTTCAGATTTGGACGTCGATTTTAGGAAAGGACGTCGATAAGAGACCGGACGTCGATTTGAGTCTAACTTATATAATTCCCTCCGCAGGAAGACACAAAACCGAAAACAGCACAAGTTATTACTGAATTCCTTGATATTTTACATATTATCTGAATGTTGGTGTATCTGTTATCTTACCTTTGATAAAATCAATTTAGAGCTACATTGTATCTTAACCTTTTTTTTCCGTAATGTTTAAATTATTATGTCTGATTAAATTTCATCTAATCTCAACTTGTTTTCATTTAATTATTGTGTCCTTGTTCTTAATTGTACGATTTCATACGATTTTTGAGTTATTGTATTAAATATCGTATATTAAATAGGAGCAACTATTAAAGAAATCAAAATTTATATTAACACCAAAATAAATTTTAAAAAAGAAAAGAAATAGGGTATGATGACAGAGTTCGGTAATTGACTTCTGGTATAAAAGTTTATATCGCTATTACTTTAAGTTATTTTCATAAGTTGACATTTATATCGTTTCGTATAAATTGTAAGGACAAATATATAAGGCCATGTAAAAATAATTTGCTATAATTCTAACTTGTAAGTAAAATTGACGTCATTTCAATAATCATGTAACAATGATTGCAAAATGATTGAATATCACACCGTTCACACTTGTACGAAATTGAATCGATCTCTATTTGAATCGATCTTAAAAAGGTTTGCGTTCAATACCGTAGCGGCTACGTAGTGCTATGACGTCGTGCACAAAGTTGACGGCAACTGTAAAATGCGCTTTTAAAAGATGTTTTATTCAACTTTGTTTAAAAATCTTTTAAACAGGAAGGGTTTTTGGATGATAAGATAATAAATGCTAGCCATTAAAATCCACATTATTAGTAAAGTTATCAAAATTCAATATATAAAGTATTAAACGAACATAGAGAAAACGGCAAAAATATGTGTAACTTGTAACATTAAATAAGCATCAAATAGATTTTTTGACCTAAAATTTATACAAATTCAACATATTTACCGGCATTTTCGTATAATAGAATTTTTCGGATACGGACAATGACGTTATTCGAAATTTACCCCCAAAAAATCAAAAACGGCCATAGTGAATGAGTTTGGAACGTAGTTCGCTATGTGTAAGAAGTGGTAATTTGGGAGGATTAATATTCGAAAATGGAAGAATCGGCAAGAAAAAATATGTAATTGCTATTTTTTTATTACAAAATAACTTGATATTCCAAATTTGCATATCAAGAGGTTTTAAAAATTCTGCAAAATATGAATGATTTGATAGTCCAGACTGAACACCTGAACCTTTTTAATGTCCAACTATCATGTTACAATAAAAAGAAATGACTTTTTAACGCTATTTTCCGAATAGTGTCCCCGACATAGTCGCTAATCATTTCCATTACACTGCTCTTAGCATATATTTAGTATGAAATTCAAAACAGTGTGGCTGTGGCCATTGATTGACACATTAAATTTATCCATTGACTGGGACAATTTACGTGAACGTTTGTCTGTAACGACCACTGTTCACGACGTACCTACGATAGACATTTAAACTGTGGGGTCACCAAAGGTTTCTTAACGCCTTTAATTATAAAGTAGTTCGAAAAAATAATCAGGAATAACCTTTATGTTTTGATTTATATAATTGGTATAAATCAAAACATCGTGTTATTTCTGATTAATTTTTTCGAATTACTTTATTGAGGTGTTGAGAACCTTTATTGACCCCATAGTTTAAGTGTCTTTAAAAAGTACATAATGTGGTCGTTACATACAAACGTTCACCTAAATTGTCCCAGTCAATGGATGAATTTAATGTGTCAATCAATGGCCACAGCCACACTGTTTTGAATTTCATTCTATTATTTTTTCCAGAATGTGCATTTGCTGCACTTCGTCGTTAAAAAAGAGGAGTATAATGAACGTTTATGTTTAAAGTAATGTGATAAACTAAGTGTCCAGTGTTTTTGTTACGCTTAACGTTTTCTGGGGGGAAATGCCGACGTCGTAACAGATTTCAGTTATTTGAAGACGTTGTGGACTCAGATTTATGCACGCCGTCTATGTAGATTTTGACTATTGAACGTGTAGCTATAGACTAGCTGTTACATAGATATTGGTAGCAGCTACGTACATGTAGACGCTACGTATATTTATGAATATCGAGCGAATAGCTAGCCTAGCTGCTATCTATATCTATATAGCAGCTAGGCTAGTTACATGTTCAATAGTCATAAATCTACGTACCCCTAAGTAGCCGCTACGGTATTGAATCATTTTGCAATAATTGTTACATGATTATTAGAAATGACGTCAATTCGCGTTTACATTGCACAAGCAAGATCGATCTTATTTAATCCAGTGCGTTTAAACTACAACATAAAAAGAACCGGTCTGACCTTAGTATTACCTTATATTTCGTAAACAAATAATCCTATAAATAGAATATTAAAGGAAATTCTGCATCTCGCACACACTGCAAATGATGTAGAAAATTGGTTGCTCATTGAGATTTCGTATAGATTTGTTAATTATTATATTGGTTCAAACATCACAAGTCATTAAACAAAGACATGTGTGTAGACTATGATGGTTATATATAAAGGAACGGTCAATGCGTTTGAAGATGAGGATTTTCAGCAAAGAAATAGAACTTAACGATTTTGAAGAATCCAAAAAACAGCGGAATCTATCATGATTACTTTCCTTATTCCATCCATCGTTTTTGAAACAAGTGTGTTTATGCCGCCGAACATGCGCAGATTTTTTTTTACATATTTAGATATAACGTTCACCTGCGATCGATCTAAACGTTTACATTAAAAGTTAAAGAAAGATCGATTCAAATAAGATCGATCTTTTTAAAACCACCTCTGGATCGATCTTTCTCGTTTACATCAGACCAAAGATCGATCTTTAGTCTAATGTTAACGGGAAAAAGGAAAGAAAAATTAAAAGTAAGCAAGAAATATTGAAGTTAGAAAGCAAAATAATTCAAAGCTAATATACTTCTGAACCAATGTTAAACAACCGAAAAGGTCATTGCAAAAACAGAGGATTTGTGGACTTGTTATCTAAAACATCTAGAAAGTATTTATCTTGTATAAAAAATCATGTAAATAATTTTCATTTTTAATCTTTGATGTCAGTCTTATCTTTCAGCAATGAACCATCTTTAATTTCTCGTTTAACAGTTCTCTGTCGAAGATCAAATCGAGGTACATGTAGTCAGATCAAACGCTTAAATATAATTAAACTTTAATTGTCTAAAAGTATGGTTTAGGTACCTGCTATATTGCATAATTAACCTCCATGATCATTTTATTTCCATTACCCCACTACTAAAAGTATGTTAATTACCATGCAAACGTCAAAAAAGATAAACTACAGATGGTTTGGTGATCATGGAATATTTGTACTACACTGAAAACACAGAGAAACTAAACCTATGAAATTAGGTGGAAAATTGACAGTTGCTTAACTCACATCAAAAATCTTTTAGACGATTATTACATCAATCGGTAGCATAAGGGGAAGTGAGCTGATATCTGATATATCACTGTATCAGTGTAAAGAAAACGTTATTATCAACTAAAGATAAAGTTAGCCAACACAAAACAGTTATTTAGTAATTAAGGAACAACGCTTTTGCTATTTTACATTTGTTCCTTTACTTCAGCACAATTATATTTAATATGATCAATTGTTTCCCTCGTCTATCATATTTTATTTTCCTCGATTGTAACACTTTCAATGCAGCTTACTACCGAAAATAGACTTGCAATCATTCACTTGATGGGTACGACATGTGGAGCAGAACATACTTACCAATCCGAATGTCATGGGATTTCGGTCATAAAACTTCACCCAGTACGCGAAGTAAAAAATGCTCTCGAAACCACCCAATCAAGTATGATCTATCATTGGTTAAACTCTGAGTCTGAGCACAAAACTCATGTGTTTGCCAAAATACTGTCTGTTAATACGGACTTATTGTTTTTAACTCCCACTCTATTACATTTTGTGTTTGTTGTACTCATGTTGTTGTTGTTGTTTCTATTTTTATTGTAATACCTTTGCTCTTTCTTGCAACCCAGAAAGTTCTGTCTTTGCTATTTCCATGTAGAAACGTTCGCAATGTTATACTATCAAAATTGAGAACAGTTTGGTGATGACTATTTCCTTTCAGAGCATGTTTTTAGGGGAGCCCTGAATTCCTCGACTGTTTTGTCCGATGATCTTTTTTAAAACTACCTGTAACGTCTATGTTATATAGGCACTTTCGTTTTATTGTTGTATATTTATTTAACAAGATATTGTACAAGGCAAGATTAGTTCTGGTCAAATATGCTTATAAATTTTTTCAGAAACTGGCGTAGTATATCGTAAATACGAAACATGATCTGAACCAACTGTTTGCTTAATTATTGTACTATTATAGAATTGTGCTTGTATTTTATTCCTAGTGTAACAGCAGTGGACTAAGAAACTTTATAACTGATGTATCAAAATGTGTTCGAAATTCATCTCGAAAAAAACATTGACAAATAGTGCAATGGTTTTTTTTTTTTGCAAAGTTTACCTAAAGCTAGATGGATTTGACTGTTATGTTAGGTCCATTTTGGATATATAGCGCTGAAATTTTTTCGGTACTTTTACTTTTGGGTTTTTAAGCGTTTATGATAAAGTCAAATTAAGAAAAGCATATCGGACTCATAACATTTATAAATTGTTGTTTTCATGATCTTTACAGAAATTTCAATCATATATATTATTATTTTTTTTTATTTTATGATTTCAAATAAGTTGATTTGCATATGTTTTTTATGTACTGTTTAACGTTGTATGAAAGAATTCAATGTTAGACAGACCACACAAATCGACTTTTTTGGAGATACAGATGCTACATGCAAATATATTAATCACAATCTGTGATTCATTTTTTACGTCATCTGGAGTATGTGACTATTGGAATTTCTAGGCATCATCGTGGTGCAAAATAACACGATTGGAAATGCGCGTGCTTTCATAAACGTTTCAAATTTCTGTGAATGATGTAATTTTGATACAGAAAAGAAAACAACATGTCAAAATCGGTTTTACTCAATAAAATGTCATATTTTTTAACGGAAGGAGGATATCAACTAAGGTGTCGCCAACCTTCACCTATGCATCTGTTAAATGTATTTATTGTTTTTCCACTGATCGAGATTTAAAGTGGGAAGTTTCAACATGCAAAACACTTTAGCCCCGTAATATGTTAGTACGACTATCCCGATCTGAGAACCTTTCATTCTAATAATTGTTTTGTTTTTTCGATGTTAAGAACAGATCTGTGGTCAAGTCCCCTTTAATTATAATTTGTCTCAATTCGGAAGAAATTTCGGGCTAGACACTTTGGCACGGCATCTGTTTATTTAATTTTGTTATTATTGTATTAGAAATGTTTGAGACAGTTCGAAATTTGCTATTTACATGTATCTTGTTCGATTCACTCTGCAGAATTAATTTGTTCTCGTCTTGATAATGAATGGAATAGTTTGTCAATAGATTATACATAAGCAATGAGTAGTCAGTCTATAATTCTCGGTTGTAGGTGTAATTCGCGTCAAACAAGTACTGACACAGTTACATAAAGTGTATTAAACAATGAATAGTTATAAATGAAAGATATGGGGTCAACAAAGTTAACCGTTTTAAACATTTCACAAAAGTTAACACAATATATGTTAGAAAGAAGATGTGGTATGATTGCCCGTGAGACAACTCTCCACGAAAGACCAAAATGACACGGAAATTAACAACTACAGGTCACCGTACGGCCTTCAACAATTAGCAAAGCACATACCGCATAGTCAACTATAAAAGGCCCCAAAATGACAATGTAAAACAATTCAAACGAGAAAACTAACAGCCTTATTGATGTATGTCAAGTTCTGGATAGCTATAATACTCTAGATCTAGAATAAATTTAACAAAGAGATAGATCAAAGGTCTGTTATCAACACAAAATTCCCTTAATGACAAGACATAAATTACCGATACGACATTACTATGCAATTGTTTTTATTTCAACACGCTAAATTTAACTTCACTCTACCACTGTCGATGTTCCTGTCTTGGGATAGGCACATACATTGTAGCTATTGGGAGAGCCCAAACCTGCTATTTTTAATTAAAATCAATGGACCCTCAAGAGTAAACACAAAATATCACACAATTAAACCATTTAAGACTAAAACTAGCAACGCCCCTTCGTAAAAAACGACTGAAAGACGAACCCCTTTTTAACAAAGCTAGGGCTGATCTTATGCCTTCCGGAAGGGTAGGCAAATCCTGCTCCACATGTGGTTCCGTCGTTGTGTTGTTCGTAAGTAACAACTCGGTCGTATTACTTATTTTGCAAGTCATATTCGGGGGAAAGAGTACGGGATTGGATTCATTATGTAATAAAGGAAAATTTAATTTCCTCAAACGTAAGATATTATCAGATTATTACATGTACTTTTGTTCATTACAGATGTATTATCACCCCAAGGTTCAACATCAGACCAAGAACAGAAAAGGATCAATATATTAAACTTTTATTTTGTTCCATTGTTGAAGCATCAAAGCATCATAACGTGCTATTTTTCATATCAGATGTATCATCATCTCTCGGACAATATCAGCCTTCCGGCCTTCGGCTCTTGGGCTGATTATGAACCTTCTGGTGATAATACATTTGATATGAACCACAATGTGTCCATAGTACACGGATGTCCCACCCGCAATTTCATTTTCTTAGTTCAGTTGACCGTGAAAATTAACATTAAAATGAGAAAGATCATATCATATGGATCATGTGTACTGAATTTTAAGTCGATTTGACTTTAACTTCATCAAAAACCAGCTTGACCAAAAACTTTAACTTGAAACGAAACTGACAGATAGACGAACAGACGGATGGACGAACGGATGCGCAGACCGAAAAAACATAATGACCTTAGGTGTAATAATGTAATAATCTGATAGTACTCAATATCTTTATTTATCAGTGTATCAGTGTAATAAATATTGTTCAATATATACATGTAGATGTAATACAGAATGATCTTTGCAAGGTCATTCTTCAAATAAGTCGTATTTAGGCGGTCGTAAGTAAGATGTGGGAATTATGCATAAATTAAAACACTTGACATTTAAACCTTACATGTATTCTAAAAACCTTCTTAAAATTAAATTGTTTACCAAAGAACTGATTTTCAACTTTTAATATCAAAAACTGTGATCGGTGCAATTCAATAACCCCAATAGATATGATAGATATGAAAGAAAGGGGTATTTTTCTTAATGATATCAAATTAAATACAAAGCGGAAAATGGTTTTATAGTATAGTTAAATATGAAATGTCATCATCATTCAATTTGTACAAATATAATACAAATATTTTTTAGAATAAATCAAATAATAAGACTATTATAAGCCATTGTTCCACTGCTAAATTGTCTATTTTTCTTAAGAGTACACTTAGTACAATCCAAAAAACTGATAATAATGTATATCCTTTCAAAATGGTGGAATTAATTACTTTTGGAGTGTCAAAAACTCGTTGGAAGTACTTGATAAATTTCATGCTTATATTGGTGATTTTGAATCTGTTCAAAGTTTTTATTTTTCTACCCTATATAACAATTTGCCTCACATTCATTCTTATTAAAAAAAATCACACACCTAATCAAATGGGCATTTAAAAAGTCAGAATGCGAATACATATGTTCAAACTCTTTTATGTCCTTTTTCAGTAGCAATCAAGAAAAGAACTATGTCAATTGGACGTGCTTTGATACTATATCTGCCCTTGAATTTTTACTAGATAACATTTTTGTTCGCTTTGGAGATTCCGTATATCGTCAAGTTATCGGAATTCCAATGGGGACTAACTTTGCACCACTTATTGCGGACTTGTTTTTGTATTGCTATATATATGAGTTACAATTTATGACTAAAATCAGCAAAGACCCATTGAAACAACATCTGATAATAAAAATTAATAATACATGTACTTTTAGATATTTTGATGATATATTTGCTCTCAATAATGACGACTTCAGTATGTATACTAAAGACTTTTATCCTGTTAAACTTACTTTAAATAAAGCTTATACTAACAATGACCACTGCCCTTTCCTCGATCTTGATATCTATATCATTAACGGAAAGCTTAATACAAAAATTTATGATAAAAGAGATGATTTTTCATTTCCTGTCGTTAATTATCCATTTTAGATGGTGGCGTTACCTTGTCACCATCTTACGGTGTTTATATATCGCAACGTGTACGATTCGCTCGTGTATGTAATAACGTTTTAGATTTTAACGAGAGAAATTTATGTATTACTGAAAAATTATTTAATTTACACCAGGGTTTTCAATATTACAAATTAGTCAAAACATTTACTACATTTTATCATCAGCACAAGGACATCATTCACAAATATTACTGAACATGCAGACTTCTTATACGTTCAAGTACTTCTCATCCAATTTTTATGGTAATATTCTTTACAAAGCACAAAAATGTCAGTATTATCCTCAGAAGCTAACAAAACGTTTAAACATACTTATTAAGAAGGGATATAGTTACGATGCTGTCTTAAGGTCATTAAAGATTGCATATTTTGGCTTTAATATTGCATCGGAATTAACATTTATTTAAAAACCAGTTGTTGGCATGACACGGGTTATGTTCTCCTCATATATTTTATGATGGTATAATACTTAACCTCTAACGGGAGGGAATGTGCCTGATATTCATATGATGAAGACATAATCTTTCAATCAGTTTAATTGAGGTCTGGAGCTGGCATGTCAGTAACTGCTAGTAGTGTGTTGTTATTTATGTATTATTGTCATTTTGTTTATTTTCTTTTGTTACCTCTTCTGAAATCGGACTCGGACTTCTCTTGAACTGAATTTTACTGTGCGTATTGTTATGCGTTTACTTTTCTACCTTGGCTAGAGGTTTAGGGGAAGGGTTGAGATCTCAAACAAAATGTTTAACCCTAACGAAGTTTTGCGACTGTCCCAAGTCACGAGCCTCTGGCCTTTGTTAGTCTTTTTTAATTAATTAATTTTAGTTTCTTTTGTATAATTTGGAGTTTAGTATGACGTCCATTATCACTGAACTAGTATATATATTTGTTAAGGGGCCAGCCTCCGATTGCGGGAGTATCTCGCTGCATTGAAGAACTATTGGTGACCTTCTGCTGTTGTTTGTTCTATGGTCGGGTTGTTGTCTCTTTGACACTTTCCCTATTTCTATTCTCAATTTTATGTAACATAAAGTCGCTAATGTTGGACCAGTGCGGGCATTTATTTCATTCAAAAATATTTTTGTTTATCATGAATTCTAATTACCCCATCTTATCTCATCTAAATCCGATTTATAATTCAGTATGTATGGACCACCAAGGGCATTTCATAACCGTACTTTACCTACACTGGGCCAACAAGTAGATTTAGGTGTTTCAATACAGACATACAAATGCATATATATATATATATATATATATATAGGAAGATGTGGTATGAGTGCCAATGAGACAACTCTCCGTCCAAGTCACAATTTATAAAAGTAAACCATTATATGTCAAGGTACGGTCTATAACACGGAACCTAGGCTCATGCCGAACAGCAAGCAATAATGTAGGTGAAAAACTTAAATGTAGGTGACCATTTATAGATATAAAGAGAGAAAATGATTCCTTGGTACATAATTCATTACCTGCTGAATGTTTCATTTTTCAATTACAAAGCAGATCTACGTTGAAATTGTTGGAGCTAAACCCTACTTCAATTGTATTTGAAAGAAACCACACTTTTTAAGATATAAGTAAATCGTATGAGGACTCTATAATGTTGATTGAGAATTCAAAGAAAAAAGTAGAATATAATGAGAGTATATTAGATTTTGAGTCTGTTTAATATCTTTAAGTTTACCTCAAATCCTAACTATTAAAATAAAAAAAAACACATCGTCTTTGCAGTTTTGTGTGCATTTGTATTATTGTAAATGTGACGAGCCAAAATAATTAAAGACCAGTAATAATTTCGTGTTACTACATTGTACATGTATCTTCGCAATGTTCCTAAAAGTTATTCAATTTGAAACCTAATTAATTTTCATAGCGAGAAGGTTACATTTATTAAAAAAAACCAAGAAAGATCTTTATCATCGTGATATTCATCTCCATGATAGAAGAGCGACAACTCAAATCACATTTTTACCTTTTCTTCAAATCTTAGAAACGAAATAATGACATCATTTTATTGGTAAAGTATATTAAAAAAAATGGATAGCTTACTTGTACATATCTAACCCCTAGCTTTCAATAAAAGCAGTTATATAAAACATTTATCGGCATATTAATTGGCCTATCTACCGAGATTCTGTCGGGTCCAGTTAGATTGTCAACACTTCATATGAATGCTATTTAAGCCGAAAATAAAGTCAATCGTATCAATATTTTGAATTCCTTCATTCCAAATTAAAAAAAATATTTATATTTTTTAATATAAAATTAATTATTTCTTATAAAAATTTTGTAGACACATTTATTGGCGTAGAGAACAAAGCATTTGCTATTGTCCGAACAGCAAGTGAATAAGCTGATTGTTTCCGAATGTTTTTCCATCTGGATTGAGGCTGTGTTTGGTTCAGTTTCATGTGATGTCAATTTGCATTATTCCTGCTTTCCTTTCTGATTCCATGTGAGGCTGTGGTTATTTCTCGTTTGATAAACAACCTTTCGGGAGTCTTGGGGACTAGCCAATTCAAACAATAAAATAATAGCATTACGAAAATCTTTCTGAAAGTACGGCAATGATTGCTGCGAGTTAATAGTCATAACTAGAAAACAGTGTTAACACCAGCAAGTATTCATTTTAAAACTATATCGACAAAAAAGTAAATATCTTCGTTTATAGTTTTATAATGAAAATACATACTGACGACTTATGCATTGTTCTTTTTCAATTCTATTGTCCAATATGACGCGCTGAAGCTCCTTTATACTATGGTTGAAAATAAATGAAGTCATAGCTACATCAATTTGTATAGATCGATTAACAAAAATGAAATTCTGTATTAAACTATTCTTTTATTTGTCCTTCCTTATGAATATTACTTTTACTGTTTATATATATAGAACCCATGCTACTGAGATATCGTGACACCAAATCGCATGCACTGCAGCCGTCCCGCTAGACCACACGACCACCTGGGCTTCACACAAATATAGCTTTCGGTGGCCGTGTGTTAACTCTCCTCGTCAGTTTTAATCTAGCGTCGTACTACAGTAGATGATATGTAAGTCATGGAGATGTTATTGTTACAGATCAGCTCAATTATCTATTATAGTAAAGGATCTTACAAATTAATGCAAGATACAGTCACAGAAAATAATTATATTTATAATAATAATAATAATACGTATAAGTACGTCTGAGTCAGTGACAACTCTACAACAGATTATATATATATATATATAAATATATATAAATGTGGCATGATTGCCAATTAGGCAACTCCCCTACAAGAGACCAAATGACAAAGAAATTAACTGCTATAGGTCACCGTACAGCCCATATTGCAAAGTAAGCTATACAAGGCCCTGTTTAGTCTGTGTTTGGTTATAATATCCGTTTGACCTGGCTCTGTATATGTAAATCCCGTCACAACGGTAAATATTTTTTTTTCATTTTTAGCATAAGTGTTTTGTCTATATGCCTTTTTGTGTTTCTCTGTTACATATGACGTGACTCTGTACTTACATGTATACATCCCGTCATTGTGGTAAATTTTTGTATTCTTGTCTTTTATTTTTGTTAATGTGCTTTGTCTATATATATGCCTTTTTATGTTTCTGTATTACATATTTGTTTGTTTTTAAAGTGATTAATTGTAAGATTATAACATAATATAATGTTTACTGCTGTAACCCATTTTTTACCTGCTATGTCTGTTTGTTTACATATCGTTGTCTATATAATGGAATTTTATGCGACTGTCATCATAGTACAAGTGAGAGGTAACGCTAGCTATAAAACCAGGTTTTATCAACCATTATTTATATAAGAAAATGACTGTACCGAGTCTGGATTATGATACTTGTTATCCTATCGTTGTATGTGTACGAGCTTTTGATTTTGCCTATTGTAAATTTGACTGTACATAAAGAAGATTTATTGCAAACGGGATAGCACATCTTGATTTTTATACGGATTTTGTTTAGAACGAGTAGATACATTTAGGTATAACAAAGACATGCCAAAAGATGTACCGTAAGTATATACAGCACAAACAACACTAACAGGCTTGGCTATTGAACACAAACAACACTAACAGGCTTGGCTATTGAACACAAACAACACTTACAGGCTTGGCTATTGAACATAAACAACACTAACAGGCTTGGCTATTGAACACAAACAACACTAACAGGCTTGGCTATTGAACATAAACAACACTAACAGGCTTGGCTATTGAACACAAACAACACTAACAGGCTTGGCTATTGAACACAAACAACACTAACAGGCTTGGCTATTGAACACAAACAACACTAACAGGCTTGGCTATTGAACACACTTCTGTTTATTTATATTTCAAGAAATTTCCAATACTGTCAAATGTACCAAGTTTAATGCTGTTCAATAGTCACGTTTAATGAATGTGACATACCGGCTTTGTAATAACATGAGTAACACGACGGGTGCCACAAGTGGAGCAGAATCTGCTAACCCTTCCGGAGCGCCTGCTATCGTCCCCGCTTTTTGGTGGGCTCGTGTTGCTTAGTCTTTAGTTTTCTATGTTGTGTCATGTGTACTATTATTTGTCTGTTTGTCTTTTTCATTTTTAGCCATGCGTTGTCAGTTTATTTTCGATCTATGAGTTTGACTGCCCCTCTGGTATCTTTCGTCCCTCTTTTAATGTAAGTACCATTATTTATCATCAAATAATTGACAAATAAATCGTAGAAAATAAAACAAAAAAAGTATTTCATATACCGAATGAACAACATCAAATAAGTTATGAAATGATGATTAGTTTTAGATTTATTATAAATGCTGACATACATGTAACATGAGAACAATCTTTTGAAGACATTTTGTACTTTTTTTTAATTTCTTATTGTATTTGAAAGAGCGTCCGCCACTAAAATACATAGATATAGTCATAATCTATTACAGAAGTATTACTATTACAATTTTCTATGAAAGCCTAAAGCTAACATATTGAATATCATACTTTTAAGCACAATTGGTAATTATCAACTCGATCACCATCACGCATCATTTTTATTACTTTGTCCTAATTCATAATTGTCAATAGGCAAATATAGAAAGATTCATACGTTTTGTACCATAGTACCTAATTTTTTTTAAATAACAGAACATGTTATTGAGAGTTTCGATCTCTATAGTGATTTTTTCTATAATTAAACAGTTCAGTAGCCGATTTAAACAATATTTTACATTTGTTTCTAAAGGCTATATCAAGGAACCCATAAATAAAAGGATTTACAACATGGTTAATAGCGAAGGATTTTTCCGCAAGAATAACAAATGCTATTGAGGTTGAGCCCAAATTCTTAGTGTAATCCTTTCCAAGTGTTGCTTCAGTGAGGCTAAGAACAACAGAAGGCACATAGCTTATGACAAAAGAAATTCCAATGGCGAATGCAATTTTTGTAATTCGGTATGTAAATGATTCATCTCGAATTACCGGTGTTGAGTATCGTCCGTCAGAAGTAAAAGCACTGGATTGTTCAACAATTGAAAACCTCAATTCCAAATCTTTCGAATTTTGACTATTCATGCTTTGGACTTTTTTTGGTGCATGAAATCGATTCCGGTAGCGCATGTGTAGCACTATCTTTCGGCCTATCAAGGTATAAAGTACTGTGATAGTCATAATGTTGATAATAGCTATTGCCATTATTAGATAAAAGTAAAACACAGCATAAGTCATGCCAACATATTCCTCAGACACGGTACACTGATGACGTATTTTATTATCCAAGAGGGTTTTTGTAATGCCCTGTAGAAACATTTGTGGCCAGGATATACTAAGTGAAATCATCAATGCTGTAAAAATAAGAACGTACGCGGTTTTTGAGTTCAATTGACCTTTTAGTGGTTGACAGACTCTCCGGTATCGATCAACGGAAAGAAAAATCAAAATAAATGTTGACCAGCTTACTACAAAATAATTATATGTACGAAATATTTTACACATCGCTGCTGACACGAAGGTGAACGTGTTCATAGTTTCGTAGATTTCAAATGGTAGTGTTATAGAGCAAACCAAAAAGTCTGACACAGCTAATCCTAGTATGAAAATCGTGTGCGTTCGTTTCGTTTTTTTTCTTCCGAAAATTATAAGCACAAGTAAATTCCCCAAAAAGCCGAACATAGTCACAATTGCTATGAAAGAAACTGGTAAAATAAACGTCTCTGTGTCGATGTCAATATCTAACGACACGCTATTATTTTGAGTTGTAGACATATTTTTTTCCATTCTTGTACTTACAAATATAGTTATATTTCCCTACCACAAAGTCTTTTGTTGCAACTAAACGTTTTAAGCTGTCTCAATTTTTAATCTTTAACTTTTGATGCACAACGTCACAGAAATAACCGTTTAAATTCAATTTATAAAGACGAAGTTGAACAACTGCGCTTCATGGTTTTCCTTAAACTTAATAAATATAGTTACATCAGCATCCACGTTTTATTCACTAGGGGAACACATTCATCTATTGTTCTGCAAGTCTGTAATTATTCCTATCATCATGATTATTGTAACAAACTATCGGTATAACATGACGATTCTCATAAGGGATTTAAAATTGAAACCTATTGAAATATGAAATGATCTTCAACTATTGTAACAACTAAACGTTTACTTAAGATTAATTGATGTTGAAATATCGTAAAATAGGTGTAGCATGTTTGCTAAACATTGTCATTACAAATTGCATTTAGATATTCCCTATCATTAAAGTATGAAACGGAAGTGTCATTATGGGTGTTATATTGACCGTCCATTTTATTTTGTTGATATTGGTCTAAGTTTTAACGTGACCTGATATTTTGTTTATCCTTACTTTGGAATAACAAGGGGCGGAAGATACCACACAAACAATCACGACGTACATTAATTCAAAAGTTAGCAGGTGCTTGGTTATACAAATTGAAGTGACACTATCATAACGTATGTACCTATCACCTACAGTGTTAAAACTGAAGAAATGAGAACAATAGAAAAGTAACTCGTCTAATGGAAACGGAAACACAATCAATAGACTGTTTGCTCTGTTATCATACTGATTAAAGAATATTTCTGAACAATTGTCATAATCTTAATGAACGTATCCGTTAACATATGATATATGAAATATACATGCAATATGATGTCTTAATGTTCAGTACATGTTCAGTACACCAACTATCGCGATCGACTACGTATCAGTCAGTACTCAGTCTGGTTCATGTAATTAAGAAAAAAACGCCTAGCGTTAAATCCAGTATCATTAAGTGCATTTTAGTACGAGTCAGTTCATCGATAAAATCGTTGTACTTGTGTAAAAAAATCACATGAGGATTGATTTCCTTCCCTTTGATTAGATAGGAATTATACTTTAAAAAAACGCGAAATAAAGCGACATATTTGGCAACTGGAATGTAGATACATGTTTTTGTTAACATGCGGTTCTCATAAATAGACAAAAAATCATGAATATTTACTGCTAAAATATTTGTATGGAAATAGCAATAACCAAGGATTTGTATAGTAATATACTATATCGATTTCAGGAGTAGTTTATATGTAAAGATAAGAATGGTGAAAGACCCCGATAGCTTTCGAAAATATTTTCGCTATGATTTTTAGCCATGGCATCAAAATAATCATTGACAGCAGGGGCGAATCAAGCAATATCAAAGAGGTGTTTCAACCATATGCCCAACTTCAAAAGTAGAAATAATGATCATAAAAATGGGGTTCTAATCCCTGGGAACCCTCCCACTGGATCTACCACTAGACAGCTCAATGGGGTAACATTATTGACAAGGCCTGTTGGACCTAGACTAATATATAGACAATAATAGTGCATTGACTTGACATATCGACGATATAAGGATGAGGCTTAGAAACGGGGAAATGCGAGGCTGTGTATAATAAAATGTAAATATAAAATGTTTGTTTTCATTTAATCTCTGAAATATCATGAAGATTTAGGTAATTGCAATTTGTTTTGAAAAGGACAATCTTTACTTTACATAATTTTAAAACAATGCTATGAGCTTTTGTAATCTGACACTATTGGAGCAGGATGTGCACCACTTTAGGTTTAAATGCCAGTTTTTATTAACTGGACTTTTGTGACAAAAATGGTCGGTTATTGATTTGGGGATGTACGGCAGTCGGTCGGGCGGCAACCAAATGTTGTCCGTGTAAATACTCATGAACCTTCACTGACAACAAAATGAAGGTCAAGTTCAATAATGACGATTTTGATTTTTACCGTTCAGGAGTTATGGTTCTTGAAAGATTGAAAAATGGTGTTTCCAGTCGTGTCCGTAAATATAACTATATGACGATTTTGACTTTTACCGTTCAGGAGTTATGGTTCTTGAAAGATTGTGAAATGGCGTTTCCATTCACGTTGTTGCATTTACTCATGAACCATTCAATCTAAGCTTTTCAAATTTTAAGATGTTGATACTGATGACAAAATGGAGGTCAAATTTGATATTGACGATTTTCACTTTCACCATTCATCAGTAATGGTTCTTGTGATTTTGCTAGGACACAAATAAATATTAATAAATCCGGTTTGCTGTCGTTGTGACAGCCTCTTGTTATGATAATAAGCTGGTTCTCGGCTGACTACTACACTTTGTTAATCAGTTTCAGTGAAGGTAATACAAGTGGATTCCAGTTTTATGTGACCGGTTGACAATTCGTTTCCGTTGAGTTTTATTTATGACGTCATTCCCGGAATTTTTACGTCATTCGATCCAAATTCAATAATGATGCTTTTTATCCTAAATATTTCATCTGGAACCATGAATTTGTCATATTAGAATAGAGATAATTCATTGCGTTATTTTTAGACATGGTATTCCCCATCTGCCATGGTATTTGCTAGGGTATTTCCCATCTGCTATGGTATTTGGTAGGGTATTTCCCATTTGCCGTGGTATTTGCTAGCAAATACCCCAGCATATGGAAGTCCCTAATGGCAAATACCCCGGCAGAGAAAAGAAAATCTCAATATATAGAAATTGGTGAAAAATACCATGGTTCTTATCCAATCAAAATACAGCATTATTACATTAGGTGGAATTATATACACATATATCATGCTTACAAGGGGTATTTGCCAAAAATATCGGTTGAGAGGTACAAATTTCCAGAGCCGTTAGGCGAGGGAAATTTGATTACCTCGAAACCGGTATTTTTGGCCAATACCCCTTGTAAGCATGCTATAATTGTTTAATTCCACCGAATGTTCCACCTCAGAAAGTTTATTATAATCCGGTATCATATATGAAATCTCGACTTGAATGTATAATTTGTGTATACACTGCAGCTGTGCTATTTGCGCAGTCAAATTGCATTGACCGTATACTCATTTCTTACCATTTTTTATGATCAGTCACTGACTGTATATAAATCTCCCTTTTTAACCGGATTTTTGTGACAAAAATGTCGGTTATTGATTTGGGGATGTACGGCGGGCGGGCGGGCGGGCGGGCGGGCGGGCGGCAATCAAATGTTGTCCGTGCTTAACTCATGAACCGTTCAACCAAAGCTTTTAAAATTTTAATATGTTGTTACTGACAACTAAATGATGGTCAAGTTCAATAATGGCGATTTTGACTTTTACTGTTCAGGAGTTATGGTTCTTGAAAGATTGAAAAATGGAGTTTCCAGTCGTGTCCGTGCATTTATGCATTAACTGTTCTACCTAAGCTTCCCAAATTTTAATGATGTTGTTACTGATGACATAATGGAGGTCCAGTTCAATAATGACGATTTTGACTTTTACCGTTCAGGAGTTATGGTTCTTGAAAGATTGAAAAATGGTGTTTCCAGTCGTGTCCGTGCATTTTCTCATGAACCATTCAACCAAAGCTTTTGAAATTTTTATAAGTTGTTACTGATGGCAAATTAGAGGTCAAGTTCAATAATGACGATTTTGACTTTTACCGTTCAGGAGTTTTGGTTCTTGAAAGATTGTGAAATGGCGTTTCCATTCACGTTGTTGCATTTACTCATGAACCATTCAATCTAAGCTTTTCAAATTTTAAGATGTTGATACTGATGACAAAATGGAGGTCAAATTTGATATTGACGATTTTCACTTTCACCATTCATCAGTAATGGTTCTTGTGATTTTGCTAGGACACAAATAAATATTAATAAATCCGGTTTGCTGTCGTTGTGACAGCCTCTTGTTATGATAATAAGCTGGTTCTCGGCTGACTACTACACTTTGTTAATCAGTTTCAGTGAAGCGTAATACAAGTGGATTTCAGTTTTATGTGACCGGTTGACAATTCGTTTCCGTTGAGTTTTATTTATGACGTCATTCCCGGAATTTTTACGTCATTCGATCCAAATTCAATAATGATGCTTTTTATCCTAAATATTTCATCTGGAACCATGAATTTGTCATATTAGAATAGAGATAATTCATTGCGTTATTTTTAGACATGGTATTCCCCATCTGCCATGGTATTTGCTAGGGTATTACCCATCTGCCATGGTATTTGCTAGCAAATACCCCGGCATATGGAATTCCCTAATGGCAAATACCCCGGCAGAGAAAAGAAAATATCAATATATAGAAATTGGTGAAAAATACCATGGTTCTTATCCAATCAAAATACAGCATTATTACATAAGGTGGAATTAACAACACAATGAAATGTACATTTTTACTTGCTGAAATTCACACTCGATGGTGAAATCGTTTGAGTATGGACTAAAATATCAACCATAAGCATAAAACATAATGATTAATAGGTTGCAAACAAAAAATATTAACAAATGATATATGTTTTTCCAATAATTGCAAAAGAAACTAGGTTGAGTCGTTCCACGCATCGTTGTATGCATTGGAAACAAGAACAGGTTGAAGAGGTCGTATGAATAATTAAATATTATTTCGGCAACTTCTATTTAAATATTCATGAGGAAAAGTGATATCGGGTCAGTGACTGTATATGACATAGAAATATACAGTCAACGCATTTTGACTGCTCAAATAGAACGAGTGCAGTATAAATATAAATAAGTGTCATAGTATTTAATTTAACATGGTTTTTGTGGAAAAAGTAAATAAATTGCTGTTTCAGCATTTTATTTGTATAATCAGAAGTCAAGTTATATCTTTATACAAAAGTATCAAGTTGGTTTTTTTAGGATGACATTATATTACTGAACAGGTGCCCGCACAATTGGTGCATACCGTGACAAATTACCGGTAACATAAGCATTGTGACATATGAAATACTAGAAAGTGCATACGAAATTCTGTTTTAAGGTAAAAAAAAGTCACATATTTATATAAAAGCGGCAAATGTGTCTCTTTCTGTTTGAATATTTAAACCAGCCTAAGGTATTAAGTACAGCTCTTTATAAGAACCAGGCAGAGTGCCATATACATATGATATATGGGGGGTTCCAGATTTTATCTATAATTGGACTAATAGAAGCAATAAATGAATACTGCTCAAAAAATAATTTTGAGTGTGAAAATATGAGTGGTTGCCATGGTAACGGACACACTATTTTTGGGTTGTTAAGCATTGTAAAATCATTCAAAAATCAGCTAAATCACCACATTTTAGAGCCTGATTATGAATAGAATCATGCATTTTTCATTTATGTTCATATGTAACATTTATACAACTTGGTTTAAGTTTCATTTTAGTGAAGATTGCATGTCAAACAAGTTTGTATATTTTTGAAAAATTTTGCGAAAAAATGCATACTATTTTCAACATTTATGAAATTGGGATTTTTTCGAAATTATCAAATTTTCTCAAGTGTTTTTAAAAAAGTGCAAATGTGTACAGAATAGTTAGCACTGTAGTAATGAAGTTTGGATACTACTTTACCAAATTAAATAGAAAAATGCGTGGGATTTTTTTTAGTTTTATCACCATAGCAACCGATTTTTTCCTTGGAAACAGAGTTTTTATTTGCAAAATATTGCAGTTTTAGAGCTTAAATGTCCTGAATTGTTTTATAACCAATAAGAAAATACATAAAAGCCAACGCAAACTTTAAATTACTATCGTCAAGTGTTGTTGACTTCAATTGTTACCACGGAAACACATATTATCCATAGCAACATCCACTTAAAAACTGCAAAAATAGAAATTTATGTAAAAAAATACATAAATAGAGGGTGTTTATTTTCAAATTGGAATATGGCTTCATTCTTTGCTTCACTCACAGTCTTGTCTGGGTTTTCTTCCTTCAGATTGTTCAATAAATGTAATATATAATGTAACATTGGGGTTGGAGGGGGGAGAGGGGTTGGGGGTATATTGATTTTTTAAAATGTTGCATACAAGTAGATACTTAAAAAGATAATTGCATTTGGTCGGACTCTGTTCCGAGTTCATCATCTGATTATCAATTTTTGGAAGTTAGCAGATGATGAACTTCATGGGTTAACAATAACTGGGCCAACCTGGCTTATGGCAAGGCAAGATAGATATGGCCCTAACAATTGTAAGAAAGTTCTTAATTTCTTATGGCACACACCCGTCTAAGATGTTATTCCAGCATAAATCACAAAATTGACCTGTAACATAAAATTAACAAACCAATAATAGAATCATTTGGTCAAAGCATTTCTAAACTGAAACTTAAGTGTGATGGACGGACGGATAGACGGACGGGCAAATTGAACACATTTTAAGTTGGTGGTGACTTAAAAAAAAAAATAAGTCAATTGTTGATCGCTAATATCAGAAGTCCAGTATAATGGAATCCTCTTGAAATATACATGTAGCTATTAACATATCATTAATAACCCCTTTGTTGTACTACTATCCCGCAATTAAAATTCAGGATCTCCGAGATAGACAAATAGAATACATTGCTAAGTTGGAATTGTGCTAATCCCGGTAAAATAATTATGCTATTACCGGCAAGATTATCAAATCAAAATTATCAAGCAAAATAATTGTATCAATTATGAATTATTCCTTACTATGCGTCGTTCTACATATATCTCATAAGTTCAAGATTCCGATAACATTATATCTTGTTTTGTGTGTGTGTGTGTGTGTGTGTGTGTGTCAAAAGGAAGGTTGGGATTGATTTTTGGAGTGTTGGTCACAACAGTTTAGGAATAAGGGGCCAAAAAGGGCCCAAATAAGCATTTTCTTGGTTTTCGCACTATAACTTTAGTTTAAGTATGAAATTTTTACACAAGGTTTAATTTGTGACCACAAAAGAAAAGTTGGGATTGATTTTGAGAGTTTAGGTCCTAACAGTCCAGGAATTATGGGCCAAAAAGGGGCCCAAATAAGCATTTTTCTTTGTTTTCGCACCATAACTTTAGTATAGGTAAATAGAAATCTATAAAATTTAATCACAAGGTTTATGACCACAAAAGGAAGGTTAAAAATACTCAGTTTCCCTATAGAAGGTTTGGTGGTTTTCTCATGGCACTTCCTCCACCAATATACACAGACCTCCAGGAAATTATACAATTATATTCATAATAGTGCGAATGGAGTGAGACAAGCATTATAATTCTGCACACAAACTATTTTATGTCAAAATCGAACACCGAACACTACTGAAAAATCCCAAACAACTATTTTATCGATGTACTGATTTGTACGAAAACGTTCTTGACGCTACAGAATCGAATGCAAGGCTTTTTTTTCTTAATTATTTGAGTCAGTACTGAACTGAACTAGATAGCCTGTGGGGATCAGGATACTGAACACGTATTAAATAACTGAAAAAGATCTTGACATTTTCGGTCTTTCATTGTTGACAAAGTTGTTGTTTTAATGATTATGATAATAACACAATATTGACTGCTGTACCTCACTTTTTGACATGTTTACTTATTATATCTTTTTGAATTACTTGCACATTGCTGTCAGTATATGTATTTTTATATATGTCGACTGGGATACAAATGATAGGATGTCCTTGCTCTAGAAACAGGTTTAATCCACCAGTTTCTATATAGAAATGCCTGTTCCTAGTCAGAAATTTAAAGTGACATTCGTTTTTCATTCGTATGACGTTGTCAGTTTATTTTCGACTTGAGATGTCATGTTTGTTTAATAAAGAAGTATAATTGTTTCGACTAAAGTGTTTGAATGTCCCATTGGTATCTTTTGTCTCTCTAAATGCGTTTGTGCTTTTGGTATTGCCATTGATAATGGACTTTCCGTTTGGACTTTTCATTGGAGTTCGGTATTCCATTTTTTTTTACTTCTTTGTTTATTTGTACATATAGAATAAAAATAATAAAATTTGTCTTATCTAATTTGACGTCAGCAGGAAAATTTACGGAATTAAAATGCACCAATATTTAACTAAAGACAATCAAATACCACTACCAATATGTGTGACATTGTATATTTAAAACAATTATACTTCTTTATATGAACAAAGATGACATGTAAAAGAAAAATAGTTTGTTTGTTCTTCAAGTTGACATTAATTTTGACAAGCACACAAACTGGACAATATAATAAGTATTAACAACAAAAGTAGTACGTCATTCATTTGCCATAAGATTATTAGTTGACAGACTACCAAAGTTGGTTTTTTTTTCAAAATTATTCGAACCCTATTTTTTTGTAAATAATTTCTAAAATTAAAGGAAGTCTAACTTTACTAACGTTTGTGCTAATTGACAGTAAAATAACCTCGAGGGTCATTATTTTTGTTTATACGAAACTACTCGGAGGTTCAGCAAAAGTTGAAATATTAGTGAATACCACAGTTGGTTAGCTCTTTTAAATGTTGTAGGACCAAATGTCCAATTAATTAAGTCTGTGTGAAAAACAAGGAACTGGTTACAAAATAGATGTCATATTTTTTTTATAATAAATTAGATTGAAACGGTGATATTAAAAATCGGAAATTAAATGTCTAAATTAACGAGCTGCTTATGTTACGAAAACAATGATCCTGTATTTACAGTTATTCTGGGAAACTCTACAATTTCACATCAATACATCAACCTTTACATCAAGTGCACCACTTGTTCAAAACGCAGTGTTTTCGAAACAATATATTGATATTAAGTAACTGTTTTGTGAATATAGAAATGTAATTGATTATTCATGTAAAGTTATTTAAAAATCATATTAGTGTAAATACAATAGTTTTCAATATTTGATACTAGAATATATATACTGACAATTTATTTTTGTAGTTAAAATCACAGTTGACGTTATGGAGAACATATTTACTTAAGATACATATAACTGTATCTAAAGACGGGTTGTTTCTGTATATCCTTATTTAAAAGTATAGGAAGGCATTTGAGTCTCACTTATAATTGAATTTTGAAAATGCTTTTCAGTAACTCGGTGCTATTACACGTAAATTCTTCCGTGAACCAAAATGGAACTGCTAATCATATTGCCAATGTGACCGATCAGAATGGGGGAATTGCAGTGGAAACTGATTATCCGAAAGAGATTTTTGGTGTCACAATTACATTAGGCTGTATAGGTTTAATTGAATGTGTTGGAAATATTTTGGTAATATTGATATATGGCTTTAAAAGTAAACACACAACAAATGGAACATTTTTTGTTGGATTAGCTATGGCGGACATGTTAGTATGCATTATAACACTACCATCGGAAATCATTGAAATTAACAATAACGGTATTTTTGAAATTGAAACCGTCTGCAAACTTTCCTACTTTTTGACGTATACTTTCGTTATAAGTTCAGTTTTGATGTTAATTCCTCTTTCGGTAGATAGATACAATAGGATATGTAAGCCATTCCAGCCACAGTGGTACCCCAAAAATGCAGTTACACGTGTTTGTGTTGTATTTGGTCTTGCTGTTGTGTTTTCACTTCCAAACTTACTAATTCGAGGATCACAATTTCATACCAGTGATACAAATGTGACTGAGCAATATTGTCTGCTTGCAGAAAATTATGTGAACACGTGGATATCACTGTCATACAACTCGTTTATATTTTTAATACCGTTAGTTACTATAATCACTCTGAGCATAATTTATATACTGATTGGTAAGAACATTATCGCTCACAACCGTTTTCGGAATCAATTCAGACACATAACTGTAAGTACTGTATTCTCTGAGATGAACAAATCTGACAATATAGCACAAAATTATACGTCTTCATATAAGATAACAAAAATTGCTTTTACAGTTGTTATTGTATTCTTTCTAAGCTATATTCCAACATCTGCCTTTAAATTATATGAAGCGATGTTCGGACCTATACCGTATTCTACTTCGAAGATTAGAGGAATACTGTTTACATTCCGATTTTTGTATTTGCTTAATCATGTGGTGAACCCATTTGCATATGGAATACTAGATAAAAAGTTTAGAAAAGAAATAGCATTGCTCCTTCATATTAGCGGTAGTTCTTATTTTAGTAATCATACTTGATTTCGGAAGATTTATGTAGTATTCAAAATTCCCTTATATATTATTAAACTGTTCATCTACCAATCTCTGTATTGAATTTACATTAAAATACCAAAATATTATTAAATGACATGAAAGGCAGTGTAAACCTCAATAATATCGCCACAATTGAGAATTAAGAAAACAATGTATATTTTTCTTTAATTATGACGTTTATTATATAAGTTTGGACGCAATTATATGTATGGTTCTTTACCATCATCAATGTTATTCTCATCAATATCATACATAATAAATCATACTTGCTGTTTTGTATCACACAAAGTTGGGTTTTTTTTTTCAAAAAGATTTATTGTACATTGTTGAAATTGTTTGAAATAAAAAGAAATTTATCAATTTAATTAACTAAATGTACCTAGGTTAATATTGAATCAAGATGCACCACTTATTGAGAGTTTTGGCTTTCCAGAAATTGACAGATGTTAAATTAATGGTTTATGTTGAGGACCAGTTATTAGAATACTGCTGTTATATGTTATTTTATAGCAAAAATGTCAATCATACATTGGTCATGCTTATTATGTGCATTTCAGAAGGAGCTTTGACTTTTTGAATGTATTATAACGAGCACTTAATAACAACGAAGAGCATTCTAATGTACTATTGTTCGTAAGTACCAATTTAAATGGACAACATGCCAACCACAAATACACATAGAAGACAGCATGCATTTCAACAATGTAATTTTGTATGTCTCTTTTTTACTAAACATGTAGAATAAGTAATGATAATATTGAAAAGTATACCCAAGATATGCATGGAACAACTAATTCCGAATGGATGGGATTATTAAGATGTGAATAAGAAAACACGATAAATTGTAAACACTAAGTATACTAGGCTAATTTATTTATGCTTTGTTTTTGTCAGTTTTGCCAGTTTTATTGGTATTATTTGCATTTCACAAATAAGTAGTATTAAACCTTTTAGAAAAAGATCTGAATAATTCGAACTAAAGCACCCTTAGACTTCAGGTTCCAAATTTTAATGACTTGTGACATTCCGCTATTGCCTGGTAACGATTTTGTTTACATCGTATGTTATCACAAAAGTATGATAATAGGACTATTTACAAACTAACCACATATCAATACTGACCGACTAATAATGTAAATTGTCATTGTCGATGTTTTAAAAAAATACTTATTTCATATTGGTCTACATGTTCTTTGTCAAATTATGAATAATAATAAATTGATACCAAATATAATTTTGTGTTTATCGATTTTGATTAACAGGTTGTTTTAACTCGTTTCATTGCTGGACTAACTAAACATTGCGCTTCCGTCTTCGTAAATTATGTTGCCAGTCGTAGCTTCCTGGTAATTAACCTCTGAACCAATGAGAATGAGGAAAAGAGGGCATTTCAATAACATAACAACACATTTTATTTTTGTTTGAATCAATTACATAAACAACACCGTTGATGTATCAAAACATCAAAGTATATAATTATATACCTATAATATGAAGAAGAAAAAAGTTTGTTTGGCAATATATTCAAGTGTCTGTTCGACTTCTAGTTACATGAGAGTTTGTTGGTAAAAAACCCATCGTAAATAGATAGCAGGATTAAAATTGTGTACGCCAGGCGCGCATTTTGTCTACCAAAGACTCATCAATAAAGCTCCAATAAAAAAGTTAAACGATCAAATGAAGTATGAAGTTTAGGAGCATTGAGGACTCGGTTTTCTACTCTTGGTCGGGTTTTAGACATTCTCCATTTCCATTCTTATTTTTAAACAGTAAATGTTTTGTTATGACCATATCAATGATAATTAATACCAACACAGAATTGCTGACTCCTGGGCTGGGATACCCTCTGGAATACCCTATATTCACCAAATTGATTTCCAAACTATGACAAATACTGTGATTGGTAAAACTCATAAGGGGATTTGATGTTTTTTTAATCCCGAAGAATTTATATCGACATATGAATATCTTTGCTACAGAAAAAAAAGTACACAAACTTTTTATTATTCATGTTTTGTGTACATTTTTATTAACCAACTAAGTACATTATTGCCACAAATGACTGTTTATTAAAAACCCTAACTGGTTTTAATACAGACAAACTGGACATTAATACAGGTCCATTACAGAAAAACAGGGCCATTACGGAAGAACAGGGCCATTACAGAAAAACAGTGTTAATATCAAATATAATAAATTTATTATGGCCGCCGATTTTCAAAATGGATCGCCTCGAAAAAAAAGTCATCATAATTTTATTTTGTAAAATACAGTATTGAGTAATGCAATGGTTTGAAAATAATATAATTACAAGATTTTGTTGTATTTTATTTAATTTAGTGACCAGCAACCAACATTAGAGGAACCATATATAGGGATCACTGTTCGTCCTGTTTTTCAACACATAACTATCTTGGATATTTGGTATATTAAAAGCTTTAATATTGTGAAGTACAAGTTATTTTTTTTTCAAACTAAACTGTCATTAAAAGAGTAGATAGTACATCAAGTTGGCAGCAATAAATACACTTTTGTTCAATTGGTTACTAAATGTATTAAGAAATGGATGTTTTTATAATGGCCCTGTTAGATGTCCTCGGTCAGTAATAATGGCCTCGGATGTCTGTAATGGCCCTTGACGTTGCCTCGGGCCATTACAGACATCCTTGACCATTATTACAGACATCCTCGACCATTATTACAGACCTTGGACATAAACATGTAACAGGGCCATTATAAAAACACCCATTCATTAATACTATAATAATGACGTCAATAATGATAATAACTGGTTGTAATAAAGATTTAGACCGTTGTTTTTCCCGTTTGAACGGTTTTACACTAGTTTTTTTGGGACCCTTTTTAGCTTGTTGTTCGGTGTGAGCCAAGGCTCCGTGTTGAAGGCCGTACATTGACCTATGATGGTTTACTTTTATAAATTGTTATTTGGATGGAGAGTTGTCTCATTGGCACTCACATCACATCTTCCTATATCTATTTGCAGGATTTTGGTTTATAATAAAACTTAATTAGTACTTAATAATGTCAGCATGAATTTCTCTATCTTTGAGCAAATATTGATATGCAACTTATATATTGCTAAAAGTCCAAGCTATTTGATTGCACACAAACCGTTACAACTCATCATCGTTCTTTCCCCCAAATACTTGTATACAACTATATAAATACGTTAGTTTACTGGACTTAATATATTAGTATAAAAAAGAAGATGTGGTATGATTGCCAATGAGACAACTATCCACAAAAGACCAAAATGACACAGACATTAACAACTATAGGTCACCGTACGGCCTTCAACAATGAGCAAAGCCCATACCGCATAGTCAGCTATAATAGGCCCAGGTAAGACAATGTTAAACAATTCAAACGAGAAAACTAACGGCCTTATTTATGTAAAAAAATGAACGAAAAAAAAAATATGTAACACATAAACAAACGACAACCACTGAATTACAGGCTCCTGACTTGGGACAGGCACATACATAAATATTGTGGCGGGATTAAACATGTTAGCGGGATCCCAACCCTCCCCCTAACCTTGGACAGTGGTATAACAGTACAACATAAGAACGAACTATAAAAATCAGTTGAAAAAGGCTTAACTCATCAGATGGACAAACATACAAGTGGACGTGGCCGGGTACTTATACATCCCGACACAAAAAGACGCAATAAACAGATCTGAGAGTACTCGCAGTTATCTAACAGGTAGTTCAAAGCCACTAACAACTAATAAAAAAAATCATGCATCTAAGACTAAACTATGAATCCGTACACATCCAACATCCAATGGATTTAGTGTAAAGACGTCATAAACAGCCAGAGAAAAACATGACCTTGTGCAATGCTAAGTTACAGGTATCGACAGATTGTAGATCCATGAATACATGTATGTATATGTATATAACATACTAGTAATATTTAGTTAGCTTTTGATTTACTGATAACAAAATCAATATTTATACCAATAAAAACAATATTCAATGATCTTATTACAGTGTTGAATAGGTAACCTTTTAGAATAAGTTTATTTAAAGGAGCGACAAGTTTACATGGATCATTTCTAAATTTCCGGGCACGGTTAACAACATTTCCGTTTTCCAGTTTTCTACAGGTACAACCAAACTTCAAAACCAAATCTATATCTATGGAAAACTTAAGTAAAGGTTTTAAGTAATTTATGGTAACGATATCCCTGGTTTAATAATTTACCAGTAATACATAGGTTGCGTTCGTTCAAATAAAAAAAGTCACAACAGACACGGGCAAAGCGAACAAGTTGTGAAATATAAACACCGTAAGATGGTGCCAAAGGAACATCACCATCTAAAAATGGAAAATTAACAATAGGGAACGAAAAATCGTCTCTTTTGTCGTAAATTTTAGTGTGGAGTTTCCCGTTTATAACCGAAATATCTAAATCCAGGAAAGGACAGTTATTACCGAATAAATTTGATTTATTTAAAATAAGTTCCTTGGGGTAAATTGCAGCAGTATATTGAGAAAATAGACCACTTTCGAGTTCATCCGTCACCGGAAAAAACTCGTCAATTATACGCGCCTTTATCACCGTCATTTTTGCGTTTAGGGGCGTCGTCACTTCCTTCCAATGTTGAGCGAGTGGTTGGAAAACTATAATTCTATATTGTACGAATTATTCGGCAAATTGAATTCTCAAAATTGACAATCAACACTGCTGTCATTATGGAATTGTCAGTAAGTACCTACAGAGCAACCGTTATTTCTAGGTTATCCTGCACAAAGACGATCACTAAGACGCTTGATGAACGTAAATAGTGCAGGGATACAGGCGAGCCCCTCTATCTGGTAAGTGACGTCATAAAGGCGTGCATAATTGACGAGTTTTTGCCGGTGACGGATGAACTCGAAAGTGGTCTATTCTTGATTATTTAACGAAAAAATATCATCAAGATAACGGTAAATGTTATCAATTAAATGCAATGTCGACGGGTCTTTACTTAGTTTAGTCATAAACTGTGATTCGTAACAGTACAAAAACAAGTCTGCTATTAAAGGGTCACAATTAGTGCCCATGGGGATACCTACAACCTGTCGATAAACTTTGTTGCCGAAACGTGCATAAATATTATCATCAAGGAGAAAATTAACAGCTTCAATCATCTCATCACACCTCCAGTAAGTATATCTAGCATATTTACCTTTCTCATTTGAGAAGAAGGCTTTAAATGAGTTACAGCAAATATATCTACATTCAGCTTTACCAAACGACCATTTAATTAAATAGGAAAACTATTGTTTAATGAGATAGTGTGAAAGTGTAGTGTAAAGAGTAGAAAAATCAAAACTATTAACAGAATCAAAAGGACCATCAAAAGCACGTAATTTATCTAAACTATCCAAAGAATATTTTATTAAGTTTGGTTTCATAACAAAAGTATAACAATATATCATTTTCAATTTGAATTGCATGGTACGAATTTGTACAACATAATGTTAATCACAGCAGGAAACTATAGAATTGATCAGGTAAAGAGCCTACAGGGGTTAAATTGTACTTAAAAACAACTGAATTGCTGCATGTCTACTTGTACCTATGTGCAACGGATATTGGTCTTCTAAATGAAATACGTTCAAGTTTTTTTTTTATTTCTAACAATTTATATGTAGAACTGTTTTTATAGATTTTTTATGCATTCTCCGGAGCGGAGGGGTAATTAAGGTTTACCCTCGTTCGTCCTGCCATACACCCCGAAATCACTTTCCGTTCTCTAACTTGCTTACCAACCAAATGTTTTAGAAAAACGTAAACTAACAAAAATACCGAAATCCAAGGAAATTCAAAATGGAATGTACCTTATCAAATGGCAAAATCAACAGCTCAAACACATGAAACGAATGGAAAACAGCTGTAATATTCCGGACTTGCACACAATGCTTAATGCACTACAAAACGGAGGTCAAGTTCAAATTTGGATTATGTCACCTCAACGGTTCTGTTATACTACCTTATAATTATAAGTTATATGCAAGCGGTGTATCATCTGTATCCAATGAACAAATTTTCCATTTATTGTTTTTTTTTTGTCGTTGGGATACTGTCACGATGCCGTATACTCCACGTCCT
Organism: Mytilus edulis; assembly: GCF_963676685.1. NCBI lineage: Eukaryota > Metazoa > Mollusca > Bivalvia > Mytilida > Mytilidae > Mytilus > Mytilus edulis. Next base: position 34,871,916 of record NC_092350.1, read on the forward strand.
CTTTAACTCATAGTTATGATATTATACGCATTTTAAAATGGTGCGAAGAAGGGCATCGATGGCAAGTCTAAGTAGGTCTACTGTTGTAATCACTAGCAACACTGTCAACACTAATTATCAAGGTTGTGACTTCGAACCCCGCTCGTGCGGGTACACTCGACTCCACTGTTAATTGACTAGAACTGTAAGTTTCCATATAGACGGTCGGTGGGTTTTTTCGGGCGCTTCGGCGTCCTCCAACAATAAAAATTGGATTACATGAAAAAGCCCAAAATGTGGCGCTTAAAAATGGCGTTAAAACACAAACAACAACAAATGGTGCTAAGTTATAATTACAGCCCTCTCAAGAACCGTTTTATCACTGAATCTCCCAGAAAATATACAGAAGATGATATTATCAAAATGCTGGACTTTTTGATCGACAATATATTTGTTGAGTTTGGAGGATTTATATTTCAACAGACAGTCGGTATTCCAATGGGTACTAATTGTGCACCCCTGCTGGCTGATTTGTTTTTGTACTCGTATGAAGCAGAATTCATTCAGAACCTTCTAAAAGACAAAAAGAAAAAGCACCTTGCGAAATTCTTTAATTTTACTTTCCGATATATTGATGATGTTCTATCATTGAATAACCCATATTTCAGCCAATACTTACATCTCATATATCCAAGTGAACTTGAAATTAAGGATACCACTGATACTAGAAGGACTGCTTCATACCTTGATCTTTTCCTCAATATTGACGTAGATGGACGACTTCACACGAAAATCTATGATAAACGGGACGATTTCAACTTCCCAATTATCAATTTCCCATTTCTCAGCAGTAACATACCCTCTGCCCCTTCGTATGGTGTTTACATATCACAATTGATACGTTATTCTCGTGCTTGTTCACACTATACGGACTTCATATACAGGAGTGTGCTCCTTACGCAGAAACTGCTCCAACAAAGTTATGAGGAGGACAGATTAAAATTGACACTCCGTAAATTTTATGGACACAATCACGATTTGGTGGATCCATACGATGTTTCGTTGACCAAACTAGCTAAGGACATTTTTACCACATGGTAGATTGTGTTTTGTCATAATGTCGTCTAATCTTTTAATTACCAAACGTGACTTATTCCCGATTGTGACTGTTTTGCCGAGTGTGAACTCGCATTACTATAAGACGTGGTACGGTACTTATCCATCCCAAATTCATGTATTTAGTTTAAATGTTTAATGTTATATTTGTAATTCTCATCGGATTTTGTCAAATGTGTTGACGTCTTTTCTATTATATTTATGTGTTATGGTAAAGAAAATTAATCACCGCCTTTATTTATCAGATTTGATTTCGTTCAAAGTAATCAGTACGATATTTTACGTTTGAAGTTAGATTCATAACAAACCTGACATAGTTTTATAATATAGTTAATTGCTACCTCAGTTTTATATTAATAAGAATTAAAATGTGCTTTGTTATTTAAATGCAATATCAGTATTTAGTTCAAATATATAATCTTAAATTAATCCTAATTCTATCTTATTCATTCTTATGTGACGTCATTTTTCATTTTTTGATGCTCTGTTTTACTAATTCAAATGACGTCATTTTTTCGTCATTTTTCAGTTTCAAATAGGACGTCACTTGGCGTAGAGGTTTAAACGTATTCGGATGTGTCTACTTTTGTGTTTCAAATGTCTGGTTATGTAAATGTATTTCAGTTGTTTCCTGTAATTAGTTAATACTTCAGCTTTATCATGTACATTTTTTGTATATTCATTTTATTAAATTTACTGTTTGCTAAAGTATAAATTACTCTAAATTATAGGGATTTTCTGGTTACTTAACAGAAAATCCTTGCCGTTTTTGGCACAACCTTTTTGATCTTTTGGTCCTCGATGCTGTTCAACTTTGTACTCGTTTCGGCTTTCAAACTTTTGTATCTGTGCGTCACACATAGGTCTTGTGTGGACAAAATACACTTCTGGCGGATTAAAATTTTGAACTTGTTGCCTTTTGTTGGCTGTTGTTCGTGTGATTCTTTGTCAATTGTGTTCTCCAATTTATTTATATTGTAGTCCTGTGTTGTCATTTTGATGTTATATTTCACATGGCCATAAAAGTGCGAGGTTTGGCATGCCACAAAACCAGGTTCAACCCACCATTTTTTCCTTTAAAAATGCCCTGTACCAAGTCAGGAATATGGTCATTGTTATATTATAGTTCGTTTCTGTGTGTATTACATTATAACGTTGTGCCGTTTGCTTTCTCTTATTTTTGAGTGTAAATTCACATTGCGATAAGACGTGTCACGGTACTTGTCTATCCCAAATTCATGTATTTGGTTTTGATGTTATATATATATGTTATATTTGTTATTCTCGTGGGATTTTGTCTATGTGTGTTACATTTTAGTGTTATGTCGTTGTTCTCCTCTTATATTTAATGCGTTTCCCTCGGTTTTAGTTTGTTATCCCGATTTTGTTTTTTGTCCATGGATTTATGAGTTTTGAACAGCGGTATACTACTGTTGCCTTTATTTATCAAATCTTTTGTTGGCTAACATTGCAGTCATTAAAAATAAATCGCTCAGCATTGATATGTGGCATATTCTTCCTCAACACATAGATTTTCTATCAATTTTAATGATAATGATAATCAACACTATTTTGTATAATGATTTACAAAAGGTCAATTCATTAAATAAAAAAAATTGCAATTAAATTAATGTTGATTCGAAGACCTTTTTATATGATACATAACTTCTAAATGGTAGTATTCAAAGAAAGAACGATGCAGTTAAATGGAGGTTCAGATCAAGTTCATTTCTTATTTTGACTTGCAATAGAATTATTATCAATACATATTCTAAAATGTATTGGCTTAATCAATACTATCAAATAATAAAAATGTAAATATACACATTCAAATAATCGCATTTTAATTTTAAATTTATTTTCAGAGTTATTTAATTTCAATTCAAAACTAAAAATTCCATAATGTAGTCAGTTATAATGTCAGACTGATACAAAAACGTCATTATATCAATATGATAAATAAAGTTTGGTGACAGAAAAACCGACAAAATCTAGTTCTAGTTTAAAGCAAAGGTTTCTCATATCAACTTAAAAGTAATTGTCAGCTGTGACATCGAGCATTTTATATACCATAAATAATTGTTAATATTTTTTGGCACTTGATGTATATATTGTGGTTAAATTTTGTCATTTTGGTACATTTAAGTTCTTTTTACTGCGTGATTGTTATTGACTTTCCTTTAATAGTCCAATTACATTGTTTGTTTAAACGCAAACGCGTTGAAATCTCAGATATATGTTTGATACTTTCTTCAGTCATGAACCTAATTTTAGAAATAATTTGAATACAAGTTATCACGAACACAAACAGAGCAAATGACTTCATTGATTTTTTGTTAACTTATTATCCATCGAACAAAAATGTATTACTTAAATGCTTAATACGATAGCCAGTATTAAAAGAAGACATAATCCACCGAAAAAACTTCCTACTATAAGAATTCCAGCGATGCCTGCACTGACGCGAGCGCGTTCAAAGTCTCCTCTATCAGCTGCTGAGTTTGCCTGAAAGTGAAACACAATACATGAGGCAACTTTTATTATCCTGTCAGATATACCAAGAGGCAAAAAGGAACTAATTTGCTATCAATACTAAATGTCGATGTAAGCATCTTATATAAAATGTCAAAAATTATGTCAGTCGAAACAAACCATTCATATATTTAGGCTGTAAAAAGAGAAGATTGGTTTACCCGATATAGTGAGGAAACGTAGGGCATAGGAGCTCCGAAAAGTACATTCTAAATCTGTATATTACAAAGAACTTAAAGACAGGGAGGAAAAGTAGAAAAAAAAACCAGAAAAATGAAGAATATTTTATTTTGATACTAATCTCATAATATGATATAAACGATTACAACAATCTGGCAAACATTGAGGGATTATCAAAATTTATTTACAGTCAACTTAAAAACCTTATGATTCCGTCAATGTAATAGAGCTACCACCAACGGTATCAATTGTAAAACCTTGCTTATAACTAATTTTGAAATAAGGGATTTTTTTTGCGGATAGCTAAGAAATTATATAAACTCATTATAGATACAAGGCTAAACATTTTGTATGGCAGAAGCGCGTTTCGTCAAGAAAAGACTCATCAGTGACAATCGAATCAAAAAAAATCAAAAGGCTAAACGAGATTATGCCATGTTCACCCTTTGCTAAAACGAATGATGCTAGTTGCAGTTTAATATATTGGTGAATTTATGCTTTCAGATAACCTCGGAGTCATGATTATCAGACGCTCTAAACATTTTCAGTCTGTTGTTTGTAGATACAAGTATGTTTGTTTTTGATACTGCATCTGTACGCAGCTTAAGATTATTGTGTATTCAACGATAAAACTTCATTCATAAATTGAAAACTAATACAAAAGCATCTTCAATATTTACAAAATGTATTTATAACTACTGTTAAAGGTTAAGTATTTTAAGAGTTTCAACGGGTACTTCGGATAATGTACAAATTAAGTAAAATATACCCAAATGTTTTTAACTTATTAGTAATTCTAGTGTCCAAAGCGTCCTTCTGGACCTACCTGCATCAAGAACAGTCCAACCAAAAATTAGAAAGACGGATGTTTAATTGCCGAACATGCCCAGAGTTATATATAATAATGTCAGTCCATATCAAAATAAGTGTTTGATTTGAAATGGGTTCGGAAAAAATGACAGTTTTTATTATAGTTTCTTGTATATACTAAAAAAAAAGAACATTTAGACTTTATGGAAGAAGTTCAAAAACATGTTTGTCTGTCCTGGCATCGAATTGCGATAGCTCATCGGTATATTTTAAGCTTTCGACTTTAAAAGTCAACAAATTACTTACTTTATAAAAAAGAAATTGTCCTTTCATAGCTGTGAATTTTAAAACACAAAGAGCACGGATGCTCAACAACATATGTTTTTTTTTAATATCACTTTGTGATTTATAATTGGTATTCAGATAAAATATGTTTATGTATACAATTTTACGTCTAATATCAAATTCTCTCACAAAATCTCATCACACATTATAGATTCACGTTACTCGTTCAAACAAAATAAAATATTGTAATGATTGCATAACTCGAATTAAAACATCTTATTCTGCATACTGTTTCGATTGTTTGTTCCTGAGTATGTCCTGCATATTTACATTTGAAATGGTTAACCTCAAAAATGTATCAAAGAATGCTTAAAATGTATTTTCGATACCTTCCACAACGGTTTCGTGTCATGTTTTTTCGCTGTAATGTTATTTAAATATATATAACAACTTCACTGAACTTGTATAATTGATCTATCCTACAATCAGCCTTGAGTTGTACAAAGAACGGGTACACAAATATTTGTTTTGCTTTTACAAATAAAGTCTCCTGTTATTCCACTTCAATGTTGAGCAAGCGGTAATGTGGATTTTTCTTTTTCCGTACCATTTCATTTTGGGACCCTCTTCGCGGTCTGCGTTTAAACTATGTCGATTCCTTTGAAAAATTAGAGACCACGATTCAGATTTTAATAACTAAAGCTTCAAGCGTTGGGAGTAAATTTCAAGATAAAAACAATATATGTACATTGTCGGAAAGTATAACATTTATTTGTACTTGCTGAGAACCAGGAGAAAAACTCGGCAATCCTCGCATTTCGTCCTGTTTCTTAAGCTCATAAAAATACATTTTATCTTGTCCGATAATGTACATATATTGTGTATTTTTTTTTTTGTTAACGTGCCATCCTACTTACATCTTGTGCTAATGCTATAGCAACTGCTCCAAGAGGAGGAATACAACAACAACAAACAAACCATGCCTCGCACGTCAAATCTGGAGGTCTTGTGGTAGTGATTCTGTGCTGCTGTTTGCTACTCTGAATATCAATGTCTGGTTGATATATAATAACCTTAAAAACAAATAATGGATACAGACAACTTATTTTCAAAATGATAAACATGCATGACATTTTGTCAACTGGACACTGGCATCAACTCTCTTAGATTGTAATATACTTTTATATTTTACAGCAACTGCTCTTCAATCTTTATCTTTATTTATTATGCATTGGTTTATTTATATTAAAGTTGTATATAAAACATTAGAATTACATCTTTAATACCAAAGTAAGACAAAGTACCTATATTTTTTTATCATTTAGAGAGAAGAAAAAACGAAAATCATACAACTGTAAGAACTTCTGTTCTGTTTAATAATAAGCAATACCTCAACCCTCCTAATCTATTCACGGCTCCAGTATTTAAAAAAATGTTAAACAATACAATACAGGAATTTTTTTGATTTATGCTTGAAGCAATTATAATTTGAAAAAAAATAAAATGCCATACATCAACAAACGACAATCAATCTATAACGGGGTCCGAGCCCAATACATTGTAAATACAGTCCATTCGTGAAACATGTATGTGAACAATTAACCCAAACTATAAAAAAAAAACAGTTTAAAAAGTATTGAATTATAAGTTTTTAATCAAGGCACACACAAAAAGCCCAAGCAAAGGAAACAATATAGAATTTAAGAGTGTCAGTATTTACTAGTTACGGAAAGCTAATTCGCAGACAATTTAAAATAAATTAAAATAGTATATTTTCCCAGATTTAAAATAAATCAGTACACATTCAATGAATTTGGTGAAAGACAAGACGTTGTAAACAACTTTGGAAAAGGCATGACAGATAAAACATAAAAATAAAAATTGATTGAATAACAAAGGAGTAGGTCCGGTTAGAGCTGATTTTGGCCTCAAACTTTAGGTTCATTTGATGAAAGATTTTCGTCACTTTAAAACACCCAAGTGTCTACTGCAGTCTATTCAACTAGTTTATGTGAATAATTTAAACTGATCTAGTCATTAAAAACGCTCAAATTCATGCTTGAATATGCAAAATCTATTTAACATGCAATAATATGTCACTTTCCAGATGGTTTTTGTAAAAAATAAAAGTGGCGACATCCATGTTCAGTCTCAACCTTTGTATATGTATTATCATAAATACAAGAGGGACGAAAGATACCAAAGGGACAGTCAAACTCATAAATCTAAAACAAACTGACAACGCCATGGCTAAAAATGAAAAAGACAAACAGAAAAACAATGGTACACATGACACAACATAGAAAACTAAAGAATAAACAACACGAACCCCACCAAAAACTAGGGGTGATCTCAGGTGCTCCGGAAGGGTAAGCATATCCTGCTCCATATGTGGCACCCGTCGTGTTGCTTATGTGATTACAAATCCGGTAAATAGTCTAATTCGGTAGGTCACATTCATGAAAGGGAAGGGGATTGTAGTTATGACGTAAGGAACATATCCGATATCATTCGTGAAACGGTTATTCCATAACGGTCAACCAACTCGTGATGGCGTCCGTAAAATTTACGAAGGGATGATTTCAACTTCACCATTTGGAACTCTTGGTTTAATAGCTTCCTTGTGAGCAGTAACCCTCTATCAAGAAAATCATGATAGGAAATGCAAGCACGGGAATATCGTATCAATTGGGAGATATATACCCCGTATGCAGGTGCTGCTGGAATGTTGCTACTTAGAAATGGACAGTTCACAATTGGAAAGCTGAAATCATCTCTTTTGTCGTAAAGTTTTGTTTTCAACCGACCCTCATTGTCAATTTCTAGATGTAAGTCAAGATATGAAGCCGACTTAACTGTATCTGTAGTATCCTTTATCTCCAATTCGATGGGATAGATGCGTTCCACATAGTCACCAAATTTTGAATTGTTTAGTGAAAGAACGTCATCTATATAGCGGAAAGTAGAGTTAAAGGATATTGCTAACTTCTTATCTTTCTTCATAAGAAGTTCCACCTTATATTTAAATATAAAGAATGAACACAAATACCGTCACTTCCATTTAAGACGGAAACTGTCTGAAATTTAACTCAAATGCTAAAATTGTGAAGATTTCAATAATTTAGCATGACTTAATGATGCTAGTACCCGATGCATGTGCATTGTATTGTCAAAATCAGCTTATATTCATGTAAAAGAAGCATTTTACTTTGCAATAAAAAGCTAAAAGTTTCCATTTAAACAGTTTTGAAAAACTTTAATTTTTGCGCCCAAAAGGGGTCTTACTTGGCCTACTCCTTTGCTGTTTTCAATTAGTGTTGATAAATTTGGGATTTGATAGTTGGATATTTCAATATAAAATGTACAGTTGCTTTACATCTTGATGGGTTTATTTCTTTAAATTGTAAATTTTTGATCACACATTGTGTATGAAGGATGTTGCGATTTGGAAAATAAACTGATCACTGCATAACGCATAAGTCATGTACAGGTTTGATATGGAAAATTAAAATCAACAATTTGTCATCATTAATAATGAAACAGTAAAAGAAGGAAACACTTCTATACAAAGACTGATTTGTCAGCAGTTGTACGCTAAAACAATCGTAAAAGAGGGACGAAAGATACCAGAGAGACAGTCAAACTCATAAATCTAAAATAAACTGACTACTCCATGGCTAAAAAAGGAAAAAGACAAGCAGACAAACAATAGTACACATGACACAACATAGAAAACTAAAGAATAAGCAACACGAACCCCACCAAAAACTAGGGGTGATCGCAGGTGCTCCGGAAGGGTAAGCAGATCCTGCTCCATATGTGGCACCCGTCGTGTTGCTTATGTGATAACAAATAATCTTCACAGCCGCGATGCTGAACTTAAACATGTTTATAAAGAAAATAATATAAACAAGACATTATTATATATGTTTGAAATGGTATACTTTATTTACCAACTTACTATATCTTCTTGCATCTTTTTGTCTTTGTAGGGCTTGCTTAATAAACCAAAAAACTTTGAACTGAAATGTAATGTAAACAAAATTAAACAACAATATACGTTCTGAAGTTCTGTATATGTAGTTGGACATTCTTTGTAGTTATTTCTACGTGTACTATCCCAAAAAATTGTGTCAATAAATGTTCAAACGAAAACAAATACTATTGTACTTAGATAGTAAATTAAAAAAAAACCATTTTAACAATATATTCAACTTCTTAAGACATCACAATCCGCCATATTTACTTCATGACACTCTCAGCAATTGCATAGGCCAAATAAAAACAAAACACCTTCAATTATCTTTTTAATTGAACCCGATGCCTATCTCTTGTAAATAAATCGATTGTCTTCGAAAGTAGATAATTTTAAAATTGTTTTCCTTTAGTTTAAATTAAGAGGGATTTCCTGATCAACTGTTAAACAATTTCTTTCTAGTCGTCTTCCGTTAATTCTATCGTATATTGACAACTTCACCTTTTAAAGATATAGGGAGATGTGGTATGAGTCCCAATGAAACAACTCTCCATCCAAGTCACAATTTATAAAAGTAAACCATTATAGGTCAAGATACGGACCTCAACACGGAGCAAGATATAAAGGGCCCTAAACAATTTCTAGTGTAAAACATTTCAAACGGGAAAACAAAAGAGAAACGAGAAACACTTATGAACAACACTAACAAACTACTGAATATCAGATTCCTGACTTATGACAGGTACGAACAATGCGTGATTTAACGTTTTAATGGTACCAAACCTTCTCCCTTATAGTTTAATAATTTTTAATATCCTTACAACAAAATTAAAACTTTCCAAATTTATTGTAATACTGAAACATAGATCTAGCGCTAACAATATGAATAGCGCTTATGTTACGTAATAGAAAAACAAAGGGTAATCTATCGATGACACATAATCAGTAAATGCATAATAAAACAAACCACACAAAAATACTGAAGAAATAACGCTTTTATTGTTGTTCTTCATCTCCAAGTCACAGTGAGGCTTTCAACATGGAGCAAAAACAAAACTCAACTCACAGCAAGTTCATGACGTACCCTAGCACTGGTTTGAGTGGACAGACCATCGTCCCCAATCGATTGAAACAAAATAACTTCGCGTGAATTTCTGAAGTATGCATGTTGATCAAATTTGTTTTTTACAGTAGCTGTATATAATGCAAAAATATATTGTTTACAGTCCAAACAACCACAAGATATAAACAGGCCAAAACAAGTGAGCATAACTCAATTTTTAAGGTATGACACAGCACAAATATGCTTAACAAATTGCCAAAAAATATAAAAACGTCCTGTTCACACATTTTTTTCCCATAGTTTTAAAGTTATAAAGATATAGCTTGCCCCATTGACTTTCCTTCAAATACCAATTTGAATGTGTCAAATTCGAGCACAACACTTAATAGGATATCGGTACAAAAACTATTAGAAAAATATCAAGTATCAATATTTCCAGTTGTTATAAAAATCAGCTTTCATTTCGAGAGGTTTTGAAAAAAAAATGTTTTTATTTATCAGATAGTTAAAGGAGGAGATAATGCGTCTCCGCAATGCTAGGCGTTGTTATTGAAAATTATGAAATGAAAAGTATGGATCAAGCTCTGACTATTGTCAATTAATAGTCATAAAAGATTTAACTGAGACAAATCCGGGTCACTGACCAAAACCGAGGGAAACACATAAACTACAAGAGGAAAACAACGGAAAACAGAAACACAAAAAACAAAAGCTATCATACAATGATAAAGGCATCAGTAGTATACCGCTCTTTTAAAGTCATAAATCGATTGAGAGACAAAAAATCCGGGTTACAAACTAAACCCGAGGGAAACACATCAACTATAAGAGAAAAAACAACGAAACAACAGAAACACTAAAGTGCAACAAAAAACCAAACGAAAATGTAACGCACACGCAGAAAGGAACTATAAGATAACAACTGCAATTTTCATGACTTGGTACAGGACACTTTAAAAAAATAAATGGTGGGATGAATCTTGTGTTATGGCTAGTCAATCCTCGCACTTTTATGGCAATGTTAAATATAACATTAAAATGCAACCATTACATGACAGGGATACAGTACAAATAAAAGTAAGAACTTACGGGACAGAAAAAAATACTAATAAGCAATACAATAGTACATTTCGACATGCTAACCTCAGAAAAAATACCCACGTAAAACAACATGGACAGTACACAAAAACATCACAACAGGATTACAAATTTTCATATTTCTGTCATATACAGGAGGTACCATCGAACTAGTTATAACCTTGAAATGGGGCCACCAGACGGGAGAGGTAAAGACTAAGTTGTAGAAAAGACAAATGACACGTTACAAAAGTATCTGGATACACCTTAAGTATATGCATTGAGAAATCTAGTGACAAAATATTACCTCCCCTGTATTCATTAAAAACTAGATCTTCTCAATGTTTGTCCCATTTTAGCAAGGACGCTTTCAGTTATGGATTCACGGAAAAACGATTTGGTTAATAGTAAAAAATTGAAATAAATTGAAATAAAAACAAAACTTCCAATCAATGTTGTCATTTTTCTCCTTAAGTAGCAAAGAACGAATACAGCAGGCTAAAGATGCTTGGAGTGAAATATTTTAAAATGTTGCTATGCGAATAAATTCCTGGAGTACCAAATTCAATTATTTTTTTGTTTGCTGTCGGTAAACCTCTCTGGAACATGCTAAGTTTTCGTGCATATAAACAGCTAGATCAGAGAAAGTCAGATCGAAAAAATTCCAACGGAATCGATTGATTTGCAGCAAAGATTCGACTTTTGAAATTAAGCTACTAAGCAACATCAAACAGACCGTATCTCAATGTAAACATTACATGTGAATAGATTGAGAAGATCGCAAATACTTGTACAAAACTCGAGACGACCTTTTTTTTTAAATTGTATGCAAAAGAAAAGAAAGCTACCTACTTTACAGAAATAGCTATCTTTAATTTTTTAACCTGCACAGATAGACTTTTAAATTTTTATATTCACGAAAATACAATAGTTATCTATAGAATGCACATGTTACAAGAGCAGACCGGTGTGCTCGACAACTTAGGTATGAAAAATAAGCACACTTTGGGAAATTGCAACACGATAATTACCTTTTGGAACACTTTTGAAAAGATTTTTCTATTTTTGCATGGACATGATTTTTTACCTATTTTTTTTTTTTTTTTTTTTTTTTTTTTATCAATATGCAGCAAAGATTGGCAGTTTTAAAATTTTAGTTTCGCAAGCTTCTAAGGCAATTATCTTGATAAATAATGGACACAAAACATCATCTATTTGCCTATAATAATTTCTTAAAAGTATACAATTGTTATTTAGAAATTACGTTTGATCAATATCGTCACCGGTATTGTTTTATTTTTTTACTTTCTTGACTTTTTATTAAGAAGAGTTAATTTTCTTTTGTTTTCGTTCACTAGAAATTCCACTGTATGTATTGACTTGAATGGTGTTTAGCTATAATATCAAGGACGACGCAAAGACGGCATACAAAAGCAAGCCAATTGATTGAAGGTCAGCTTTGTCTAAGGGAGATGGAACCTTAAATATCTTAATGATTGCTAAATGGATCACTCTACTGAAACGTTATGAACTCTAAAAGTATTTGGTGTATTAAAAATCGGGTGCAAATCAGAATTGATCAATTGGTTCAGAATTTCCAACTGGCTACAAACAGTGTAAAAATGAAGTTTTGTCGAATATGATTCAATTACAGTCGATTACCGTTCCCTTATGGTTGGGAATATTAATGTTGGCTAGAAAGTTTAAACATCTAACGTTTTCATCTAAACTTTTTTTTATAGCAGTCTACAAAACTACGGTATTAAAAGGCAATAATCAAGCTGGTTATAATTTCCACCATTCTAGATACAATGTATATAGGTTCCGTCAATACATCTAAAAGTTAATAAATACTATAGCTGTAAAAATATTTTTGATAAACTGTTTTCTTTAACACTTGTTTATATAGCAAAAAAAAGTTACCTTCATCTGATTATATCATTTGAATTGAATAAAAGTGTTTTCACGTGATTTAGTTGTGACGGTTAATAATATTCAACTATACCTTTTGATTTAATCCTTATGATCTTTTAAACGTTATACTTGTCTTGATAATATCCTTATTTATTTTCTACTTAAATTAAAGGTTAGATATTTTCCCTTTTTACTTATTTTGAAACCAAACCTAACACTTTATTGAACCATAATGGTTATAGTGTCAATCTTAAAGAAAAGAATACAATACTTTGTTTGTCTTTACGCATATGTTTATATAATGGTAATAGTAATAACTTTAGTTCTTTTGTATGATTATCTTCATTCAAAAACAGAAATGTCCCTTTTTATGATGTTTATAAAGTGGAAAGGCAATACAGTTGTGCCTTAAAAATACTATGTTCATTGCTGTGTTCGAACAGTAAATAATAAGACTTATTTAAAATTGAATCGATTTATTTGTATTTTTAATGCGTTTATCAATATATAGGGTTGTCAGGACTGCCCATAGAAAGGACTCACTACGGTTGGTCTTTCATTTGACCAATACTGAAGATCGTCGTTTTGTTATACAACAAGACAAACGTTAAGGTACTAGTATGTATAAAAAGTAAAATCATAAAAATACTGAACTACGAGGAAAATTCAAGACGGAAAGTCCCTCATCAATTTGCAAAATCAAAAGCTCAAACACATCACCTGTCATATTTCTGACTTTGTACATGCATTTTCATGGTGGAAAAAGATAGATTGAAAATTTTATAGATAGCTTAACCTCCTACGTATATGACAGTTGCATAACATTTCATTATATTGAAAACGATGTGTGAACACAAAAAACAGACATTATAGATATAAATGTCAACAATACGGGTTCATCAGTCAATATTCCATAACATATAACCGAATGCGAATTATTAACGTGCTTTACTAAGAATGAGCAAGGGGTATCAATATTAAAGCAGGAATTTACTACCTTTTGGTCACTCGGAGTTTATCTACGGTTATTGGTAGGATATTCGTTGCTTAATATTTAGTTGTCTGTGTAAAGTTGTTATTGTTTGTTATCTTGACGTGTTTTGTTCGAATCTTTGATGTCCGTGTTATTAGATATGATCCTTTAATGTGTAGTTTGGTATAATCTTTCTCTTTACATGACGTGTGTGAAGTTGCTTTTAACCGTTTAACAACTTTGCTATATATATCTTACTAGTAACCTGTTTCCTCGGCTACATGGTTTGTTGTTTAGGGACGTTGTTGAAAGTTGAAAAATGTTACTTAGACAGGCAGCTACTTTTAAGGAAATATTTTTCTCTAAGACTGATTTGTTATGTATTACAAATGCTAGATAAACGTACTGTTTGCATGACAAGTGTTTACAGTTCCGTTATATTTATACAAAATAGATGGACAAGACATAATTGGTTATTGTGACAATCATTGAATCCATATTATGTTCACTGGAATCTGTTAGTAAAATTATCCTACTGCTGTTTGAACACATTCGTATGGGTCATTAAATTATTGGCAAACAACAAACATGGCCATTTGCTCATGATCAAAAATGACACTACCACAATGTCACATGCTTTTATTTGCTGTCAGCAATGTAAAAGAAATCTTTTGAATTTTGATTTAGGGATATCTTCATTGTTCTAAAAAATTTGTTTTGAGCGTCACTGATGAGTCTTAGGTAGACATAACGCGCATCTGGTGTATCAAATTATATTAAGCCTGGTACATTTAATAACTATCATGAACATGTGATGAGTTCAACGTTTTTATCTGGCACTTCAATTTCCTTGATTTGATTTCCAACATAGAAATGACATTATTTATTTAGTTGAACGCATAATAATTTTTTTTTAGAAACGAACTTAAACTATCGAGTCTCAAAACGCCGACTGCACCATTTTTTTAATATGTCTGTTCTGGTTTATTGAAGTGATGTTATATGGTGATTGTTGTACCAGATCATTAATTTTGTTTATACATCTATTCTAGTTAATTTAGGTAACGTTCTATAGTGATAAGTGTACCGGACCGTTTGTTCATACATCTTTTCTGGTTTTATTGAAGTGATGGCATAAAAGACCATTGTTCATACATCTTTTTTGATTAATTGAAGTGATTTTATATGGTGATTGTTGTTCTAGAGCATTTGTTCATATGTCTTTTCTGGTTTATTGAAGTGATGTTATATGGTGATTGTTGTACCAGACCATTTGTTCATATGTCTTTTCTAGTTTATTGAAGTGATGTTATATGGTGATTGTTGTACCAGACCATTTGTTCATATGTCTTTTCTGGTTTATTGAAGTGATGTTATATGGTGATTGTTGTACCAGACCATTTGTTCATATGTCTTTTCTGGTTTATTGAAGTGATGTTATATGATGATTGTTGTACCAGACCATTTGTTCATATGTCTTTTCTGGTTTATTGAAGTGATGTTATATGGTGATTGTTGTACCAGACCATTTGTTCATATGTCTTTTCTGGTTTATTGAAGTGATGTTATATGGTGATTGTTGTACCAGACCATTTATTCATTTGTCTTTTCTGGTTTATTGAAGTGATGTTATATGGTGATTGTTGTACCAGACCATTTGTTCATATGTCTTTTCTGGTTTATTGAAGTGATGTTATATGGTGATTGTTGTACCAGACCATTTGTTCATATGTTTTTCTGGTTTATTGAAGTGATGTTATATGGTGATTGTTGTACCAGACCATTTGTACCAGATGTCTTTTCTGGTTTATTGAAGTGATGTTATATGGTGATTGTTGTACCAGACCATTTGGTCATATGTCTTTTATAGTTTTATGAAGTGACGTTATATGGTGATTATATCGTCATGAATAGTACATATACAAATATGATTTAGAAATTTTT
The DNA here is from genome assembly GCF_963676685.1 of Mytilus edulis. Taxonomy (NCBI): domain Eukaryota; kingdom Metazoa; phylum Mollusca; class Bivalvia; order Mytilida; family Mytilidae; genus Mytilus; species Mytilus edulis. The sequence goes on from NC_092350.1 coordinate 34,887,765, forward strand.
GTCATTTGAACAGATGATGATTTATCATGAAACACATATGCATTATCTACACAAAAAATGGACTTGAATAAATGATCAAAAATATATCCAAAGTTTATCCTAAAAACTTAACTCTATGAAATTCGAATCGTACAAGTGCAATATATGTAACCAAAGCACTCAAACCACCGAATAAAGTAATCATTGTAAGGGTTCCAGCGATGCAAGCACTTCGATGAGCACGTTCCAAACTTCCTCTCTCCGCCGCTGAATTTGCCTGAAATGAAATATTCAACATAAAATCAACAAATAATGCTACAATGTTACTTTATATCAATCTGTTTACAAACATAAAATCGAGAATGAAAATGGGGAATGTGCAAAAGAGACAACAACTCGGCCATAGAAAAAACAACATCAGAAGGTCACCAACAGGTCTTCAATGTAGCGAGAAATTCCCGCACCCGGAGGCGTCCTTCAGCTGGCCCCAAACAAATATATACGTCTAGTTCAATGATAATGAACGCCATACTAATTTCCAAATTGTACACAAGAAACTAAAATTAAAATAATACAAGACTAACAAAGACCAGGGGCTCCTGACTTGGGACAGGCGCAAAACTGCTGCGGGGTTAACCCTGTTTGTGAGATCTCAACCCTCCCCCTATACCTCTAGCCAATGTAGAAAAGTAAACGCATTACAATACGCACATTAAAATTCAGTTCAAGAGAAGTCCGAGTCTGATGTCAGAAGATGTAACCAAGGAAAATAAACAAATTGACAATAATACATAAATAACAACTTGACTACTAGCAGTTAACTGACATTCCAGCTCCAGACTTCAATTAAACTGATTAAAAGATTATTTCTTCATCATATGAACATCAGGCATAATCCTTCCCGTTAGGTTTTTAGTATCATACCATCATAACATATATGAGAAGAACATAATCCGTGTCATGCCGTGTATCATTTATTGTAGCGTACGTATCCATGCGAAGTCGTTTATTAAAATCAACCTAATATTCAATTATCAGTTAAAGTTAACATAACGAAATGCATACACAGCTTTTTTGTATTGAGTTAAGACATTTTAATGGATTTTTTGTAGTGTGTACTTCTGTGTTGTGTAGTTATTCTATTGTTTCAAAAGAGGGTGAAGGTTGGTTTAAAACGTTTAAACCCGCTGTATTTGTTTGCACCTGTCCTAAGATAGGCATCAGCAGTTGTCGTTTGTTGATGTTGTTCATTAGTGTTTTTGTTTCTCGTTTGAAAGTTTTTTTCACTAGTCATTTTTGGGGCCCTTTATAGATTGCTGTTCGGTGTGAGCCATGGCTTCGTGTTGAAGACCGTATTATACCTACAATGATTTACTTTTACAGATTATGACTTGAATGGAAAGTTGTGTCTTTGGCACTCATGCCACATCTCCTTATGTCTATTTAGCAATGATAGTAAATTTTGGATATTGCGTGAATCTACAAAGTATCTTACGGTGGATTTGATAAACTTGTTACGTCTAGAATCTACTTACATCGTATGCAAAGATCAAAGCTACTAATCCAAGAGGCAAAAACCAGCAACACGCTATAAATGCCAGGCAGGTCCAATCTATTGGTGCGATTTTATAATGTGAATGCGTTTGATTTTTAGTTTGGATTACTACATTTGTCGGTAATATCTGTACCTGGAAAATAATAGATATGTTGATTAACAATCAAACGGTTAGGATAATAAAAAAATGTCACCAATTAATTTAAAAAAAATTAAGAATTCACTAATCGCTTAAACTAAGAATCCTGCATTAAGGTGATACCAAACACTTTGACTAAAATTGATTTGGTTTGTTTAGTTTTCGGAAAGTTATGGCTTTGACACGTACAAACAATGTAGACCCTTAGACAAAAATATCAAAAAACATGAGCCTCACCCTTTATCGGAAACAATTCAGTACATATATAGCGGTTTGACACACCATCCCAAATGAAAATGACATAACACATTACGTAATATCATGTGGGAAATTGGTAATATTCTAAACAAATCGTTCTGCAATTATTCCGACAATCAACAATTATTAGATCACAGCCAAAATGTAGAATTAAAACATGAAGATTTTTATCCTATAACAGGGAGGTGATTGCATTATTATTGACACCTTCGGCTGTTTTCTGCTCTATGGTCGGGTTGTTGTGTCTTTGACACATTCCTTATTTCCATTCTCTATTTTATTGACACACTTACTCTACTGTTTTTCATCCTTGTGTTCCTGTTAGAAAATCTTATAAGCTGTTACCTGAAAAATATAGTAAACGAAATAAACAATAGTACGTACCCGTCTTTGAAATCATGATATCAAAACGGACGAAAATATTCTTACTAGTACTTTATTTTGAAGAAAGCAAAACAATTTTTCGACTTCAGGGAAGATAATGTAGTACATGGGTATGAAATGGATATACTTTTTGCCGTTCCTTCAACTTTTGAATGCGTTTTACGGACGGAGTTTGATGATCTTTTTGTAATACTTGTGCCAAAGATGATTACGAATATGTTCCGATTTGTCTTAGCAATTAATAATCTCGTTATCTTTTCATCGAGTGTGAGCTACCGAATTTGACCTTTCATTAGGTGTTCCTAACATAAACAACACTACGGGTGCATCATATGCTGCATGATAACCTTAGCCACCACGAGAACCTGAAACATCATGTATCAATGTTGTGTATTGTATACTTTTCATTTGATCATTTTCAATTTGTGCCAAGGAATTGTCATTTTGTTTTTCGAATTCGAAATCCCTTAAGTATATTACCCCTCTCTTTTATCACTTAAACTCTTAACAATAATTGGAAAACAAACATGAAGCAGCAAGTAACGACCAACGACAAATTCCAAGCTACGTACATTGGACATGTACATTTTGCGGGTTTAAACAAATTTCCGAGTGCTTACACCTCTACTTACACGAAACAGTTTTATTACAGCAAAATGTACGAATAAACTGTTATATTGTTCGACAAGATTCATAAAAAAACTCAGCTAACATGAAAATTCAGTCTTGAACATATAGACGGAAAGTTGTTCTATCAACGAATGTAGTGTTCAGTTTTGTTATATTTCTGACACCAATACGACCAATATCGAAGATCAAATATTCGTAAAACTCAACTCAATGTGTAAAGTAAAATTTAACTCAATGTGTAGTGTAAAATTCAACTCAATGTGTAGTGTAAAATTCAACTCAATGTGTAGTGTAAAATTCAACTCAATGCATAGTGTAAAATTCAACTCAATGTGTAGTGTATATTAGCCGTTTTATCCTAAATGATCAATAAATGTTCTTTAAATGATTACAAATTGTAGTAGTTTATGTACATTTGCCGCTCAATGCATCAGAAGAAAAAAAAAGTTGAATTTTATTTAGGTTTGTTTTATGACATTTTATGATTTGTTTACGATATGTCTAGACAATTGTTCGATTTGGAACAATTTGGTTAGAATTTTACTTCATGTAGTCACTGTTATCGTTGTGTTCAATGAGATTGATGTATGTAGCAACATATAAAGTCTGAACATGCTGTGCTCTGTTCACATGTAAAAGACATGTGTTAAATAAAATTCAAAAGTTTTAAACTCATAAGCTGTAAAGGTATTTTTTTAAACTTTTGAAGTAATCATGTCTATATATTGTAACCATTTTCTGTATTTCAAAACCTGTTTTAAATGTCAAAAATTGCTAATCTGTCCTTTAATATATTTTCTTACGTTGATAAAATCAATTCATTCAGGACCTAGTTTGAAGGTCAAATAAAGTACTGAATACTTGTGGATAAAGTACAGTTTGGTGATCATTAACAGCTTAGAGAGTTTACCAAAAGGCGATGCATATCAATTCAACGACACCTAGGTGAAAAAACTCACTCATTTATTCAACAAATTGCGATAAAACCATTATCGAGTCAATTAACCTCAATACTTTTAAACATGAGATAGCAATTGTTTTATTATTTTCGTCTGTAGATCTGTTAAGTCGATACAACTCATATACATTTATCATTAATTTTAAAAGTAAACATACAATAAAACTAACTACTAACAGTTTATATTTCCTTTGTGTGATTTAAAAAAAAGACCTTTATTTGTACACACAAACAATATATATGTGTATAATGAAGGATCGTTTTTCAGAAATAGTTATTTTGCCTATTTATATCAAAGAGGGACGAAATATACCATAGTGACATTCAAACAAATAAGTCGAAAATAAACTTACAACACCATGGTTTAAAAAGAAAAATACAACAGGCAAACAATAGTACAAAAACACAACATAGAAAATCACAGGCTGAGCAACACAAAATCAACAAAACTGGGGGTGGTCTAAAGTGCTTTGGGAAGTATAAACAGATCCTATGGGGGTGGTCTAAAGTGCTTTGGGAAGTATAAACAGATCCTACATCACATGTGACACCTGTCGTGAAGAATGGAATAGAAAATAAGAATATTTGTAACATGTAATGAGTTGATGTCCATTAGTTTGACGTGTTTGAGGTTTTGAATTTGCCATTTGATTAAGGACTTTCCGTTTTTGCATTTTCCTCGAAGTTCATTATTTTTTTCACTTTCCTTTTTTTTCAACAAATTATGCTTCTATTTTCATATATTGAAGAGAATATACCTCACTCGTTTACATTATACTAGTACTAAAAAATTTAAATAAACACTTTAAATTTAAATTTGGGGCATCTGAAGCGCTTTCTGAATGTACTTCCATCAGAAACGCTTAAATCCGAAACAAATGAGAATAATATATGTATACATGTACATGAGGAAACATATACCGAAACAGGGGCATTAAAAGGAAAGCTTTGTTTATTAAAGGTAACCTTTTCTTACAGATTGGGCAGAACCTATTTTTTTAAAGAAAAAAAATGATCATTCAGAAAAAAAATGTTATACATTATGATTGTACCGAAGCTAGAACCAGTGAGCTATTCATAACCTTATAGTGAGGGGTAGGGAACTGGGCGCAACATATACCTGGTGGTAGAAAAGTAAAATGAGTAGAAGCGCTTTTCTTGATACACATTTAGTATATTTATTGACCTGAATGGTGATTAGCCAAAACATCAAAGATGACATACAAAAAAAAGAGTTTATTGGTCTAAGGTCAGTTTTGCCTTGAATATCTTGATAATTTCTAGATTTCTCACTGTACTGAAATATAATGGACTGATGGTATTTGATGTATCAAACGTCGAGTATGAATCAGAATTGATTGAAGAAGACTCAGAATTTCCAACTGACTACAACAAGGAGAGAAGAGAAATTTGTCGAGTATTGTCTGGTAGATTCGATAACGTTTCCACTATTGGTACCGGAAGTTTACGTGGTTTTGAATGTTTAAACAACAATCTTTGCATCTGCATATGTTTTTATATATTGCATATTTTTTTATATATTGCATATTTTTTTATATATTGCATATTTTTTTATATATTGCATATTTTTTATATATTGCATATCTATTTATATATTACACTATACAGTTAAGTGCATCTGATCAGATCATTTAAATTGAATGATTAATAGGAGGGTATTTTCCGTTATTAGGCTATGACGTTTAATAATATTCAACTATACCTTGTCATTTAATATCCCCTCGTTAGCATTTGCGTAGCTTGGTCAGTGTCTTCTTATTTTCAACTTCACTTTTGTCTTGATAATACACTTACAAATGTATTTATACTCTACTTAAATCACAGGTTAGATATATTTTCTGTTTTGTTGTTGTTTTGAAACCAAATTCATTACTTTATAGAACCATAATGGTTATTGTGTTAATTAAAAAATAAATTAGGATACAATTCTTTGTTAGTCTTGACGCATATATCTATGTGAAGGGTAACAATAATAACTTAAGTTCTTTTGTTTGATTATTTTCATTCGAAAAAGCATTATTCGGGTTTATGAAGTTAAAAAAAAATACTGTGTTCAGTGCTGTGTACGATCAATAAATAAATACTTATCTAGAATTGAATTGATTTATTTTTTAGTACGTTTATCAACTCGAAATCGAAAAGTCAATACCTATATCATCTTAAACGTTTACAAGGAGAATACAATTACCTTCTGTAATGTAGCTGAAATGCCACACATTTGGACGCATACTGTGTTTGCAACATAATCATATAAAGAAACTATAGTGGATAGTTTGTATTTTAAAAATTGAATTATATGTTTCCATATCTACTCGAACCTACTAAGTGAAATTGATATTTTCTTATTATATAAATGTACTTTCTTAATCTCTAACAGTTAAGATATGTTTTATTGAGTTCCAAACACCAACCATCACTATTATATAATTGTTGGAGGTATACAACATTTAGAATCAATTCAACATTAAATTTTGTAAAGCAGCTCTTTTATCAATAATTGTACTTTTAAACATTTGAAACAGTTGGTAGAATAAAACACGTTTTGGAAAAACATCAACTAAAAATTTGAATGTGTTTTATATCATCAACGATAGTCAAAGACGTGGTTAAAACAATCTTATACGTCGTGTATGAAGTATATCCTCAACACTTGATTCTACTTGATGGTTAGTAGGAATAAAACGATACGTGCATGTTCAACCTTTCTTACGTTGTATGCCAACTTATTTCAACGAAAGAAAAAATGGTTAAAGAGACAGTCTTATTTTTAACAACTTCCAAACGGTTCAGAGAAATCAAAAAGTAATTATGACATGTGGATTTTTAAAATGTTACTACAATATTTCAAGATAGAGTCAAGAAACGTTGTAAAAATATGAAGCAGGGCCTATAAAAGATCTGCCAAATCCATTACATTGTTAATGATAATATATGACTATTTAAAGATAACCACTGACGAGAATCATGAATTATGACAGGCCCATGAATATGGTCTGATTTTTTTTATCTTGCACAAACGAATGGATAACAACTGTCATATTTCTGACTTGGTATAGACATGTTCTTAAGTAGAAAATGGTATCTTGAACCTGGTTTTGTAGCTAGCTAAAGCTCTCATTTGTATGACAGTATCATCAAATTCCATTATATTGACAACGATGAATAAAAAAAACAAAAAATTCCTCTAGTTATTCCAACTGTTGAGTTTCATAACAACGACTGCACTTTAGAGTTCTTTAATGTGCTGAATAGTACATAAACAAACATTTTTTTACGTTTCAACTCATGATCATAAATCATGATACACATATTAATTATTACAATAATGAATGGGTTTGAACTAATGATAATATATATATATACTAAGAACATAACTATATTGATTTGGTTTGTGTTAGTACAATTATTATAATCATAGCACTCAAACCACCGAATAGAGTAATTATTGTAAGGGTTCCAGCGATGCAAGCACTTCGATGAGCACGTTCTAAACTTTTATCTTTCTGTCGCTGATGTTGCCTGAAATGAAACATTGAACAAAAAATAAATCAATAATGGTACAATATTACTACAGATCATTCTGTTTACCCACATATGCTACTTTTAAAGGATAAAACAAATAGTTGTGAATATTGTGTATTGTCTTAAACTCAGCCAAAGAAGTCCATTTTGTGACTTCAACAAGTGCAATAGATAGCATTAAGATATATTTATATAATAAAGTACAAGAAAATCCACTTACATCGTGAGCAAATATCAAAGCTATTATCCCAAGAGGCCAAAAACAGCAAAAACACGCTATGATTGCCAGGCAGGTCCAATCTATTGGTGCGGTTTTAGGATGTGTTTGCGTTTGTTTTCTTGTTTGAATTACTATATGTGTCGGTGATACCTGTACCTGAAAAATAAGAGATAATGTTAACTGGTAAGGATACATGTAATTGAAATGTTAATAAATTGTATTTACAACTGAGTATCGTTCATGAAGGTTGTACCAAATGCTTGACCTAACTTATTTCGGTTCTATCTTTAAAACTTTGACAAAACATTTACTTTCAACCTTTGACAAAAATATAAAAATTCTATTAACGTAAACCACACACCTTATCTAAAAAAATCATTGATATGTAGAAGCTTGACAAACATTAATTTTTTATCATCAAGAAACATAATATTAAAAAGTGATTAGAACTTATTTTTACATAGTCATATCCCTTGAGTGTTATTTACCACCTTAACAATAATTTCAAATGGATTCGGAGTCCTTTTTTTTCTAGAATGTATCTCAGGTGCCTGTATTTGATCAGAGAAGTATATATAGATTAGCTATATGGATATCGTCATTTACTGGCATATCTAAAGGTTGCAACTCTGTAAATATAGACAATAGGAACTCCCTTTGCGGCTAAAACTGTGACACTTTTAATAGGAAGTCGTGAAATATAACATCCCAGAACGGAAAGTTTATATGCACTACTTTTTTATTCAACATTCGGCATATTTTCAACATCTATATGCCCTGAACTTCTAAAAGTTTAAACTTATACTAAAATTCTATACTACCCTTACGTTAATTTTTGGACCTCCTAAGAATTAAAATTTGGGCTCTTTGATGTTTTTTCTATACTAGTTACATTCCTAATGATGTCTCTATGAGATGAAACATAAAGATCATAAATGAGAACCAGTACGTTAACAAATTAATATATTTATGAATATTATATATCTTCCCAAAAAGAGCGTGGTCTGAGAAACAGCTGTACTTACTGCAACATATAGCACTTAAGTTTCTTAACTTTATATTTACAATAGATATAAACCTCATCGGAATTCTATTTTACGAGTTTTTGTTTCTCTTTAAGATGACTGATTTGCTTGATTAACCAGAACTTGTTAGTGATTCATCAAGCATGAATATACAGAATCTCAAACTGATAAAACCTTGAGCAAACCAAAGAATTTGAACCGAAAAAAACAGCATTAACAAAACGAAACCGAGATAATCATTCGGCATGAAACTGTCATGCACCACAATGTTGAAAACCTTAATAAGGTAGGCAAACAATACAAAAAGTAGCCTCATGTGAATTGATATTCCTAAAATCGCATTTTCTGCTACTTATTATTATTGTAAATCATTAATTTATATTGGAAAGTGACCATATTATAAAAAAAATGTTCTGCAATCAACTATTATTTGTATTCTCCCGAAATGTTGAATTTTCAAATGAAAGTGATATTTTATTCTATAACAGGGAGGTGATCACGTAATCATTGAAGTACATTGACACACTTACTCTACTATTTTTCATATTGGTGTTCTTGTAGGTATCCCTTATGAACTGTTACCTGAAAAATATGGTTTACAAATAAAATGAAACAGTAAATAGCTATAGTAGTCTTTGTATGATTTTTAATTTTAGTTTCCTGTGTATAATTCGGAGTTTAGTATGCAATTTATCAGTTGACTGACCATGCCACTACAATTTAAAAAGGATGTTGATAGATTAAAATGAAAATCCTCATTTTGATTAAAAAGAATTGAATTAAAATGGATTTTCTTCATCAAAATTATTAAGATAATTATTTCAACATTAAAACAAATTGAATAATTTCCTAAAGATTTAAAGAAAATTATTATCTACTCCCGGAATAATAAATAAAAACTGTATTTATGATGGGTTTAATCGTTGGTCTTATGAAATGGATCTCACACAGACATGCATAATATAGATCTAAGCTTTTTTTTCTTTTCTGGAACAAATATTTATTTTTAATAAAAAGTTATGAAATTCAACACTCAATTTTATTTTTATACTCAAAATTAAAAACTGTTTTTGGTTGTTCTAAAAAATTAACAAGGTTTTTGAATCAAGATGAAACAAATTCTTTGACCTTAACCAAAGCACCCCCTTTTTTTGGCCACACAAACGCAAAAGATGAATTGTGGGGTCCAAAAGAGACATATGGTCACATTTTAAAACTGCCTCAAATCAACTATTTTAGTAAAGCAAAGGATAGGTCCGGTAAGGACCGATTTTGGCCTCAAATTCCAGGTTCATCTGACGAAAAATTTTGACCACTTTTTAAACACTAAAGTGTCTATTCTATTTGCATTAATTAGTTTATGGGAAAGATTTTAACTGATGTTGTCATTAAAAACGATCCGATTCAAGCTCAAATATGAAAAATCTACCAAATATGCCGAAAAATGTCACTTTTCAGATGGTTTTTGGAAAAAATGAAAGTGGCCGCATCCATGTTCATCCTCAACCTTTATATATGTTATGTATTATCATCAAATACAACTTACATTTCAATATTAAGGATGAACACGAATGCGGTCACTTTTGTTTTACACGAAAACCGTCTAAAATTTAACTAAAATGCTAGAATTGTGAAGATTTCAGTAATTTAGCATGACTTAATGGTGCTAGTACCGGATATATGTGCATTGTATTGTCAAAAACAGCCCATATTTATGTAGCAGAAGCATTTTACTGTCCAATAAATAACTAAAAGTTTACATTTTAACAATTTTGTAAAACTGCTATATTTTGGGGCCAAAAAGGGGTCTTACTGAACCTACTCCTTTGACTGGCAGTTTTGTGAACGGCAAAAATCTAAATTCTGTTTGTCACAAACTTCGACATATATTCCAAGTGAAAACATTTTATTAAACGTTACATAAAAATAAATCAAAATTAAACTACATGGGGGGTTTTCAGGGTATTAAGACTGTCAAGAATGTTTCAAGACATAAGACATAATCAGACATTATTAAGAATGTCACGAATATGTAAATACTGATCTAGACAAATTTAAGACAGTCAAGAATTGGTCGAGACTTAAATCCAAACTCTTATCAGATGATACTGAAAGTGTCGAGAAATGTTTGACATTGTTCATACTGCCAAGAAACTTGTCAAGAACAATCAAGAACCTTATTAGACAAATTCATACTAAGTTGAGAATTTTCAGACTGTTTTACTTTTGAAGTGTAACATTGACCAGGTTTTGTTAACAGCAATCAATATAAGAAAAAAAAACTGTTAAACTGTTTGACATGACTAAACTCATCAGATTGACAAGAATCATAGAAATAGCTAACATAAAGGTTTAGTCACGAACATATATAATGCAGTTTGATCAGGCACACGTATAATGTACAGTTTTCGCTATCTTTCAAACCCCAGCACTAATACCGGCGTCACACATCAGCGTATATCTCCGACGTACGCCGGGCGTGTTAAAAAATCATGTACGCTTCCAACACGCTAGTAATTTTGGATGCATTTAACCTGTCAATCATATCTTTAACGTGTGCACAACGAGCTATAATCGTGTATTGGGCTTACGAGAAGCGTACCAAAGCGTTTGTTGGTCGTTCAAAAAACGTATGTTGGCGTATGCCTGGCGTTTGTCTAACGTAGATGGAATGCACTCTACGAAGGAAGGAAAAAGTTTCTTGAACGTATTTGGGGTGCGCCCCGGTCGTATCTTGGACGTTCTATTGTGGGGTGTTTGTTACAAACACACACGCATATGTTTTAGTTAAAGTCGAACGACATTGAAGAGTATACAATGTGCCCTAAACGTGTCTCAAACTTATCTGAAGCGTTTTCAACGCGCTTGTAGCGTATGTATTACTTGCGTGTAGCGTACAGATATATACTAGACATATTCGTGAGCTGGATGAAAATTTGTATGCTGCTTAAATATTTCCTCTAGTTGTAGCGTTCACCAAGCGTATATCTTCAAACTTATGCAACGTGCGTTTCACGATTGCTTAGCGTTCCTCTTGCGTGCAACTAACGTATCAGTGTCTGAGTAGAAAGTTGATGAAACAGGGGTATGTCAAAGAACGTCTCGTTCTTTTTCTAAAAAAGTTCATCGGAAGGTACCAAGACCTTGTTGATAAATATTCCGTATCAACTTCTCAAATAATACACGATGGTCTTGATGTATAGATTCTGCGTACTGATGTTGTTTATCATCTTAACAACGTGTTTTATAGTTCTTTCATTTGTCTTTGTTCTATTATTATTATTACTTTTACTGTTGAATGGTTTCATGTGATATCCGTTTCACGTGGCTCGGTACTTATACATCTCGTCAATGTGTTTGTATTGGCTTTCATTTTTTTTTGTGGTTTGTTTTGTATTTGCGACTTTTTGTATTTTTTGTTCTTATAACGTGACTCTGTACTTTAAAAGATCCCGTCAATATGATATTGTTCTATTATATGTCATTATGATATATTTCTATTATGAATTACAATATACGTTGAACCACAAACGTCAAAATCATTCAATCGCGTAGTGGAATTAACTATTTTCGGATTCTTATAAATTCTATGCATAACTTTTGGACTAGTTTAAATCTCGGTCTATTTCTTAAATTTATTCTTACATACTTTTGATTTTTTAACCCTGTATGCTAACATTCCCATGAAAATTTTAAAATTGTTTGTACGCACATTGAACGACAAATTTATGTGACGTATAAAATTTTCTGACGTCAGACACTCAAATCAATAAATGTGTTCGTAGATAGTAGATGTTTTGTGTTCTGTTAAATTGTTCCTTTTAAAATTGTTAAACGATGATGACTGATGTACCCATATTTTGACTATTTTATTTATTGTGTCTGTTTATTTAACGCATCAATGTAAAAATATCGGAAATTGACGAGACTGTCATTAAAGTGAGAGGGTTAGCGCTATAGAACCAGGTTTAATCCACCATTTTCTACATTTGAAAATGCCTGTACCAAGTCAGGAATATGACAGTTCTTGTCCATTCGTTTTTGATGCGTTTTGTTATTTGATTTTGACATGTGATTATGGACTTTCCCAATTGATCTTCCTCTAAGTTCAGTATTGTTGTGATTTTACTTTTTATACCTACTTTGTCAATTTTCGCTGTACGTTTGGTGCACGCCGTTCAATACGCCAATGTGTGACGCCGGCAGTATACGATCTACATCGTAGATCAATCATTCTACAAATTAGACTCAATGTGCATTATATAATAGTAGCCGTTATAGCATAGATATATCAATACTTTGAACAGACAAGTATAATTTTAATAGTGGTAGACAAAACATCTTGACATTGTATCATACATAAAAATTACATGTTCAGTTGATAAGTTTAAAATACCTTTGGTATCTAAAAACTACGTTCTTCATTATGCCTTTTTATCATATGTTTAGTAGTAAATACAGTAGTTTTGCATATGTGATAAATAGCCTGCTGTTTAATCCATATCGCGCAACTTTTATGCGCACCCTTTATCGCATACCCTTTATCACACCCTACCCTTTATCGCATACCCTTTATCACACCCCTACCCTTTTTCACACCAAAACTTTTTTTTTTTTTTTTTTTTTTTTTACATAAAGTCAGTTTTGTTTTTTTTTTGCTTAAGAAAAATTTTCCTCAAAATAGGTAAATTTTTGGAATGACGTCATTGTTTGGTATGTGACGTCACGAACGTCGAGTTTTCATATTGTATGTGAAGTCACGAACGTCAAGTTTTCCTATTTTTTGGCACACTAAATGCAACTATGAAAAATACAAAACACACAAATTAATACAATAATAAACAAAATATTTTTAAAACAACAGCACGCAAATTGTAAGGTAACCCAGGGGCTTCGGATAAGTAATTGAGCAGTTCTTTTAAGGCCTTTGAAACAAGACAAAAGTAGAACTGAAGGTAACCCAGTGCTATGGATCAGAAAACAGTTCATATAATATAATACTCTTCTGTTGAAATATATGATAAAGTGTATAATACATGGCAAAATCCGTATCACATGCCGTATCACCCTCGACCAATATCATCCCTCGGGCCTAAAGGCCTTTGGGCTGATATTGATGTCTCGGGATGATACGACATATGATACGGATTTTGCCATGTATTATTCTCTATTTAATGTTTATTTAGTTGCCCTTAGTTGAAATTTGTACAGTAGTTACGGTAAACCGACTTAGTTTCACATTTTCGTTAGATAAAAAAAAACGCGAATATAAATCGTTACGAAAATGTCAAACTTGGATCTTTCTGCATATAACTGCATCAATAAATTTAGAAAATCGCACAATGAAATTGACGTTAAATTGGCTAGTAGTGCTAACCGCGAAATAAAATATCCGCAAAATAAGTTAATTACTTTATCGCACTCGACTACATGTATGTTATGGTTACACATGAATATAAAACATTAATTGTGTGCATCGAAGCTTTTTCTGGATACACCTCCGGCTGCGGGAGTTTCTCGCTATATTGAAGACCTGTTGGTGACCTTCTGCTGTTGTTTTTTTCTATGGTCGGGTTGTTGTCTCTTTGGCACATTCCCTATTTCCATTCTCAATTTTACTTCCATCAAAAAAAAAAGGAGAATCAATAATGAATCTAAGGACGAAAACACCCAAATAGGACATTGACAGAACTGTCTTGTTGATTTAAGGTTAATTATTGTTAAATTAAAAAGTATTTCACGTGATGTAGCTATGACATTTAATAATATTCAACTATACCTTGCGATTCAATATCCACTGATAACGTTTGCGTAGTTTGGTTAGGCACTTTGTATTGTTGTTATTGACTTGATGATATGCTATTCATGCTCAACCTAATATACAGGTTGGCATTTTTCCTTTTTTGTTTTGAAATCGAACCCATTATTAATTGAACCATAATGACCATTATGTCAATTTGAATATAACGGAATATAATACTTGTTTGTCTTTAAACATATATCTATGTGAAGGGTAATAGTATTAGCTTAAGGTCATTTGTATGATTATATTCATTCAAAACGTTTTATGAGTTTAAAGGAAGGACAACACAGTCGTGCTTGAAAATTTTTATGTTCAGCTAGTTATAAAACCAGGTTTAAACCACAATTTGTGCTTCAGAAAATGACTGTACCAGGTCAGAAATATGATAGTGTATGTCATTTTTTTGATTTTGCAATATGATTAGGAACTTTCCGTATTGAGCTATCCCCGGAGTATTTTCGTAATTTTCAACTATTTCCCTAGACTGATGCACCCTACAAAATGTGGTTCGATTCCTTTTCTTAAGTTAACGATGCTAGCCAAAAAGAACAGTTTTCAGAATGTGTAGAGCATGGATAAGCAAAACAAAAGATGAAAACTGAGATTGCTACTACATTAAACCACTACTGGTGTCCTTTTCAAAGTAAGGTAATTTTTCTTTTTTGCTATCAGTATTACAATAGAAAACTAGTTTCAAATTTCAAGTAAGGCCCATAACCCTTCTGTGAACTTTGACGTGGTGTAGGGTGCGAACTGTAGTAGAGAGGTGGTTCTTGTGTCGGCTAACAATGATCTTCAAATCTACGTTTTTTAACAGTTAACGTTGTACTACATTTGCTACAAATAACAATGTCTTATAGCTTAATCTATATATTAAGTGAGCAATCACAAAAGGTATGAATAGACTTCTGAAGAATAGTTACTCGTAATATAATATATAACCCTGCAAATAATTGTCGATATATATCCATTTGAGGATTATTAATGTGATTGATTGATTTATGTAGTTAAATGCCACTTGAGGTACTATTGACCAAACATGTACATGTTATGTTCTTTTTATATTTGTTATGTTGGTATGATTTTAAACCCTTAACGTGAGGGACTGTGCTTGATTTTCATATAATGAAGACATATTTTTTTCAATTAGTTTAAACTATGTCGTGGGCTGGCATGTCTTTCTAGAAATCCTTTGTTAATGTATGCATCATTGTCCATTTGCTTAGTTTCTTTTGTTACCTTTTCTGACATCGGACTCGAACTTCTTGTAAACGGAGTTTTACTGTGTGTATACTGTCGGTCTGTTTATTCTACATTGGTTAGGTATAGGGGAGTAGAGATATCACAAAACATGTTTAACCCTGCCGCACTTTTTTTTACTGTGTCAAGTCAAGAGCCTCTGCCCTCTTTGACATATTCCACATGTTCATTCTCAAGTTTACTTAAGCCAGTCAGCCACCACAGCCCCATGTATATATATGACACATATCAGTGGTTATGTCATTTAGTAGTTAACAATTTAGTTTATATCTGTGTCCAGTTTACTGTAACTTGACGGTAGGCATTTTGAGATTCCTTTCTTAAACTGTGATAAATCTATATGCTATATATATATATATATATTAATTTAGTTGTGTTTTGTTATCTATGACATTATTGTGTAAAGCTAAACATTGCCCCTGTTCTGATCCTTTTCTTTACATTTTGTAAATCAAATAATTTACTTTTTAAACTATGAAGGATTGAATGTCCAAATAACTTGATTGAACTGTCCACCAGTGGATGGTACTTTTCAAAATCATCAGTATGGTCTGTTGTTTTTCATGTAAAATGAAAGATCTTGTGATTTTTGGCTGGTCAAATGTATGGTGGTAATGAAAGGTCTTCTTTTTTACCCAATTCACTTTTAAAGAGGCGCAACGATTTAGATTTAAGTATATTGCATTTCATCAGGAACTAATTATTCTCTGAAAGTTACATCGATTCATTATTAATAGTTAATGTTACCGATTCATTCAGCACTAATGGCTAAAATATGTCGACAAGTTATTAATGTGGGGGAAAGCCGGATTCCTAGTAGAAAATACATTTATGGTAAGATATTCACTAGCGGAATTCGAACTCAAAGTTTCAGTGTAGATAGGTTAGTGATTGCGTTTGATGAATTACTATGAGCAAACAGAAAGATATTTGATTGGCCATACGAACTGACACATAGACCAATATATACACCCGCTAAAGTAAGCGAAGTTTGACGATAAAAGCATTTGAATCGCGTGTAAACGTCATAAAAGTGATTGTTTAACTCAAAATTAATAGTCTTTTTTCAAACTATATCCAATATCATATGCAAACATGCATCACTTAGAAACTGTAATTGATAACAAGTGCAATACAAAAACACATTGTGCACACCCAAACTATCATTATCAGTATTCCCGCGATACCTGCATTACTGTGGGCGAGTTGGAGTTCACCTCTGTCTGCTGCTGAATTTGCCTAAAAGAAAGCAAAACAAAACAATGCGACAATTATTCATGACATTTTGGCTATATACATGTAGTTCAATATAACTCAAAATTGATTCGATTGTCCCCGATGATTCATATGTACACTTAAACCGCATCTGGTGAACAAAAATGTATTTATATGAGTGTTTACAACCACTAAATTCCATACTACTCTAGAAGATGGCCAATGCTCTTCAACTGACATGAAATATAATTGATACAGATATTTTACTGTTTTAAATTATTTTGATTCGAAAGCCACATGAAGTGAACGAAAGTTAGTCCAGTATTTTTTTTAACCCATCTGTAAAGTGATCTGAAGAAATGTTTATTTTAACCCATCTCTAAAGTGATCTGAAGGAATGTTTTTTCAAACCCATCTTCAACGGGATCTGAAGAAATGTTTATTCTAACACATCTTTAAAGTGATCTGAAGGAATGTTTTTTTTCAATCCCATCTCTAAGGTGATCTGAAGGAATGTTTTTTCTAACCCATCTTGAAAGTGATCTGAAGGATTTTTTTTAACCCATCTTTAAAGTGATCTGATGGAATGTTTTTTCTATCCCATCTTTAAAGTGATCTGATGGAATGTTTTTTCTAACCCATCTTTAAAGTGATCTGAAGGATTTTTTTTTTAACCCATCTTTAAAGTGATCTGATGGAATGTTTTTCTATCCCATCTTTAAAGTGATCTGAAGGAATATGTTTAACCCATCTTTAAAGTGATCTTAAGGAATGTTTTTTCTAACCTATCTTTAAAGTGATCTGAAGGATTTTTTTTTAACCCATATCTAAAGTGATCTGATGGAATGTTTTTTCTATCCCATCTTTAAAGTGATTTGATGGAGTGTTTTTTCTAACCCACCTTTAAAGTGATCTGAAGGAATGTTTGTTCAAACTCCTCTTTAAAATTATCCGAAGGAGTGGTGTTTTTAACCCACCTTTAAAATGATCTGATGGAATGTTTTTTCAATCCCATCTCTAAAGTGATCTGAAGGAATATTTTTTACCCTTCTTTAAAGTGATCTGAAGGAATGTTTTTTCTATCCAAACTTTAAAGTGATCTGAAGGAATGTTTTTTCTAACCCATCTTTAAATTGATCCGAAGGATATTTTTCTAACCCATCTTTAAAGTGATCTGATGGAATGTTTGTTCAAACTCCTCTTTAAAATGATCCGAAGGAATGGTGTTTTTAACCCACCTTTAAAATGATCTGACGGAATGTTTTAACCCATCTGTAAAGTGATCTGAAGGAATGTTTTTTCTAACCCATCTTCAAAGTAATCTCAAGGAATGTTTTTTCTAACCCATCATTAAAATGATCTGAAGGAATGTTTTTTTTTTGTGTAACACGCCTTTAAATTGATCTGAAGGAATGTTTTTTAACCCATCTTTAAAGTGATCTGAAGGATTTTTTTTTCTAACCCATCTTTAAAGTGATCTGAAGGATTGTTTTTTCTAGCCCATCTCTAAAGTGATCAGAAGAAATGTTTTTTCTAGCCCTTCTCTAAAGTGATCTGAAGGAATGTTTTTTCTAACCCATCTCTAAAGTGATCTGAAGGAACGTTTTTTCTAACCCATCTATGAAGTGATCTGAAGGAATGTTTTTTTCTAACCCATCTTAAAAGTGATATGAAGGAATGTTTTTCCAATCCATCTCTAAAGTGATCTGACGAAATGTTTTGTCTAACCCATCTTTAAAGTGATCTGAAGGAATATTTTTCTAAATAAATGTATCTTCCAATGGACAACTTTCTAAACTTGATCTCTAAACTCTGAAATGCCTCCCTGGAAGGTAGCCGTTGTTAGAATTAAGTTCAACCCTGTCTTTATATCGAAAATGTGATTCTTTGTTATAGGAAAAAAAAGATTTTTGATTAGGATTTTTTTTATTTTACAGGTCACCAATGCATTCAACAAACAAATATTGTAAGGCGTGTCACAAAATGTACTAGGGCCCTTTAAAGCTTGCTGTTCGGTGTGAGACAATGCTCCGTGCTGAAGGCCGTCCTTATACCTATAATGGTGTACTTTTATAAATTGTTACTTGGATGGAGAGTTGTCACATTGGCAATCGTACCACATCTTCCTATATCTATAATCAGTGAAAAATAGTACATTCTGCAGAATGATATTGCTAAGACGAACAACAAATTAGATTAAAAAAACAACATAACGAAAGTTTCGACTCGACTCATACTGCATTGTATTAACTTTAGTAAACTCTATACTGACATAGTTTGTATTTTATAAAAGCGTGTAGTTATACTTACTGATACTGTCAATGCCAAAGCAACAATTCCAAGAAGCGGACAACATATGCTAGCTGTACAAGCTTCGCACATCAAATCTGGTGGTTTGGGTTTTTTGTTCATGTTGGGTTTTTTTCTAACAACTTGTGTTGGAGATACGCTTACCTTGCAAATAAAAATTATTTTGAAATGAAACAGATAATCAAATGTTTTATCCTTTTTTTCCCACAATAATTAAAATTCAGTGATATTTGTGTCACCGTATCTTTATCAGAAGAAAACAGCTATATACAACTTCATTTGTTTATTCATTCATTCATTCATTGATTCATGCATTCATCCATTCATCCATTCATCCATTCACTGTCTGACATTTAGTAAAACACTTTAGTCTATATACTACACTGCACATTTACTAATGCAGGTATTTAGCTGCATTCTTCTGATAAATACATGTAGCTACGGCGACATTTTTATGAATTTAAACTCATGTGTGAAGCTTAATTGCAAAAACGTTTAGGGACCATGAGTTCATTTAGTGGTACTTGTGGTCTTCAAATTATGTTTTCATTTATTAACCGGAACATTGTTACGTGAATATTCAAACAAACAGCTTTGTGTTATAAACACATTAAAAGACACTTTAAACGAAAAATTTAGGGGTACAGTTAGCAGTGATCGTTGTCGCAGGAGTACTGGATGATATTGTCTTTCACGACTTATCTTTGACAAGCTTTTTTGTTTTTTTGTGTTTTGTCTGGTATTGTTTGGAGACGAACTAACCACACATATTTGACCATGCACCACCACTAACATACATTGTTTTTAATTTCAATTAACACACTTACTTGCACTATAATTGTGTCTTCCATCTTGTTGTGTACTGAAAGGTAAAAAGGTAAACAGAATACGAAAAAAATATGTTTGCATGACTCACTTTTTAAATTCAAGAATACTTAGCTGATTTTCTTTTGTAGTGATTAGAGTATTTCAATGAAAAACTTGTTTCTCATTTAAATCACAGAGTTTGTTCACTAACTCATAATTTTGGCACACAACTCTGATTTATTTTAACAGGTAAAAAGTTGTGAACATTTGTTGAAAAATTTGTGTGTCATTCGTGATGTATTTGTCACGTTATGAAAAAAGGAAACCTTCGGTAAAAGCCCAACTAAGCACCACTTGACAAAATAGGTCAGTTTTCTGCAAAATTAGCAGAGGCACCATCCGTCGCTAACAAACGTTTTTGCTGAAATATTCTTTATGTATCATATTCTTCCCTTTTAACTAAAATTTCAATCGGCCAAGGGCGGCGCTAAAAATCAAATAATTGAACAACGTCGATTAAGGTCACAAATTTCTATAAAAAGAGCTTATAATAGAAAATTTTCCTATTTCAGGCTAATATATTAATCATGTCCATAATATTTGAACCAGATTAACAATTGGTTTTAATAACACTTCTGAAAATTATACATTGCGCAAAACATACACATAAGATTAACCCAAACATCTGAATTTTACGAGATTCGTCTGTACAGGGAAGTTATAAATTGGAGTTACTGATTCAACTCCTTATCTATATCATGCACATACGCTTTTATGTCAGTGTTTCGCTGCTGCTAATATTTATAAGAAACATGTTGATTTATATACGATTATAGTGTACTTATTATAAGCAATGGAAAAACCGATAACCGAGAACAATAGAAAATGTACTCTTTGTATAACCAATTAGAAACAAATCAGTAGCTTATTAATAAGTATCCCATAAGGACGCAGTGTGTCAGTGTAAGATCATCCCGATGGCCAGAGGCCAGGAGGGTGATCTTACACTGACACACCAAGTCCGAATGGGATAACTATTTTACATCCCAGCTGTTTTAGATTAGACGAAAAACCCTTTACATTTCATAAAATCTAGTTTAGAACGCCACACAACCATAATTATAAACTTTATATATTACTATATGATGTATACCCTTTATGACCCCCTAAATGAACACGATGAGTAGATATCAAACAATGTCAACTAGCCCCACTGGCCAATCGGCCCACACTATATCGCCACTTTATAAAAAATCGCCCCACTCTTGTAACCGACTCGCCCAACTTTTAAAAAGTATAAAATCAAATTGAACAATCAGTCTGACAACTCATTTATTCAACGAAAAGGGTTTAAACCCCACTGAGTAAAGGTTTGTCAACTTGCCCTAGTTATAAAAATATCTTGCTTCCTTTAAGTATGTTAAATTTCTAATAGTTCGTATCCAGTCATCCTGGTGAAGTGGTATGTGTCGTGACTTGATATGCTAAAGGTCTTTAGTTCGAATCCCAGCATATACACTGGATTTTTTCTACGTGAATTTTGATAGATAGTCTTCTCCGTATAATTAATTATAAGTTTTATACTTGATTTGACCTTCCCGCCAAAATGTTACAGAACAAAGGAAAGCATGCATAACAAAGAAACCGGATCTGGTAGGGGTGATCCGGCTCAGATCACCCCTGTTAGAACAAAGGAGCTGGGATGTAAACAATGATGGTGACGATATATCGATGCTGATCAAACGTTATTTCCATACCTCATTTAAAGAACAAAATTATTTGTCTCACTGTGTTTAAATAATGTATAAAGGAGAAAAAAAAACACCAGCAGTAAACAAAGCAAGGTTCACTGTTTTTCGAACAAGCTTAATAATCCTAGTCACTTTTGGTTTCAGACAATATTCCTTGTTGAATATTTCATTTATAATTATAACATTTATATTTTATTCACATTTCATATTGACATGAATTTACAGTCGCCTTGAGAATTTTAGCACACTCCTGTTGATGTTTTGTACTTATTCAAGAATGTGTCACGCTTTCTGTACAATTGATTTAAGACAACGTGCATTCAATATTTTCCAGATGCTATAAATCGAGCAAAAGTCAATCGAAGCATTTAAATGCGTTTACTCAAATTAAGTTAAAGGGACCAGTTGATACTTTGTTTGCTTGTGATAGAGTCAGTATTATATACACACATGTCATTGTTTCATATGTATTGCTTTAACTTAAAAGAGTGTGACGTACATTTTGTATATTATTCGAAGGTAAACAAAAACTAATACGACTTTAATTACATTAATATTACCATGATGCGATATAGTTACAATACTGTTGTCGGGTCATTAAAGATTGCATATTTTGGCTTTAATATTGATTCACTTATAGGGTCTTTGCATCGGAACTAAACACATTTATTTAAAAAAACAGTTGTTGGCATGACACCGGTTATGTTCTTCTCATATATTTTATGATAGTATGATACTAAACCCCTAACGGGAGGGATTGTGCCTGATATTGAAATGATGAAGACATAATAGTTCAACCAGTTTAATTGAGGTCTGGAGCTGGCATGTCAGTTAACTGCTAGTAGTCTGTTGTTATTTATGTATTATTGTCATTTTATTTATTTTCTTTCGTTACATCTTCTGACATCGGGCTCGGACTTCTCTTGAACTGAATTGTAATGTAATGTGTGTATTTTTATGCGTTTACTTTTCTACATTGGCTAGAGGTATAAGGGGAGGGTTAAGATCTCATAAACATGTTTAACCCCGCCGCAATTTGGCGCCTGTCCCAAGTCCGGAGCCTCTGGCCTTTGTATGGATTTTTTATTTTAGTTTATTGTGTATAATTCGGAGTTTAGTATGACGTCCATTATCACTGTACTAGTATACATATTTTTTAAGGGGCCAGCTGAAGGACGCCTACGGGTGCGGGAGTTTCTCAATACATTGAAACCCATTGGTGGACTTCGGCTGTTGTCTGCTCTATGGTCGGGTTGTTGTCGCTTTGACACATTCCCCATTTCCTTTCTCAATTTTATTAGAAAATTAGATTCCATTTGTTTCTTTATTTTCAACTTTTGTATTTTAATTTCCAATTTATTAATCTGTATAATACATATCTCATAATGGTGAAATTTCTAATTCTGGAAAGCTAATTTGAATAAAGATTGCCGATTCATACTTTTTTGTGCTGAAATGTGTTTAAGTTGCCATCCATTTGCAAATATATAAACACAGGTTTGATAAAAACTTTAGTATACTATGATAATGCTTCAACACTTTATAATGCTATCAAATCAATAGGACATACATATTTGGAGAGTTTGGTTGACGGAATTTCCTTGTTGTAAATAGATATAAGAAGATTTGGTACAAAATAACACTTTTGAAATCAATAATAAAACCTTAAAAAATTGATGTATGTATATGTTCCGGACCATAAGAGTATTTGGACCATACGCGTATGGTCGAATACGAATACGAATAGGGATAGTTAACAGCACATTTCCAAAAAGCAGAGAAATAATACTGTCAACGTTAAAAATGACTTTAAATAGCGTCTTTTGAAATGATGTGACAACTATAATGGTCATGAGACAATATCTGAAAAGGTCTATTTTTGGCAATAAGAAAAAATAAAAATTTCTTTAGAATCGGTATTTCAATAGCACAAATCGAAAAACACACATTGAGGATCTCGGAACTGTTGTATGTAATTCAAACAATTGTTAAATGTGGTAATAATGGCAATTTTAAAAATAGTACAAAAAATTCAAGTTCTTTCCTGTAACTAAAGTGAATCAGTTTTAAAAAAATTCAAATGAGAATAAAGAATAAGTTTAAGATACTATTTGTGGTTTACTAGTATATCCTGAAATAGTTTATCAAATGCCAATTATTTATTTTAGCATTAGAAATACAAAAGGTTAAGAAATATACTAAATACTAAAATATAGTTCGATATGTCGGTAACATGAAAGAATCTTGAGTAACAGGACAGTGTTGGTAACAGGAAGGATTTTTTTTCAAAACAATTGCTTTATTTCATCGTTTAAGAAAAACACATTATTTCCGATTGGTCACAATTGGAAGATAACAGCAAACAATGTCATTTATCTTTTGAAACTGTATTTGCAAGATATAAAATCTGCCGAGGTAATGAAACATTCAAAAATAAATTCCTTTCTGTTACCATCTACTATACTAGAATTGCACAATGTTCTCTGCTGTTATCAAAAGTAAAAAAAAAAACTGTCTTTTCATTCAATTTACTTTATATCATGTTGAGATTTATTTAATATGATGACCATAACTTATATTAAATGAAATGACTGGCATATAGTAAATTAATTTTGTGATTCATCAGTGAAATTGTCTCTAACATCCTGTTGCTGATTATGGTTATGCTTTTACTTTTTATCAGGTAACATGACAGAACGTAACAGAAAGAATAACACAGTACGTTTTGTCCTTTTATTCGAATTGTGTAGAAGTTTACTTCCATCTACATATCAATTTAATAAGATACTATACAAAAACATGTACTGGTATATGCTGACAATGAAATATTGTCAGAAGGTACACAAAAAGGCTGTAACAGGAGAGAACAACCTAATTATTTTCTCTAAATTTCGATCTTTAGGAAGGTCGGATTTTTTCAAACTGGCTGCCATCCACCTATACATATGGAGTCATACATTCAGGAAATGGTGCTCTTGTCGTTGCATTACAAGAGTTAAATTCTTGGTCTTTCAAACGTTTCCAATAGTGAAAAAACCGAGTGGTAACAGGAGGGAAATTACCTTTTGGGACAAACTTTAAAAGACCCTTAAAACGCCAAATTTTATCACATGCTTTAGTTATAACAAAATCAGACCAGTAAGGGACAAGTTTTCTATAAAATCTATCATATTTTTAAAAATCGGAAGCCTGTTTACCTAATTTAAATATTCTTTGAATGATTTAGTTTTCAGAAAACAACACCGGACAACATGATTTTTGGGGGGTTGAACATTTAAATTATAATATTTTCTTAGACGAAATATAAGAAAGAGTATTTAATTGGCACTAGTTGGTGCATTATATACTCTAGTTAATACTGAAACTTAAAACAATTTCCACAAAGATGCCTGAATAAAAAAATAATTGCTGGTGAAAGATGGAACATGGAAATTATACTTTTTCAGATATTCTCTCTCATACATTACGAAGAGTTAAGTAGTAAATGTAAACGTGAAAATTAACCCCACCATACTCGTATATACGCATTTGGTCATGACATACGTGTATGGTCCAAATACTCATATGGTCGGACCATATAAGTATATACGTTCATGGTCATGACCATGCGCGTATGGTCAAAATACTCATATGGTTCGGAACATATACAGAATCTTTTTTAAACATATTAATGAGAGAAATTATTAATTGGAAATGTGTCAATTGGTGTTGTAAGTTTATACAATACAATAAAGTTTTAACCGTTCTATGATTTTATAAGTCAATAGATGATGAACAACGACAAGGATCTCAATCACATATTACCGTACTTAATGTGTCTGGCAGAGGTGACATATCTTCCATCGGAGTGTAACATTGTGATCTAGCACGTTAAAAACATGCTTATGAATTGGTTTAGTATAAACCATGTCTATTATTTTCACATATTCTTGTCACTTCATCATAGGAACATGATATTTGTCCCGGCACTATTATCATTAGAATACGGATTATTCCGACTGAAAGTGACGTTTAGTTTATCTAAATAATCAATAATTTGTACATTTCTTTTTTATCCTACTGCCTTATTTATTCTAAGATCGTAAATATGACCAGGAAATAAAAATATAAGGCAATGACGTCACGAATTTAATGCGTCAAAATAAAATAGATGCAACTTCATTCATTCAAACAAAAAATCTTCACGGTTTTTTTTCGTGTAACAATATTTTGTATGCAACCGATTCATTTTATTCAACATGATAATTATGATCAGTTTGAATATTAGCTTGGCCTTAGAGAATCACTTGATACTTTATTTTGTTGTGATATAGTCGGTGTCATATACAAAAATGTCATTGTTCACTATTTATTGATATAACTTATTCTAGTGTGTGGTATATTTAAAGTAAAAAAAAAAGTATTTTGATGTGATTTCATTTCCTATTTTACAACCATGGTTATAATATTATATTTGTTTTATTCTTTAATACTTTTGTTTGTATTTGGTTTTTAAATTTGTCTTATTTGAATAAAGATTGATAGTTCATACCTTTTTGTGCTGAAATCTATTTAAGTTGCCATCCATTTGCAAATATCTAAACATGGGTTTGATATGATAGAGACTTAAGTATTCAATGGTAGTGCTTCAACACTTCACAATGATATCATCAAGAACGTTTTTCAATTGCTTTAGATGATATCTTTCCACATATGTTCAACCTTTGAAATAATTGATAATGAAATAATTAATACAAATGTATTGTTACTGACTTTAACACTTTACAATACTAACTGATTGTTTGATTATAGTTACAATGATTTTGAACACGTATGATAACGTAAAGACAAAGCCGATTTACCTTTACAAATCATGAAAAAATAAATGGGTGTTATGGGGCAAAATATTTTACATTGTATTGTATGGAAAAACACCAAGGAGGCCGAACATTTGGCACAAATTCCAAAACCTCACCTAAGTACATCCTTAAGTACAATGTACCAGTTAAAAAGGTTGAGTAACATTATATATTAAAGAAAATGTAGGTTCAATTTGAACTAGTTGTTATATTTTATTTACCTATATGGAGTTCTTTTCTTTTAGAACGATAGGTCATTCTTTCGAAAAATCAACTCGGACGATACCAGTAAAAAAATAAACATGCTTCAAGGAATAAAATATTGACCTGTGTAAGGTCATTATTTTTCTTAATGAAAAGGTTTAACAAAAATTCGTCATTGGTGCGCATTTTAGAAACAGCTATTGTAACGTTTTGTCAATAGAGAGATATGATCATATATGTGAGATGAAATTTAATGTAAATCTTTTTATAACACTTTTAAAAAAAGGCAGATTAAACACATTTTGGTGGAGGATTTGGAAAATCATATTGATTCACACTGAGTAGGAAACCGTACTGTAACCTATACATGTATTGATGTTCGTTTTCGTGTTGTGTGTACATATATCATGATTTTGTGCTCTCTTGTCAGTTTTTAGCTTTTACATTTATACAGAGGCCGATCCAAAAAAAGGGGGAGAGGGCTGGGGTTTGAAAAGTAAAATCAAAATAATACTGAACTCCGAGGAAAATTCAAAAAAGAAACGTCTCAAGTCAAATGACACAATCAAACCTAAATATACAAAGATTATCCATTCGTTTGGTGTATTTGAGCTTTTGATTTTGCCATTTAACTAGGACTTATATCTAGAAATTGACTATGAGGGTCGGTTGATAACAAAACGTTACAACAAAAGAGATGATTTCAGCTTCCCTATTGTGATCTTTTCGTTTTTAAACCAAGAGTTCCACAAAGTGAAGTTAAAATCATCGCTTCGTAAATTTTACGGACGCCATCACGAGTTGGTTGATCGGTATGGAATATCCGATATACAAATAGTATCGGATATGTTCCTACAATCCCGTTCCCGGACAATATTTGTGTGTCTCAATTCACTTGAAAAATCTGTATGCAGTCTTAAAGAAGTTAACACTTTATAAATATCGCGTGTCAGGTGTGAACAAAATAAAGACCGAAAGAAAACTAATTATCTATATTTGCTATGTAGTATTCTTAAATTTAAATTACAGGAATACATTTGAACACCATATAAATTTTATAATATACTTTTCATATATCATTATATACTATATACCCTTGAGTAGCCCGGACCCAAGTTTTAAATATGTAAGATAAGCAATAAGTTTGTAGCCGGTCATCCTGGTGTAGGGGTTTGAATGCTAAATATGCTAAATATGCTAAATATGGTCTATATGCTAAAGGTCTTGAGTTCGAAACCCATCATATATATAGACACATTAGTTGTTCTACATTTTGATTGTTAGTCTTTCCTGTATAAATGATTCTATTTTTTTATTGTGGATTATGCATTTTCGGCAAAATGTTACAAAGCAAAAGGAAAGCATGCAAAACAAAGTAACTCAAGCTGGGTAATGTGTTAGAAGTGATCCGGTTGAGATCATCACTAGCTAGTAAAACAAATGAGCTGGGATGTAAGATCGAATGCATTTAAAAAGTACTCGGATAATTTAGTAGTTTTACAACCGAATTTCGTTGCTATTTTAGACCTATATTATAGTTATGAAAGGGGTCCCTACAACTATTGCAATTGAAAATAATTTTCTTAGCAATCTTTTTAAATATTCCATTTAAAAAACATTTTATTTTTAGTGACGACTATAATTTTGGGGTTTCAAATGAGTTATTTAGATTATTCCGGATTCCGAATTTGGTTAATCTCCAGATTTTGATATATTCTTTTGTCCATGTTCATCTTTTTATTTTCTTGTTCAAATTGATAGCCATTGTTTGTCATTGTCGCTACAGAATGTCTAGGTTTTTGTTTTAGAGGATTCTGATGTTGTAAGGGGATACGTTCTGTGATACTGTCCCGTATTTTTTTGCAATTCCTGTCATTTTGTTATGTGTATTATTGTACTTATATGATTGCCATTTTAGTATAAATATATATATTTATGTTCTTAACTGACGGATAGTGGATGAAAGGAATGTTAGTTTTGCATTTTTATATAACAAATTCAAGAGAATGGGTATTTTGTAAATAATAAGTTCATTCTATTAACATGGTTATCCATAAAATATGCTCAGACAACGTCAACATCGCAAATTACTTGATTGCATCATTATTGTTTTGTTTAACGCACAACACTTATTTCTTATTTATTTTGGAAGAGAACACATTAATCATGAATCACATAGACTGTAAAATTCGACAGCATGAAGTGTTGGTTATCTTGGTATGTTGGATTTGGACAAACATTTCGCCTTACATAATTATAGCCACGTACACAGTTATGTTAAGTACGTTCACTATACAAGTCAAAGGACTAATAGTTCTTTTTCCGACCGACATGGGACCTCGGTGGCCGAGTGGTCTAAATAGTTACTACAGTAATTACTAGCCATTCAACACTGAGGTTGTTAGTTCGAACCCTGCTCATGCGGGTGCATTCGACTCCAATCTTAATTGACTAGGATTGTCAGATTTCCTATTGAAGGTCGGTAGACATTGGGCCTCGGTGGTCGAGTGGTCTAAGTATTTACTACAGTAATCACTAGTCATTCAACACTGTGGTTGTAAGTTTGAACCCTGCTCATGCAGGTGCACTCGACTACAATCTTAATTGACTAGGACTGTCAGTTTTCCTATCGAAGGTCGGTGGTTTTCTCCGAGCACTCCGGCTTCCTCCACCAATAAAAACTGGCCGCTACGAAATTCCCTAAATGCGGTGGTACAAGGGGGCGTTAAAACACCAAAATCAAATCAAATCAAATCAAATCAAATCCGACCTTTGGCTACGTATACAGACATTCTGTAATGATCGTCTTTTGTTGGAGGGCTCGTCCTTTTTTGCCGGAAAGACCGATTATAATTGCCATAAAACTGTGAAAAATTTAGAATGTCAGGTGTTTAGGTTAGGCAAACTTGGATTTCAAACGTTTGTATTAAAGAGTTCCGGGTGAAAGTTTAACAAGAAATGCTATTTAGACATTCGAGATTAATAGTGTTATTTTATTTGTAGAGATGTTATATTAATTAATGTATGTCATGAGCACCTCGAAGAATGCCACATCTCTAGATTTTGTTAGGATTCGTGTTGCACAGTCTTCTTTGTCAAGGATTTCAAAGATTTCTATTTGATATTTTCTATTCTACTTCGGTACATATCATTTCTTTTACAAGACTTAAACAATATTTCCTCTTTTTTCAATTAATATATTTCAATACACGCTTGATGATGCTTGCAGTTAACTATATCACAAAGTACTACTTTATGTGTACTTATTTGTAATTTGCACATAAATCGAGCACATTAAGATTACAAAATAAAACAACTCTTATATCAAACACAAAAGATGAATCAACACCGGTATTACTTAGCAACCATATGAACAAAAGTAACAGATGCAGT
This sequence comes from Mytilus edulis, assembly GCF_963676685.1. NCBI lineage: Eukaryota > Metazoa > Mollusca > Bivalvia > Mytilida > Mytilidae > Mytilus > Mytilus edulis. Next base: position 34,918,037 of record NC_092350.1, read on the forward strand.
ATCGATCATGTTCTGGGAAAAGAACATAACACTATAAAGTTGGTTCGTACGAAGCGTTATTCCTCTCTAAACTTACCTCATGTCTTCCAGGTGCTCCACAAAACCACTTTCTAAATCATAAACATCTACTTTATCAGCAATCAAAGCCGGGCTTCAAAGTTATTGTGAAACTGCCTATTCTAGATGTGGTGTGAATCAGATGTGGATACTAAAAAATTCCAAAGGTCTTTTAGAGTACATACAATCTAACTCTCTTTCATCTTGCAATAGTATTAAAACATTTGACTTTTCTACACTTTACAAAAATATTCCACATTCTAAACTAAAAGACAAATTGAAAGAGTTGGTATTACTTTGTTTCATAAAAAAAGAATGGCCAACGTAAATGTTGAACGTATCTATCCCATAGAACTAGAGATAAAAGATACAACAGATACAGTTAAGTCGGCCTCATATTCTGCCTTTTATCTAGAAATTGACAGTGAGGGTCGGTTGAACTCTCTATTTCTAAGTAGCAAAATTCCAGCAGCACCTGCATACGGGGTATATATCACCCAATAGATTCGATATACTCGTACTTGTATTTCCTGTCATGAATTTCTTGATAGAGGGTTGCTGCTCACAAAAAAACTATTTAATCAATAGTTCCAAATGGTGAAGTTGAAATAATCCCTTTATAAATTTTACGGAGGCCATCACGAGTTGGTTGACCGTTATGGAATAACCGTTTTACAGATGATATCGGATATGTTACTTTCGTTGTAACTACAATCCCCTTCCCTTTCATGAATGTGACCTACCGAATAAGACTATTTACCGGATTTGTTATAACATCAGCAACACGACGAGTGCAACATGTTGAGCAGGATATGCTTACCCTTCCGGAGCACCTGAGATCACCCCTAGTTTTTTATGGGGTTCTTGTTGCTTATTCTTTAGTTTTCTATGTTGTGTCATGTGTACTATTGTTTTGTCTGTTTGTCTTTTTCATTTTTAGCCATGGCGTTGTCAGTTTGTTTAGATATATGAATTTGACTGTCCCTCTGGTATCTTTCGTCCCTCTTTTACGTCGGACCACTAAAACATGAAAACATTAAAGGAGGGGCGAAAGATATCAAAGGAACAATCACACTCATATATCGAAAATAAGGTTATGTATTATACCTGAATACCTGAGTAGCTTTGTCTGTCTTGTAGGCATCAACGTTTGTTTGTACTTTTATCTTTTTAGTTTGAGCTATACTAGTAAGTCTTTTGTTGACAAAACATGCGTCCAATGTTCAGAATTTTACGTTTTGTACTGAATCTGTATATGATCCGGACCACATGAGTATTTGGACCATATGAGTATATACTCGTTTGGTCATTAATGGGTCGGACCATATGAGTATTTGGACCACATATTTATTATGCATTAGAAACGTTTCAATACTAAAATAAAGTTTATCTAAAAGAAAACAATAATGATTTCATGAAAATGTATTATTTTTATAATTCAAAGGCTACACAGACATTATATATTTATGCCACAGTCAGTTTTCATCTTTAAGGCTATTCTTGCATTTTTGCTAAGGGTGACATTAACCTCCACACGGTACTGATCTGCATTAGGACATCTTGGTTGTGCACGATCCTTTCCAGTTACACCTTTTACCTTTGAGTGAAAAGCGTACAGTGATACCGTGGTCTTCGGACTTTCCACAACTGTTCATTAAGAAATTTGGAAAATATCTCCCTAAGTCGACATATTGCCAATGACTCGTAATAAAAAATCGGTAATGACCATAGGTACAAAATGTTTTACTATAGTTGTGACTAATGAGTAAAATTAAATGCGTGAAACTGCTTATTTGTATTTGGTTAATCTTTTTATCATTATAATATCATAAAATGACCTTTGATATAGTCTTTTTAATGACGTGAGAACTACAAGGGTCATACCTAATGAAGAGGTTTTTCAAGTGGTAATTGTAAACTTGTTAATTATCGCGACCATACGCGTATGGTCAGACCATGTGAGTATAAACCCATATGTCAAGACCACACGCGTATGAACCAAATACTCATATGGTTAGGAACATGAATATTTAGATGATGTAATGCGTTTTAACTGAAGCAACTAGATCTTTTCCATTTTATGTCGGAAACCAAACAAATTACTTGATTGAACTATTATAGCTAATGTGCCAATTTACATTTAACTTATCAAAATCATATTTAAACAATAGCGTTTTGTTTTTATTATAGGTAATGTCAATAGTATTTAGTTACTTGGTATGATAATATTCATTCAATAAAGTTTAAACGTTTAAAGCGTTTTAAATAGAAAAGAAAATCTAGTCACTCGTTAAAAGAAAACGTTTACTGATTTGTAAGATCAGTTCCTATAGACCTATCTAACAGATATTAACAAATTTAGTTTTTACTCTGTTAACGACTGACAAATCTACCCCATTATACATGTTTAACATGTACACTTTCCATAATGACTATACAAAAAAATTGAAATACAAAATGAGATTTGTCGATTAGACCTTCTAGTATGCTGGACACTGGACATCATGATTAAATAGTAAAAACACGTCATATAATAAATATGTGATATATTGTCTGAGAACAATTTCATACATCTATTCACTGATCGTTTACATACAACGTAATAACGCTTCTCTCCGTACAAACGGCAAGGGCACGATCAAGATAAAAAATATTTAAATCCATATAGCATACGATGGTCATAAAAGATTCGGAAACATGTTGATTTGTTTTAGCAAAAATATCTTTCGATAGACTGTCTCATAGTGACAAAGTTAGAATTTATGATGATTATGAATTTATCCCTTGAGCTTAGCACTTTCCAGCTGGTTTTTAAAGGGTTATCATATGTTGTACTTTTACACAACTGTCCCATGTAAGGGGATGGTTGAGCGCCCGCTAACGTGTTGAAGCCCTCTACATTCCGTACATACATGTCGCAAGTCAGGAACCTGTTATTCAGTGCTTGTCGTTTTTTGCTGTAACATGTTTAATAACTACGATTCTTATTTTACGACCTATTATCATCAACCAGTATAATCACAATATATCTACCTTTAGCACAAACGCAGTAATACACAAAAACGGCTGTTCCGTGTTACGACCAACTTATTTTATACTGCCAGATATTCTCAATTTTCGACATCAAAACTCCCAGTTTACGTAGGCCAAGAATCAGATACAATATATATTTACTCTATTCTCTATTCTCTGTTCTGCAGCAAAATAAATAAATCAGTCCATTTCCATTTTTTGTAATGGTAAAATTTCATAAAACGGAAATTCCGCGAAATTATGTTATTGTCTTGGCATGGCAACGAAACAGGGTGACGTCACAAGTATGTTTCCGCAAACAAAAAATTAAATGCAAATATCGGGCGTTTTAAAGCTTCTTGTACGCCTCAGAACAAATAAATTTATAATGGAAGAAAATATATAAGTGAAAATGCGATTAAAATAAAAAATAATCATTGAATTGTATAATTTTACTAATATTATCAAAATTGGGTAAAACGGAACAGCCAAAACAGTATCGTATGTATAGGGCTTTAACGGTTAACAAATTTAAGAAAATTGTTCTATTAGAATCGAAATAATTCATGGCAGCCGTAGATTTGTATTCATTTAACCATGGGTTCAGTCGGAAAGCAAGCCCTTACTAACGACTGTTGTTGCTTCTTTCTGAAGACAACAATGGGACTGATATTAAAAACCCGCCATTCTGAAATTGCGTTAATTTCGCGGAAAAAATAGTTTGGCGCCAATTTGGAATTTTCTAAATTTTTTTGGTTCTTACTTGCCATTAGGGTCAGAAACAGATTTCTTTCGATTTTTTATGCATGGTTCTTATTTAATTAAAAGAAAATAATGCTCAAACATGTTAAATTGTCCGTCTTTTAACAATTACGTAACGCCGTTGATCGTCGTTTATAAATATGTGAAATTGTGTGTTATTTATTCTTCTTTTTTCACAGATAAACAAAGATTATACATACTATACAAAAAATAATAATACGTATCTCAAAATTAAAATACAAAACCTCAAGTCTAACGTTCTATAACCCCTTCGGAAACCCCATTTGAACTAAATTCCAAAAGAAATACATTTTTTTACATTGTAGTTTTTTGGTCTTACACATCGATGTCAACTGGCATCTGGACACAATGTATACACATTTAGTGAGTGTGTTTGTTTGAAAAAGCAATGGCGAGATCAGCTGTGCATATTTGACTGGATTAATTATTCTTTTGAAAGTAAGTCAGTGAAATTGTTGACTTAACTAAAATAAGGTAAGGAAATCTTAAACTGTCTTTGCACACAACCTTAACTGCTTAAAATGACTTAACAAAACTCTTTCATGGTTATAAAAAAAAATTGTGATAAAGGAATCCTGCAAAAGTAAATGAAAAAGTCTTGTCCTAAATTTGAACTTAAAAACTATATCTTTCAGACTAGCATTTTAATCACTCTTATTCAAAGCTTGAAGTTGTTCATGATACTGAAATGAAGTGTGACTTACTTAGGACTTGTGATCTAAAACATATAATTGTTGACTTAGCACTCAAAAACTGCTCTAAAATACTGTTATATAAATATAAAAATGCATACACGAAGTTATTATTTTTTTTAAATAGAAGAAGAAAAATATTATACCGAGTCTTTTTTGTACTTATTTATTTTCAAGTTCATAATTAGAACAATTTATAAATTTAATTGGTTTAGTGTTGTTTTTTGTAATAATTTGAGTCCATTCATTAGAACTTGCATTGAATAAAAGAGACAAAATGTATTGCTATATTTAGTTTGTTCATACAAGGATAGTAGATTAATTTCCTTTTATTTCAAATAATGAAGAATTTACATTCAGAATACTTTCATTATGATATCTCTTTTAAGATTAAATGAAAAAAGTAGGACCAGGTATCAGTAATAAAAATGAATTCCTGTTTTTGATCATTTTAATACTCTATTGATCCATTATTCATGAATATTTTGGCTACCCCTTGTATTAATGTAGTCGAAATTTATTTCTGTGTTGAAATAATTTAGTTTCAGGGGTAAAAATTTTTAACACATATATAAATACTAAATTAACTGTTGGAATAATAATAATATTATGGCACACTGAGACAGAGTTCTGAAGAGTGGTAAAATGTGTTTCTCTAATTTTTGTGCACTTGTCTTTAGTATCAAAATCTATCTAATAAAATTATTTAAATAATATCAACATGTAAATAACAACATATGGTGCTTAATATAATAATAGTTTGTTCATGAAATTTTCAAACAAAGGGACGTAACTCGTGAATTACTATCGGCCCCGCTTCGTCAGAAATATCGACACATCGAAGTGGCACATTTGCGTATTACAGCGTATTAAGTATCCAAGCTATGTTACATAACATCATTTAAATTCAGCATAGCTTCCCGAGAAGTTAAGAAAGAAAATAACGACTTTTAATTTCCTGTGACCAATTTATTTGGTCAGCACCTAGACTTTGAGGACATATTTTGAGAGAAAGAATGAGTGTAATCTATAATTGAGGTGATCAATTTATTTCTTATACACTCAAGAATGGTCACTTAAAAGCAAAATAGTTTTAATTTATGCAAAAAACAACAAATTCCAAAAAACGGGCTTCACTTTTTTTGGGTAAAAAAACGCCCATATATGGTATTCACCCGACTTCAATTGTTGCTTTAATAATAATGATATAAGAAAATAAAAGATACAAGAGGGACAGTCAAACTCATAAATCAAAAATAAACTGACAACGTCATGGCTAAAAATGAAAAACACAAACAAACAAACAATAATACAAATGACACAACATAGAACAGTAACGAATAAACAACACGAACCCCACCAAAAACTAGGGGTGATCTCATGTGCTTCCGAAGGGTAAGCAGATCCTGCCCCACATGTGGCACCCGTCGTGTTGCTTATGTGATAACAAATCCGGTAAATAGTCTATTACATATGTAACATGTTAATAACAGAAAAGAATTATTTAAAAACTCAAAGAAACTTTTAATGAAAAAAATATGTAAGTTCAACTCAGTAAATCCCCTCCATGTGTAATATAAATGCATTCTATGTCAGTTAATTATTGAACAAGCGGATACCAATTTGAAGTTTAAACAAATGAAGCGAATCGTTTATTCATATAGATTTAATGTAAAAAGGCCAAGTTGGAGCACTTGAATTATTTACACTGTCACGATTGGCTTTTAAAGTTTGACGGAGATGCAGATTTCAGACTTGTATGCGTTCTATATACGTACTTTTAGTTGAATAATAGTATGGCGCTTCGAGACAGCCGTGTACATATATATATTATATGTAAATGATGATCAATTTGTGTCATTTAAAATACATCTGGCATATAATGATCGTATTAATGCTATATGAATAAATATGTCAATTTTCATGAGCTAGATTGACATCATCCCTGCAATGGCTACATTTTTAAGAATGTTAAAATTTGTTGGCGAAAATGGACACAATTTTAACGAAGTCGAATCCTGACTGGAAATATAATTTTTACGTGACTTTTATCCTATTTGGTGGTTTCGGATGTATTCATGTCAACTTTAGAAACGTTTTTCAGATATTGAGACTCATTTTGGTCTTTTCATACGATACAGGGTAAATCATTTTGACCCATATCACCCGCTTTTTTTTCACCAAAGACTTCTATAGATCATACAAGGTCATTTGCAATAATTTAAAGCTGATTATTGATAATTTACTGAAGACTTGAGAACCGAATAATGCAAATGCTATATATAAGGTAAAACCCGAGTCAGCCTGTATCCGTCATTTTTTTTAAATCAAATATCTCAAAATGGAGGTCCATATCTATCAATATATTGTAAAAAATATCTCACTCTGATAATTCTGTAGGTTTTTTTTTAAAGTAATATTTATTGAATTGTTGTACAACAAATATTGAATTCCTTCACAAAATCTATCACGAAATATAGTTAATATGTTCCAAATTACATCTTATTATATCATTATAGTATAGACAATCACAACTATTGCAACAATAGCACCAACACCACAGAGAAAACCTGCAACGGTCAGAACTCCTGCAATGGTTGCGCTTTTGTGAGCATGTTCAAAGTCACCATGGTCAGCTGCTGTATTCGCCTTAAAGGAGAAATAAAAAAAAGGATATTATGTTTGAATAATTAAACTTTACACATGTAATTGTTCTGTGTTACAAAACAAAGCATATATATTCTACTTCAGCATACAAAATGTTTTTTTTTTAAACCATCACAGACATATGTGCCTAGGTACCTAAAAAAGAAGCTTTACTTACTAAGTCATCTTTAATAACGTTTTTCTTAATTTTCCCTCTCAAAAAACTTATGATGTAAATGTAAAGCTTTGAAAATATAACTTTAAATGTTATAAATGGTTGTATTAACTTAGCAAGCATGATTTAAACTTGGTAAGAATAACCTTTTAAAGTGAATATACACTTATTGGTACGATGTGCACGAGCATATATTTTGTCAGGGATACGGGAATCAAAAGCAGGTTATACACAGGTTGTATGATTTTTTCTAAAAACATCTGAACTCATATTTCTATAGTACTCTGCAAAACAAAAAGTCTTAAGACCAGACAGTTACAGTGTCAATTAGAAGACAATATAAAATAAAAGGAACAAATTTCAAAATTTAAGACCTTTAGATGTGGTACCACAATGACAGGAAACGTTGTGTTCCCTCTCGAATCACAACTGTAGATCAAGATAGTTATATCCGTCTTTAGTTCTGGCAGAAGCACAGTTACAATAAAATCAACGGTACTAATTTTGTTGCACTAGATGCGCATTTCGACAAAACATGTCTCTTCAGTGATGCTCGTGGCCAAAATATTATAGCTCAATTAAATATTCTTGACCTTTTGAAGTTTCAGTACAGATATTTAATTTACTCAAAAATACTGACGACCACTTAGTGCCGGAAAGCCTTTCCTTTCTGACAACCAAAACTTTATAATCGACATATAAGTGTCATATGGTGCAAGAATATAAAGACGTTTGACCCTAATAATGTTGAGTATAGGATCTGAATGTTTACATGTAGTTTACCAATTTGACAGAAGTGTTGATGATAAGATTTTCAATACTAATATAATAGATACAAATACTAAATATGCCGAAAATCTGGCTACTGTAAGTACTCCACTGGGGTAAAGCTGATGACCGTTACTGCATTCACGGTCATCCCAAGATGTCGGATGAAAAATTAGGTCAGTTTCTGTATTGTCTGTTAAAGTGTTTCTATATCATTTTCTTTACAAATCATACATTGAAATGATGTAAATTTATAAAAGAATCACTCGAAAATCACTAATTACTTCCGAGAAATGTGCATGAAACGGGAAATTCGATTTGAAAAAATCGTTAAGATGACCGTAAATCATAATCAAAATATTTTCAAGATGACCGTAACATAAAACAAGGATGACCGTGATTGGTAAAAAGATGACCGTAACTTGTAAAGGATGACCGTAATTTGTAAAGACTGACTGTAATTTATATAGGACGACCGTAACTTTTATAGGATGACCATCAATTCTAAGAAATATCCGTATTGTATTCAAAGCTTTTTTGTTGAGTTTGTCGATCTCAATAAGGGCTCGGTTAGCGGATATAAATATGTTTCATCAATTTCTTTTTAACCGGATTTTTGTGACAAAAATGTCGGTTATTGATTTGGGGATGTACGGCGGGCGGGCGGTCGGTCGGGCGGGCGGGCGTCAATAAAATGTTGTCCGTGCATTAACTCATGAACCGTTCAACCAAACCTTTAAAAATTATAATATGTTGTTACTAAATGAAGGTCAAGTTCAATAATGGCGATTTTGACTTTTACCGTTCAGGAGTTATGGTTCTTGAAAGATTGAAAAATGGAGTTTCCAGTCGTGTCCGTGCATTTACGCATGAAATGTTCTACCTAAGCTTCCCAAATTTTAATATGTTTTTACTGATGACAAAATGGAGGTCAAGTTCAATAATGACGATTTTGACTTTTACCGTTCAGGAGTTATGGTTCTTGAAAGATTGAAAAAATTGTGTTTCCAGTCGTGTCCGTGCATTTTCTCATGAACCATTCAACCAAAGCTTTTGAGATTTTTATATGTTGTTACTGATGGCAAATTAGAGGTCAAGTTCAATAATGACGATTTTTACTTTTACCGTTCAGGAGTTATGGTTCTTGAAAGATTGAAAAATGGTGTTTCCAGTCGTGTCAGTGCATTTTCTCATGAACCATTCAACCAAAGCTTTTGAAATTTTTATATGTTGTTACTGATGGCAAATTAGAGGTCAAGTTCAATATTGACGATTTTGACTTTTACCGTTCAGGAGTTATGGTTCTTGAAAGATTGTGAAATGGTGTTTCCATTCACGTTAATGCATTTACTCATGAACCATTCTATCTAAGCTTTTCAAATTTTAAGATGTTGATACTGATGACAAAATGGAGGTCAAATTTGATATTGACGACTTTCACTTTCACCATTCATCAGTAATGGTTCTTGTGATATTGCCAGGACACAAATAAATATTAATAAATCCGGTTTGCTGTCGTTGTGACAGCCTCTTGTTTTGAACTATAATATAATTGGCCATATTTAGGATTTATAACAATGATAGTAAATTGCATATTTCTCGTAAACAATGAAATATTTATTGATATCGACACACAAACAAATTGACAGCGATACGACGAAAATTTGAAGAAACATGAATGTGTCCCTGGTACACGGATGCCTCATCTACACTATCATTTTCTATGTTTAGTGGACTATGAAAATGGGATAAAACTGTAATTTGGCTTTAGAATTAAAGAGATCATACCATAGGGAAAATGTGTACTAAGTTTCAATTTTATTTAACTTGTGGCTGGACAAACGGACAAACAAAGAGACGAACGGACGAACGTACGCACAGACCAGAAAAACAAATGGAGCATTAAAAACATTAATAATACATACGAATATTTGGTAATCGAGCCCATGTGTATGGTTCCAGAGGAAGCAGATTAAAATCTTAATTTGTCTTGATATATGCAGGCGGAAACACTTTTGAAATAGAACAAAAGAATCGAAGCTCTGTGTTTATCGAGAAAGCGATAAATGTTAACTGTAATGTTTGATATAGTAACAAAATTTTAAAAAGTTAATAGAAACAAATAAAACGACAATTTTCTTATTTTAAAAACACCATTTGCATAAGTTTTCAATGTATCTATTACATAGTAATGCAAAACAATAAGATATCAAGTCGACGACATGGTTCTTATCGGGGACTTTTATAGATGACTATGCGGTATGGGCTTTGCTCATTGTTGAAGGCCTTACGGTTATCTATAGTTGTTAATGTTTGTGTCATTTTGGTCTTTTCTAGATAGTTGTCTCATTGACAATAATACCACATCTTCTTTTTTATATATAGTATCTAAAGTTGGATGTAGAAAATGCATAACCTCCGATTTTTTTTTTTATCACGGACGGAGAACAAATCAATCTTTTAGTTCGGAAATTTTCGTGTCTGCCCTTCCATTATGTGAATCAAGAAAAAAATTCCGCAAAACAGGTAACGATTGTATCGAAAAGAGAAAAATCGAGTGCACCTTTTTATGTTAGGGCATGTTTGGGGTGTATATTTTGTCTTTAAAACGTACAAAGCAAGATAATTTTATATAGCATCTCGCTTCAGATTCTATCATTATTATATATCAAAGCTACAGGTTGACTTTATAACGTAAAAAAATGACAGTACGAAAAGATGAAATGTATGGGTCAAGTGAGATACCTATCTAATGAATCACAGCAACAGAGTAGGTGTGTTCGAATAGCTATTTTTTCAAAAAGTACTTGACGACAGTCTTTTAATTTGGGTGATGAAAATGGATATCTTCGAAAAAATATGATTTTCTTGTGTGTGATAACTAGGGTTTATAATCTTCAACCACTGAAAATGTTTAGTCTGCCCTTCCACGAAATATTTAATTAGAATTTTTTTAAATGCTTAAGAATTTTCAAAAATTCCATCTGACATCCGAACAGACAATATTTTTAAGTTGAATCAATGCAGACAAGATCATTAACTAATGCTCATTAGCTAGTAGATACATTTGTCTTTTAAAATATAACTGACATATAACGATCGATCGTAATGGTGCTATGTGGATACATTTATCAGTTATCAAGAGCAAAATTGGCAGAGCGTCATCCCTACAATGGCTTCCGTTTCTACGATTGTGAGCATGAACTGGCGTAATGGGGAGATAATTTTGAAGAAGTAGAATCCTGACTGTATGAATAACATTTCCGTATATATACAAATTGACAACGTTCCGCCTTGTGATACGCTTTTCGTACAATACTATTTTAAGGATCTACTTTGCTGGAGCTCACCTTCACTAGTTTATTCGAATGATATTTTCAAAATATTTCTTTTATTTTATTTGCACGACAAAATGAAAGACGATATAATATCAATGGGTGTACATGCAATTTTTTGGCATTTTTAAAAATGTTTATTTATTATATGTCATTAAAAGGAATCCCAGAAACAAACAAAAATCTTTTGTCGAGCAGTTGAAGGCTGTGCACCCCATTTTTTTTATTATGCTTGTAAGGTGTCATTTTATCGCGCTTTTGTGGCATGTTTTCCCTTCCTGTTCATTTGCATGTCTTTTGGCAATCATTTGATAGAAAAAGATAGTTATATAATTACGGATATTTCTTAGAATTTAGGGTCATCCTTTAAAAGTTACGGTCATCATTTACAAATTACGGTCATCTTAATAGCAGTTACGGTCAGCCTTGTTATGAATCGCTGATTCTGTTACGGTCATCTCGATTGTGATTTACGGTCATCTTGGCGATTTTTTCAAATCGAATTTCCCGTTTCATGCACATTTCTCAGAAGTAATTAGTGATTTCCGAGTGATTCTTTTATAAATTTACATCGTTTCAATGTATGATTTGTAAAGCAAAATGATATAGAAACACTTTAACAGACAATACAGAAAGTGACCTAATTTTTCATCCGACATCTTGGGATGACCGTGAATGCAGTTACGGTCATCAGCTTTACCCCAGTGAAGTACTCCATCTTCATTGTTAATACCGTCGTACTTGGTCGCCGTAGTTATCAACAAGATAGCGTCACAATGTCACAATCGAACTTCCAAGTAATCCCAAACGAACTTAAACGTTAACTCCAAAAAGACTTTTCGATTGTGTTGGTGGTATGATTTTCCAATCAATCAAATATCGAGAAATATCGAATTTCAGTATTTAGTAGTTTCATTTTGTCACATCGGTTACTTATTACGGAAGTAGAAATCTAACAAATGCGCTGTATGACTCCATGGTAATTTATGAAATCAAAAGTTTCGAAATGTCCCACGTTTTCTTTTTTACTGGTATAAGGACCGAAACAGTTAAAGAGCTATTCGTCCAAAAAGGGCCTGACAATATTATAACCAAAGTGCAATTCTACCTGAGAGAGTTGAAACCTTAGTTTCTAATAATTTATAAAATTATAATCGGACAATTAAAAATGTCTTTTATAAATCATGTCAGTGCCGGAGTACAAAAATGTACTAAAACTGTTTATAATAACCTATTTCTATAACTGACAAAATACTTACATCGTTTGCATAAACCATAGCAATAACTCCAAGAGGCCAGCAACAGCAGCAATAAACACAAAATGCCGGAACTTTCCAATCAAATGGTCTTTTGTCATATTCTCTAGTCTGAACTACAACATTTGTTGGTGTTACGTGTACCTAGTAAATGAACACAGGTTAGATTCTAGAAAATGATAGGAATGTTCTTTTGTTTGTTTCTTCTTATTGATACACACTGTTCAAATCATTTGTATTTCAACTGAAGAGAGAGGATACTAAAGGGGCATTCAACATGATACAATTCAAAAGTCGAAAACAAACTGCCAATGATACTTAGAACTAGTTTTATTTTCTTCTAGAAAAACAGGATTCGATTGTGTTAACAACAATTGTAACATATCTGTTGTCATCTGTGAATCATATATTCCATAACTGTCAAATAACTCGTTATGATACATTCTAGTCATATGAATGTAATGTTCTTATTGATGTATTCGTATTTTATAAAAAGTTCTTGTTTCTTCAGACACCAAGATAATAACAATGTTGTCATGTGTTTGCTTAGAACTCTATAGTCTGCCATCTTTATGAAGGGTTAACATATGTAAATTTACCACATTCATTGTACTTTCACATCACAAAACGATCTTCAGGCCATGAGCGATTGGAATTCGGTTTATACAGCTTGTGTTTCTTGTTTTAGGTGTGACTGTGCGACGGTTTGGTTTAAGAGTCTAATTCTGAATTCGTTTTATTTATTTATTGTTCAAAATGCTAATTGTTTGTTGTTGTTTTTTTTTACTCCTTTTCATTTCTACCATTCAGGAAGTGTGTACAACATTTAGATTTTAAAATTTCGTGTATATGTGTGTAAAGTGGAAACGATTTCACACATATACGATTGTCCCTTTATAAAATGGGGAATTAACAGTAGGGACCACTAAGTATCTCCTAAGAAAAAAACACGGATTGCTGGCTATCGTATTGTAACAGTAACAGTTTCCCTGTCTAACTTTTATAGTTTTCATGTTTCTAGCCAAAATAGCAAAAAAAAAATTAAAACTGTCATTAAAGGAGAAATACTCAATACAGAATTCATTGACTTTTTTTATAACATAAAGGTAGATTGGAGATCGCAGTTTGTTGATGATTTTAGCTGTTTACAGCTTTTCACTATTTGTTAAGAATTTCAGTATCAAAGCACTAAAAAGACGTAAGAACTTGGAAAAGAAGTCTTTTAAGGACAACAACTATCAAGAAGTACCGATTGTGTATTACGCACAGAAGGCAGAATTGTAGATCAGGAATTCGAACACTGTAATTTAGATAGGTATTTTTTTCTGTCATGCTGATATTCGACTTAATTTTTAAAAAATCAGAATATTCCATTATCGACCATGTTGTTCTGCTTGTCATGTGGCATATGTACAGAACTCATAGTTTATAAACTACATTCTCTTTGACTATTTGTTTTTTTAACTCAAAACAACAATGAGAGACACGTTGGCACATGCCAAATAAAGGCAATAACAAACACCCTTAGCTAAAAAAAATAAAGTCAACAGTGGTATACCGCTGTTCGAACACGACGACAAAATAATTTGATTTCGTGTAGGCAAAACATGTGAACAAAAAAAGGTTTCATTCATTTACACACTTACTCTATTGTCTTGCATTTTTTTCCTTCTAGTTTTTCTCGATAGTTTTCACACTGAAAATTAAGATAAAAAGAACAGACATTTAATATGAGTAAAACAGAAAAAAAATATTTCAATGATCACGTTGACTTGTTGTTGTTTATGTCTTTGCGCTTAAGTCATTTATGAATAGTTGGGTTACTAGTAGTAGTAATACATTTTACTTTTATATGATAGAATAACAGAGGATATGGTGATTACATCCAAAACACAAAATCAGTTCATGCAAAGCAAAAATAATACAAAAACAACTTCTTTTATACTTAAAGACGTTAACAGTTCAGGATTTAAAAAAAATGACAAATGATAAAATAACTATTTCTGAAAATCTTGTTATTATTGAACACGAGAGAAAATTGCATCTCACTCCCGCAACCCGAGGCTGTTTTGGTCAGGGATATTGTCGTTCGTTTTAAAGTGTGTGCCATGATCTTATCATTTTCTATGATTTAATTTATATTTCAATAAAAACAAATTTTTATTATACTATTCACTACCATGAATGATTTGGAAAAACACATTTTTTTTTATATCTCGTAGATACATTATGTACATGTAGTGCCCCTTTAAGAGGATTATTTTTTTTTTCGTTAAAAAGCAAAAATTAAATTGGTCTCTAAAATCATACAGAAAAGTGGCAGATATTTTATATAAACAAGTTTTATAATTTTTAAGTAGTTAGAAAGCACTGGAAAATGGAAAGATACACCCAAATCTCGCAGTTACATTTTGTTCTGGTTTAAATCTTTAATCTTTCTTCAGTACCTCAATGTTTTGTATAAAAATAAAGCATACAGTTGAAACCTAGCGTACATGCCAACAATACCACTTTTTGATTTAATCAAAACATTGATAAAGTCATCAAGTCAGAATACAAATTACCTTTTTCAATTGTATCGTACATGTTTGAATACTTGTATACGTATCCGATTTCAATTCTGTAACATATCTGTAGTTATAATGCACAGAAGGTAAGAAAGGTAATCAATCGAATATGATTATATCAGTGTATTTTGTTAGCCTAATTTCTTTTTTTTTTTAATAAAGAACCGTTCTGGTCTATGCAAAACAATGCACAGACAAAGAAAGAAGGTCACATCGATGATTTGAAAAACAAGTTTTACTTTGACTTATTAAACACAATGAACAAGGAAGTTAATCACAATCTTTTGACTTTGCCATTTGCCAAGGGACTTTCCGTTTGGAATTTTCCTCGGTATTCAGTATTTGTGTTATCTTACTTTCTATTAACTACAGGGGGCATTTATTATTACGATTTAAAAAGATTAAGTCAATTAACCACATGACTTTTAAATATGCGATAGAAATCATTCTATTCTAAGCGTCTGTATAGCTGGTAATACATTTCAAAATATAAGTAACCAGTTTATCATTCGTAGTGTATTATGAAATTTACAGCAAACAACCTCAATAGGAATACACATTTTATATATCAGTATTACCTAGGATTTTTCTTAAAATAATGGTTGTTTGTCATTTTTATAGAATGATTGAAAGCAAAAGGTTATTATGTAATTAAGGACAGTCCGTCAACAACACCTATGCATCTGCATGACCATTTAAGTCAATGCGTAGAAAATTTGTCAACACCGCAAATTAATTGATTGAATTACCGTATACCTGTTAATTTTCGCGGGGTGTATTTTCGCTTAATTTGGAGGATGAAAGACAAGATATGCGTACTTTCGGTACTTTCTAATAACTAAAGCGGGTTTTTTTTGGTCGAGAGGTCAATAACAGTTTATAATAGTTTAAACAACACAACTGTCAAAAGGTATTATATAATTTATGGAAACACTGTATGGCAAGTGTTATTTGAATTTTTCAACAAACTAAGGATTTTCTTATCCCAGGAATTGATTACCTTAGCCATATTTGGCACAACTTTTTTGAATTTTGGATCCTCAATGCTCTTCAACGTTGTACTTGTTTGGCTTTATAAACATTTTGATATAATTGTCACTGATGCGGTTATGCAGACGAAACGCGCGTCTGGCGTACTAAATTTTAATCCAAGTACCTTTGATAACTATTTACGAGACGTTTGTACACCTGTAACAAATAAGTCAGTACCGATATTCTGTTGGTTAACTGTTGCACAATATTGTCAATACATAAGACGTCATGTACTACATACAATAATCATTTAACCATATTAAACACGTGCCTGCCACTTTTTACTACTTTTAACTGCAATATTCAGATTCTGCCAACATATTCAATTGGGATTTAAGAATCCGCCAAAATAAGAATCGCTTAAATATTTTCGTATACTATGTTGCCCCGCAATTGCAAAATCTAACAACCGCTTAAATAACCATCTGTACGGTATTGTTGTTAACTTAACGCCAAATGACACATATGTTATATTTCATATAAAGACGAGACAACATTAATCATCCAACCCAAAAGGATTTGTGTGTGGTGATAGTTGATTTGCACCATGCCTACCCTCCTTCAGCAGGTGGCATCACCTCTAAAAGTAGTGAGGTTCGTGTTGCACATTTTTGTTTATGTTTCGATTTGGTGATTTCCGTAAATCTTTTGGAACATTCCATCTCATTTATTAAAGTAAAATCCTCTCTTCCATTAATAACTTAAGATGCACGCTGTTTAAAAATAACAGATTGCTATTATTTGCAGTTAATTTTATTGAATAGTGATACTTTAGTAGTATTTTTAAGGTAGATACCTCACTCGACCACATGATGATTAATAAATTGAAAATAAAACCTATAAATTTGGTGCGCCCAAAGCGATATCTTTATTTACCATCCTCAGTAATACTCAAACCCAAAAGAGTATCACTACCTCTATACCTGTTGTCCGTATGGACAAAGGGAACCTACACCTATTTGCCTCTTTCGGGCAACTTCGTTTGAGGGATTGGACCTCAAAGTTATTTTCTTAGACATTTCTAAATGTATCAACAGAGAAATTAGCCCTGATCAACGAATTTACACTTTGGGTATTTATCTTAATTGTGTTTTTGAATGACATTACATGTAGATCTGCTCCGAATAACCGTCTGACGTTGTGATGTCAAATTTACGGAAAATTGTGTGATTTTACGTAATAGCAGACAAATTTGCATACAAGTGTAAAAACGTCTACATAAAACTTATCAGTTGGAGCGTATATAGGTTGTTTTTTCTTTTTGTTATTCGAGCGTCACTGGTGGCTCTTTTGTGATTAAGGCGCGTCTTGCGTTTTAAAATATGAGCTTGGTATCTTTGTCATTCTTTGAAGAGTTTTTTCTTATAGTATGTCATTATGATGTTATTTATATTCACAAAAGCAACTTTTTTCAAAATACTGCATAAATTGGTGTCTTCGACGAATTTCAGAATGATCAAAAATACATGGTTTGTATACCTTGATGAACGGTTTTCTTTTTGATCTTTTATATTCGATTTCAAAAATTGCTTACTACGTCTTGTCTTACCATTCAAATTGAATAAAGATTTGAAGAGTATTTTACGTGTTTAAAAAGAGAGGCAAAGATAACGTATTTATTAAATAAATTAAGCTTTACCTTTTGATGTATCAACTACTGACGTTGTCCCGTAGTTTACTCAGGCCCGCAATCTTCTTTTTTTTATATATATATATATATATTACTACTGTATTGATCATATCCTTATGATTGGTCTAATTAAGAAACAGATAATATCTTTATTTTCATTTTTGGAAAACAAACAAATTCCTTGGTTGATCGAACTAGAAAAACAACTATGTCAATTTAAATTAAACATACTATTGTAACAATAGTTTTTTTGTTTTATATATGAGTGAGTGAATAGGGTAATATCAATAACTTAAGTTATTTGGTATGATAATATTCTTTCTAACTTTCACGCTTTTCAAAGGAAATGTAAACTAGCCATTCTGAAAAGTATTGTACTCATACTGTGTAAGATTAGTTCATATGAACTTATCTAAAAGGATATGAATTTATTTATCTGTCCGTTTTGTTTAAACAGAACAAGAATAATTCAGATATCTAGTTAGCTGAGTAGAAGGTTCCTCATTTACTTATGAGTGAACATATGCACGTTATACATTTTTGTAAGGCTGATTAATACAAGATGCAATTTCGTTTTCCTAGATCAATGTGTTCTCCCATTTATATTCCTATTGACGAGCGAGGAACAACAAAGAAAGGCTATGAACTCAAAGGCCTCCCAACAGCTACAATGTATTTGCTGGATTGCCTTCTGTATTCAACGTGGATTGTAGCACGTGGCTTGTAGTTATCTGAATACAGACAAAGTATATGTATAGAGATCTTTGAACGAATAGATTCGTTTTATTACAAAGTCGCCATATTTGTTTGTCAATACTACACACCTGCATTGTATTTGTCTTTCTGAATGTTTTTCGTCTGATTTATATACAGTTATTTTCCCATTCCGCACATTTTTGTCAAACATTTTTTGAATGAGGCGTTTTTAATTGCTCATCCGAAATATCGGAACGATCTTGTTTTTCTCGAAAATCATTGTTATTTAGAAATAAATACATATACAGGTACATGGGTACACTGGGATTAAGAAATATGTACACTCGTGAAGTGTACGACGAGAAATAAATGCCTAAATGACCTTGTTCACCTAATTCCTACTTAATGTATTACTACTGAGGAACACAAGCAGATATTTGGTTTATACAAGTTGGGATAAATTTGGTATTTTTGGTTAACCGTTTGGTACCTTCCTTCTCTTTAATAAGATCATCCAAGCTTGCCTGCCTGCCTGAAATTCCAATAACCAAATATAATATGGGGACGAAGTCCTCTATTGCAGAACAAAATTCAATAAAAAAAGTTTTAAAAATCGGGAAAATTTCCCAAATTTTTTTTTATTATACTAATGACCTCAAAATCGTTCAAAAATATGTCGGATCCGGAATGTCGCGTTTTTGAATTTCCGGATCTGCGCAGAAATCTACTTCCGTTTGCGGTCTTGTTTGCATGAGACTTTGAATAAAATGTCTATTTATCAGTCTAAGAAAGAGACTCAATAAAAATTCATTTTTAAAAATTGTTTGTTATAAAAAAAAAAAAGACGTAACCTAATGACAGTGTTTCTTTGTTTACATTGAATATGACGTCATAACGTCACAACTAAATCCCTAACAACAGAACCAAAATCGGAAACGTTACATGACAAATATGTTGTTGTCCCCGCAGATAAAGCCCAAAACAACATCGTTTTTGTGTGTAAAACTCATTAAATAAACTGCTTGATAAACGAATTAGGTATTGACAATTCACTTGGAAACTCAACATATACCCTCACGACACTTACCACAGAGGACATTCTGGATAATCATAGGTCTGTTCTGTGTTCCTTTGGAATTTCAACCAAAAATGAAGAACTGGATCTTCCATCACTGTATTAAATACCTAAACTACACAAGTGTCCTTACAAACAACGGTATATTGCTAGGTCTTCCAAGTGCTCCACGAAATCTCTTTATAAATTATTAACATCTATTTTATCAGCAATCAAAGACGGGCTTCAAAGTTATTGCCTATTCTAGAGGGGGCGTGAATCAGTTGTGGATACTTAAAAATTACAAAGATCTTTTAGAGTACATACAATCTAACTCTCTTTCATCTTGTAACAGTATTAAAACATTTGACTTTTCTAATCTTAACACAAGTATTCCACATTCCAAACTAAGAGAAAAATTGAAAGAGTTGGCATTGCTTTGCTTCATAAAAAAGAATGGCCAACGTAGATACAAGTTGCTTGTGTTAGGGAGAGATAAATCCTACTTTGTAAAGGACCACTCTGATTCAAACAAAAATTTCTCTGAAACTGATATTATCAAGATGCTTGATTTCTTGATTGACAACATATTTGTTACGTTCGGAGGACGTGTTTTTCAACAGACTGTCGGCATTCCAATGGGAACAAACTGTGCCCCTCTACTTGCCGACTTGTTTCTTTATTATTATGAGGCTAACTTCATGCAGGAACTTCTTAGGAAGAAAGATAAGAAGTTAGCAATATCCGTTAACTCTACTTTCCGCTATATAGATGATGTTCTTTCACTAAATAATTCAAAATTTGGTGACTATGTGGAACGCATCTATCCCATCGAGCTAGAGATAAAGGATACTACAGATACAGTTAAGTCGGCCTCATATCTTGACTAATATCTAGAAATTGACAATGAGGGTCGGTTGAAAACAAAACTTTACGACAAAAGAGATTATTTCAGTTTTCCAATTGTGAACTTTCCATTTCTAAGTAGCAACATTCCAGCAACACCTGCATACGGGGTATATATCTCCAAATTGATACGATATTCCCGTGGTTGCATTTCCTATCATGATTTTCTTGATAGAGGGTTGATTCTCACAAGGAAGCTATTAAACCAAAAGTTCCAAATGGTGAAGTTGAAATCATCCCTTTTAAATTTTACGGACGCCATCACGAGTTGGTTGACCGTTATGGAATAACCGTTTCACAAATGATATCGGATATGTTCCTTACGTCGTAACTATAATCCCCTTCCCTTTCATGAATGTGACCTAGGAACATAGGAAACTAAAGATTGTCATATAAATGAGAAGTTGGTGCGAAAATATAAAGTTACGGATCAAAGAAATCGTTTTCCAAAATCAGTTGATTTATCTGTATCCTTCAATATGAACACACAGTTGTAAAATTGGCTAAATATAAGATAGAGAAAGTTATATTTGAAGTAAGTTATATTTGAAGTCAATGAAAGGGTATTAATACATACTAGTAGTATCGAGTTAAGCGTTGTCTCTAAAATTAGTAGTTTAGAGTTGAAATGCCTTTACTATTAAACCATTATGCTTGAAATGTTTACACACACGCAAACATAGATTAAACGTTTTGGAAAAGTATCGTAAAAAAATGGGATTTTTTTTAATTTTCATTACTACGTTCACTTGTGACATTTTTATTCTTTGAAAATGATGTTTTCCTATGGAAAAAAGATAAATATCAAGAGTTGCCTCCCTTTATACATGACTATTTTATGTCTAAAAACTAGGTGGCAATAAATTTCAATAGTCTTCCATACAGAACAGTGTGTGTGGTGGTTAAAGGTTTTGTACGATATGTTTTTTTCTCAGATAACCGTAAAATAATCGAAAATCAAAAAGGATCCCTTCAATTACAGAATTACAAAACTAGTAATGCCAAAACATCGATTGCAACAACAAAGAAACAACAAAAAAGAAAAAAAATAGTTAATAAGGCTCATTCACATTAAATTTGGTTAATATCAAATTATTATAAGTATTTTAATGAACTATTATTGTCTTATAAGTATATTGTTTAGCTAGGTTTTATGTTATCAACGTTTGCATTGCGATGAATTCGCCCTTAAATAATTTTCCTGGTTGGCAAATAGAATTATAAGTTTTACCTAACAGAAAACCCTGGCCGTTTTTGGCATAACTTTTTTGAACTTTTGGTCCTCGATGCTGTTCAACTTTATACTTGTTTCGGCTTTCAAACTTTTGTATCTGGGCGTCACTAGTAAGCCTTGTGTGGACAAAATGCACTTCTGGCGTATTAAAATTTTAAACTTGTTGCCTTTTGTTAGCTATTATGCGTGTATTTCTTTGTCAGTTGTGTTCTCCTATTTATTAATATTGTAGTCCTGTAATGTTGTCATTTTAATGTTATATTTCACATAGCCATAAAAGAGGGAGATTTGGCATGCCACAAAACCAGGTTCAACCTACCATTTTTTTTCTTTAAAAATGTCCTGGACCAAGTCAGGAATATTTCCATTGTTATATGAAAGTTCGTTTCTGTGTGTGTTACATTTTGACGTTGTGTTTCCGTTGTGTCGTTTGTTTTCTCTTATTTTTGAGTGTGAATTTACATTACTGTAAGGCGTGTCACGGTACTTATCTATCCCAAATTCATGTATTTAGTTTTGATTTTATATTTGTTATTCTCATAGGATTTTATCTAAGGCTTAGTCCGTTTCTGTGTGTTACATTTTAATGTTGTTTCGTTGTTCTCCTCTTATATTTAATGCGTTTCCCTCAGTTTTAGTTTGTTACCCAGATTTTGTTATGAGTTTTGAACAGCGGTATACCACTGTTGCCTTTATTGAATAAAGTTCTGACATGTCCGTAAACCGAGAAATCAGTAAAATATGTTTTTCGTTGATATGATTATTACATTATTGGTTGTTTACATTTAACCGAAGAACATCTATGTTGTTTGGTAGAAAATACCCAAGTGTTTCAAATAACTTTAAAATATTATGAATTTATTGGAAATGAACACATCCATTATACGTCTGAAAATGCTATTCAATTTTACTTTTAGAACTTATATATGCAGTTAAATTAAATTAAATGAATTTATTAATGTTTACCATTTTTTATGCTAAGGATAATTGCAATCTTGCAACGTTTTTTTTTTGTTCGGTTTTTTTCTTGTTAAAGACATCTTTCGTTTTACAACTATCCATATACTTAGATTGAACAGTATCATAACTGAACTTCATCACGGCATATGGTTTGTAAAAATTATCAGCAAGGGCATTAATCGATCTTTAATGCGCCATAATTAATCATCATAATACACTGAAATGCAATGATGAGCTATGAATAAAGTATAGGGTGTATAGAGTAAACATGTACTTATATGTGAAAGCATTTCATAACCAAGAGTGTACGCATTTGTGAACAAATTGAATTTTAAAGATAAAGGATACTACAGATACAGTTAAGTGGGCTTGATATCTTGACTTGCATCTAGAAATTTACAATGAGGGTCGGTTGAAAACAAAACTTTACGACAAAAGATATGATTTCAGCTTTCCTATTGTGAACTTTCGATTTCTAAGGAGCAACATACAAGCAGCACCTGCAAACAGGGTATATATCTCCTAATTGAAACAATATTCCCGTGCTCGCATTTCCTTTCATGTTTTCTTGATAGATGGTTGCTGCTCACAAGGAAGCTATTAAACCGAGAGTTTCAAATGGTGAAGTTGAATCATCCTATCGTTAATTTTACGGACACCATCACGAGTTGGTTGACCGTTATGGAATAACCGTTTCACTAATGATATCGGATATGTTTCTTACGTCGTATCTACAATTCACTCCCCTTTCATGAATGTGACCTACCGAATTAGACTATTTACCGGATTTGTTATCACATAAGCAACACGATGGGTGCTACATGTGGAGCAGGATCTACTTACCCTTCCGGAGCACCTGAGATCACTCTTAGTTTTTTGGTTGGGTTTGTTGTTGCTTATTTTTTAGTTTTCTATGTTGTGACATGTGTTGTACTATTGTTTTTCTGTTTGTCTTTTTCATTTTTAGCCATGGCGTTGTCAGTTTTTTTTCGATTTATGAGTTTGACTGTTCCTCTTGTATCTTTCGTCCCTCGTTACAGTTTTGGGTAAAACCGTAAGTCTAGAGTGACTTCACCTCCTTTGCTTGAAGTTTACCTTTGTGTGTTATTAGACGTCGCTTCTGTTTATTTGAAAATTCGAGCACTGAATACCTTTTCTCTTGTCTTCCTTGTTTATCATTTTTAGATTTTTTGGAATTCAATGTAGTAATTTTTCTACTAAAACCATAATACTGTTATAATTGACAAAAGTGCACACGATGTATTAATTGAAACCTGTTTCTATTTCTGGTACTACAAATCTAATGAGTTGGATTGATATTTAAATAAGCAGTCGTTATTCCAATGGGAAATAATTGTGCATCCATAATGGCTGACTTGTTTTGTACTAAAATTGGAATAAAAATTTAGACGGAACATTCACAAGAACAATAAAAAAACTTACAAATTAACAACTTCATATTTCTCAACAATAGCATACCCTCTTTCCTCTCGTATTTCATATACATATATCAATTCATATGTAATAAGCTCGTTCGTATTCGAAATACATTATCAAGGGGTGGTATTCTTACACAAAAAATGCGGCAGGCACTAGCATTCTGTTTTTGATATTATCAATTATTCTTAATTTACGTTTTGTTTCTTTCTATTTCTGAAATCATTCATTTTCTACAAATGAATTGATCCCTTAATCTTTACTTTTAGACACCTTTCAACCGGTATCATTTTTGACCATATGAAAGTGAGTTCTAAAAAGAAGTTTTTAATATGAGTAGTTTTAAAGAAAAATGTAAATCTTGTATAAACTATTTTGGCAGATAAAAACAAAAAAAATGTTTTTAAAGCAGAGTTAATATTAAATTCACAGAAACGTTAACCATTAGTTTTCAAACAATATGTGCAGGACGTAAATTCTGAGGTACATGTAGGTACTCAACCAGTTTTCTTTTGTCAAAGGAAGCTCTTTCAAATGTTCAAAGGTCTCCAATAACAAATGTATCATAGGTAATATGTACTTTAATATGAACTAGGTATAAGAATGGTCTTTATTATCTAATACGCAACTGATGCATAAATGCTGTCTGCCTGAATTTTTTTTATTTTTAGTATTTTTCGGTCATAAATCAGACAGTTGGATGTGTCGTTTTAAATCTTTTCTAGTTGGTGATGCCAGGTATTTTTACAGCGAATGTTACAGTATCGGTCTTGCTTTTCGTTGAAGGGCGTTTGATTATTTTAAAATTCAACATTTTAATTATTATATTAGATATACCACAGAAATATTCACAAATCAATGATTAAATGTGTCATGTCATATTTCATCAACACAATCATTGTATTCTGAACGCAATGACACGATTGACATCTCAGTCTCTTGCACACATATTTTGTTCTTGCATTCATATAACATAACACAAAAATTCAAACAATTAAGTCATAGTGTTTTGTATAGTGTATAGAATAAGAATGATATGATCAACATAACTGGGGGAAACATTATCAGACAACAGATAATATGACAGAACAAACATTTATATCTTTAAAAAATCAAATTAAACTAACTGTTCAATAAAGCTTTTATAAAAATTCTTCGACTGTTTTATAATTTATCGGGGCCTTTTATAGCTGACTATGCGGTATGGGCTTTGCTCATTGTTGAAGACCGAACGGTGACCTACAGTTGTTAGTCTTTTTGGTCTTTTGTGGATAGTTGTCTCATTGGCAATCATACCACATCTTCTTTTTTATATGAATACTTATTCATATGATTTTGTATTTATGTTATCAGAGTTAATATTATCAAATAAAACTGACAACTTTTGTGGCATAAACGTATAAACTTCTATTATAGATTGCCTTATTTTGATAGAATCGTATCCTTGAAAAAGACATTGTAAAAGAAGTCATTGTTTTATTCAGTAATGTATTTGGCAATTAACTACATTTTCACGGTTCGCATTTTGTTAGTATGGTTACCAGGATTAATAAGCTATGTATATGGTCTTAAATTAGTCCGTGGCAATTTTGACAGCCTACCGATGTTCAAAACCCGTATATAGCTGTGTCATTGACGTGCTAGTTCACTAGTTGACAATATCGAGAATACATTTCAACCTACGCATACACCAGTATTCTAGTTTCACGTCCACTGATCTTGTCTCTCACTTTTAAAAACTCCCGTGTTTTACGAAAATAACAGTCAGTTCTTTGAATTGCATTCCCAGTAACTATAACCGGCTAAATACTATTTTCCTGCGCCTGCAACATATTCACAATATTGCTGGTGCTGTTAAAACAACTATTTACATGTAAATAGAAATATGCTGTTTTCTGGCTTGAATTAATATTTTCTAATCAGAACCCGCAAAATAGCATATTTTTTCCATAGTACCCTTGCATCAGGAAGTTGATAGTCAACAACACGATAACGAAATGCATTAATACCGAGTAATGTCAAAAGTCATTCCAACAAAAGAAACTTTATAGCAGGAAAACAAGTTACTGTGGTACTAATGTAAAATTAAAATCTGCTTAATTGCAGATCCTAAATATCTACTCCAGAACGTTTGGTATTATTTGTAAATATGAAAGAAAGAAGATGTGGTATGATTGTCAATAAGACAAGTCTCCACAAGATACCAAAATTACACAGAAATTAATAACTATAGGTCACCGTACGGCCTTCAACAATGAGCAAAGCCCATACCGCATAGTCAGCTACATGTAAATCAATTCAAACGAGAAAACTAGCGGCCTAATTTATGTACAAATATGAACGGAAAACAAATATGTAACACATAAACAAACGACAATCACTGGATAAGAGGCTCCTGAGTTTGGACAGGCACATACATTCAGAATGTGGCAGATTTCAACCTGTTAGCGGGTTCTCACCCCTCCCCTAACATGAGACAGTGGTATAACAGTACAACATAAAAACGAACTAAAAAATTCAGCCGAAAAGGCTTAGCTCATCAGACGGATAAAAATACAAGTGGACGTGGTAAGGTACTCGTACATCCAAACATCAAAAAGAAACTAGATACAGATCTGAGAGAACTCGCAGTTAACTGACAGCTACTTCAAAGTCTTAAACAACTAATAAAAAAAATCGTATATCTAAGACCAAGTTTATTTATGAAGTCGTGGTATTTACCGAAACGTTATTTAACAGAACCCTGACTTATTACGTTTTTGCTCACACACCAATGACGTTTTACAAAGACAAGCATCTGCAAGCTCTTGAATAGCGTTTTGTAATGTATACTTTGTACACGGCTAAAATTTGTATATTGAGGTAAAGAAAATGTATAATTATACTGCAAAATTTAATCATATCATTTGTCATAGATTCTGGTACGGACATTATACTGCTGACGTCAAATTCGAAGTTAATGTCTAAAAATGATGTGGATGATGCTGTAACTGTATTTTTTTCAATCTCTAGTTCAGGAGGATATATCAATGGGACCCAAGTAGAAAAGCTTGGATTGCTTTGGCAAGAACATCATCAAGATATATATACCCGTTTGTGAAATTAAATAATTCAGCTTCATTGATCTTCCTATCTTTTACAGCGAACAGTGGTATACTTTTGTTGCGTTTATTTACAATTGTTTGACGCAACTCCAACTAATGTGCAGTTAAAGAAGGCCGTCCAAGAGAGGTGAACAGTTGGATCTCAAAGAAATACTTCCACATTTAACAAATATGCTGTCAATGAGAAACTCTAGTATACTGTTCACTTGTCATTCGGTGTAAATAAAATGACGCAGGTTTGAATTTCAGGCTCATTTTAAACCTTTTTTTTAAGCGTACAGCACCATTTTATTGACGAAAGCATTGTGCATTATTTCTGTAAGACAGGTTTTTAATATAACATGTAGAATGGGGTGTAGAGTGTTGAAAAATCGAAAGTTGATGAAACTTATTTCAGAAAATGACCGAGATTTCACATTTTTCAGAAGCTCTTTAGAGTTCTTACCATTCATACGAGTAATGCCACTACATAGAAATTCTATCACTACAGACAAATTTTTTTTTGTAAATCTAACAAACAATTCTTATGTTAATGAGACTGTAATGTACCGTTGTTGAAACGAATCCTTGTGGAGTAACAGTTTCAAATACAAGTGAGGGAGGTCCTCACATTTGTTTGTATATCGAAAAATTTAATGTGGCCATAAAGTTCTTGTGATTTGACCAGAGCACATCTTTTGTTTTTCAAATTTTACATTTTGATCGCGGGATTTAATTTATCTGAGTGATCAATTATCCATTAGTCAAGGGTGACATTCCTTTTTGATTATCTAAGTGCTCAATTATCAATTAGTCAAGGGTGAAATTCCTTGTATGACTTTAAGAAAATATGACAGAACATTTAATCGCATTTTTAGCCACTCATTATTATAAAGTTGAAAATTTAAAATAACCATGGATGCAATTAAAGCAAACAATTACATGTTAGCAGCTTGAGGCTTTTAGTTAAAATATTTCAAAACTGGCAAAGTTGATCACCCACAGAACCATATGCATTTTACTGTTGTTGTTTGGGCATCATTATGTACATTTATAATCCCCAACATACATATGATTACCATGGTCGTTGAAAATATGTCGATATGAAATGTATACATGAGCTTGTTAAGCAGTTCAATCATTCGTCTCAGTTGGTAGAACGGTTGGTATGGTATGTAATCGTGAAACTTAATTCTATTTAGCGGTTGAGAGAACAACCATAACTTTGCATTTATCATTTCAATTAAG
This sequence comes from Mytilus edulis, assembly GCF_963676685.1. Taxonomy (NCBI): domain Eukaryota; kingdom Metazoa; phylum Mollusca; class Bivalvia; order Mytilida; family Mytilidae; genus Mytilus; species Mytilus edulis. The sequence continues at coordinate 34,946,608 of NC_092350.1, forward strand.
GTACTTAAAAATTCCGATCATCACACTGATTATTATTGCGGAAAATTCGTAAAAATATGCCATGTTGTTAAAGCAGTCAGACAAGAATGGTTTGCTCGCATACATTTTTAAAATACAAAAAAAAAACAAGTATGCATGAGAACATCAAGTCTTATCTATATGCGGATTTGCGTAAATGAATATTTATCTCAAATATCGTTTGCATTCCGTTCATTTGAATACTTTTAGAAGAAGTATGCATAACAATAGACGTATCTAAATCATATAATTTTGAAATGCTACATAGAAATGACTGCAACGTTCTTTGATATGTTTATTAAAATGATATTCTGAATAATGTACTTTCCATTCAAAGCAACATAAAATATGCATCAGTATTGTAAATTTCTAAAAAATAAAAGAATCACTAGAGAATTCTGCGCAACGGAATCATCAACAGATTTAAAACTTCCGTTACCTGTTTTCATGCCTTTACAGCAGTTTAAAATTTCTCTGCAATCTGTTCTAAATTTTGTATCTAGAAATCCATAAATAAACGGATTCACCACATGGTTGATGGCAAAAGTTTTTTCAATAATATTTCGGACAGGTAATGAAATGAACATTCCGATATATTCTTCCACATATATTGCTTCTAGAACATTTTTTGTCAATGTTGTTACGCTTATTATAAAAAAAAAACACACTTACAATTACTGCGATAAGAGTACTTTTATAGCTAGTTCTGTCCCCTGCATTGACAACGGCTTTATTATTTTGCTGTTTTGCATCTTTTATGATTATATTCAGTATTGGATCTGTCACAAGTTGTATTATCCTCAGTAGATATAAAACTAATGACACTTGTTTGATTTTTCAACTGATGTTTTGATCTAAATCTCTTTAAAAATTGGATATTTGTCGTCCTATAAATATGTATTGTATTACTACACTTGCAATATTAGCTATTGAAATCATAAGGAGGTCTGCGTTGTAATATATTACTAGTTTACTCCCTAGAAACTTATCAGCAATTGAACAATCGTGTCCAGTATGATTATCACCAAATCTTACGGTTTGAATTCCTATGATTAACAAATTTGGTATTGTAACACTTACAGGTTGCAATTCTGTAAATATTGACAATGCAATTTCCCATAGGAACTCCTTTTACGGCTAAAACTGTACCACTTTTGAAAAAAATCTTATCCTAAAATTGAAAGTTCATATGCACCACAATTGATTTCACAGGTCAAAATATAGGGCTGTGCGGCATATTTTTAACGTTGATATGCCCTGAACTTCTCAGAGTTTAAACTAACACTAATTTTCTTAACTACCCCTACCTCGAATGAAAGGTTACCACAGATTTCAATGTAAACAATATGCACATGTTTAATTACTGGTAACATTCCCAAATTATGTCTCTGTGAGATGGAACACAGAGAGCATAACTGGGAACCAGTATGTAAACAAACTTAATTTTCTATGAATATTCAAGATCTCTCCAATAGAGGCGTGATTTGAGAAACAGCTGTATTTACAAAGTGCAACCTACAAATGTATTGATGCAAGGCATATAGCTATTATACACATTAGGGCTATTCTCGCTGACATTTGAATTTGGAGAGGACGGCAAACTCGTCTAAACCGTTCTATTGTCATAATATGTATGATAGACAAAGAATTAAAAACAAAGAAATAGTTAAATGTTCATAATATTTAACAAATCCACATTTTTGGAAAATTCAAATGAATCAAAAGATCATAAAACTCAAAGGGAAGAGTTATGACGCACACTAAGAGATCACAAACAGCCATGGCAAGTATAATTGTCATTTGCGCACTAGGTCTGCGCTTCATACTATAAACCACGAGTACAAGTATGTTTCCAGAAATACCTATCATTGTTAAAAATCCAATAAAAACCATGGGTGCCATCAATGGAAACGGATATGCTTCAATAGGATTTGTGTTAATTTTATATGTCGTTAGGGTAATTGATGAGTTAAACACGTTTACGGTACTTTTTATTCAGTATAAATCATTTGGTATAATCACTTACATGTTCAGTTGACGTGATTCAATTATAAAGATGTCCAATCAATGGCTTACGTCGAAATACTCAACAAATAATTCGTCATAAAATTAATTAAAACACTATGGCTTTTTTCAAGGCTCTGGTTGTCAAATTATTTCTCCCTGTTTTACAAAGATACTCATCATAAACATGCAAAAAATATGAAGGGTGTAACATATCCATAACATAGACGGTATCAAGGATTGTATGCTTTAATAAGAAATGTTCGGTTTTCCATTTTTCAGCATTTTAACTGTCAGATGAATGAGCTCATAACACACACAGAATATTAATACAGTCGCCCTAATGTATGATAGAACATTTAATATGTTAATTCACGTTATGATCACTGAACTACGTTAATTACAAGTATATGACTTGTGTCTAAAATAAAATAATTTGGGTTGCAGTCATTAATTGTTTGAACTCGATATGTACTTGACATTAGAAGCACATGAGACGCACCCTCGTATCACTAATGGGTTTTGTTGTCTTCTAGCATTGTTTAGTTGCTAGAAATATATAATTTCAATTAAGCTTTGATTGAACATTTTTCGAAATAAAATTAAAAAAAAACTGGTTTAGGGAGTAGCATCTATATATAGTACCAGGTATTTCATTTTCTACAATATTAAGTCATAATTCATACTGATAAACTAAAATTTCGAGATATTGGACATGTTTGAATTTAACGCATATGCTCTCACTGTCTGGTGAAAAATCGTATTGAATGTATTCCCTCTAGAACATATTGTTCATTTTCCACACATTCGCAAATAGCGAAATAGTGTTTTCATCTTATTTTCTCAGATTGAAATTCGATTTGGGAAATTTACCTGTTTGGCATCTTTTCTGCAATTTTGGACAATAGTTTGTTTGAAAACTCTCCATCTATGATCTTTGAAGGTCTTATTTATTGCGGAAATCATTTGGGAAAATCCAAATCAGTTTTTACTTTGATCGCGTGGTTTTGTCCAATTAATCACTGGCTTTTAATTGCTTCGGTTTGAGAATTTATATTTACGGTAAATCGTTAAAGAACAGCGAACGCACGAAATAAATACAGCAAGTTTTATTTTTTGTATTGTCTGGCTATGACTCCACAAACAATAAAATGTAGAAAGTAAAGGTAAATATAGTCATTATGTGTTCAAAGGTAACTACACCGAATACAAATTCAACAGGCGTAATAGTTTAAAGAATAATCAGCAGGGTTCGGTTTCCAAAAGTAAATGCTGACGTCAAAAGTTTATTTCTTCATCACTGATTAAAAAATGTGTTTTCCTTTTTGTTTTCATTTGTTATATGGGACATAAAGTAGACATCCGATTTATCAAATGCCACTTTCGTTGTCATATATAATCTTATTTAATACTTGTTTAAAAATGTTTCGTTTCTGTGTACTTGTATTTGTTATAAGGGAGATAGTTAGCTACTTTAAGTTTACACGTCTATTTCTGGAGCAACAACAAATTTGCTTCTAAAAGTATATAGTTTCTATGCACTTTTCAAGAACCTTTTTTTTATTTGGTCATTGCCATTTTCAGTTCAGTCCTGCTTCCGTCACTAATACATACTCACCGCTATGAAATAACAAATACTTAAGAAGTTGTAAAAATTATAGGGAAAACCATTCAACAAGTATTTCTTTCAAATATTGAACTAGATAAGAATTTCATTCAACAGAAAGGCCAACAAATCACCAGAACGAAATCAGCAGATCTACTGATAAATAAATCATTCGACGAACATAATGATATACTATCCCAGCAAACTAGAGGATCAATTCCGTCCGTCTTGCTCACTTGGCTTTAATGAATTCCTGTAATTTTAATAAAATGGTGCAATACATACGGTATCAATCCAATTAAGAAGGCTAAGTATAAAAGGTGTATTTTTATGTCTACCTTACTTAGTTAAAATATATGCTACAGTAAAAAGCTGTTTTGAACACATTTTCAAAATAGAAAATCAAATGTTCAACTTGTCTTCAACGTTTGGTGGGAAATCATCATTTATTTTAGACAAAATCTTAATTATTGAGTCTTTGTTATACTTCTAATGTGATCTCGGTGGCATCATGGAAGTGTAGCAATACTGACGATATAAATTTCTATAAAAAATTGCAAATAGAAAACTGCACTCATCATCTGTACGTTCTTACATTGCATCAGTTTAATATGAATCAGTATTGTCCTGAATTCTTGTTTTGATTTAAAATTATCTATATTTATGTTAAAGATTAGCACATGATGCACTTAATAATGAAGAACAGCAGAGACGCTGCTCCACCGTAGTTTCCCGCATGACAAATATAATATCATTAATAATTCAAATCGGTAAAATAATAGAAAATGGGAAAAAAAGTTCTGGATGATTGTTACTGCGACAGTTCGAAGATATACGATCAAACAAATTATGATTTTGTCCGTAATTATTTTGAAGGGTTTACATAACCTTACATGGAACCATTTTGAATTATTTGTTGAATAGCTTCCATGTAAGCAGCAATCATATTTCAAGAAATCATGTTTGGAAACACAATCTCTCTCGTATGAACTGATATAATCAAAGAGCCGCTAGATTGTAGCATAAGTAATATTACCAAAATGCCGACCCCCGAGGGAAATTTAAAACGGAAAGTCCATAACAAAATGGCAAATTAAAAAGTTTTGACACATCAAACTAATCTATAAAAAAAACTTGCATATTCCTGACTTGTATAGTCATGGATTGCATTTTCATTTGGACTCCTGTTTGGATTATACTTAATTTATATCCGTCCCCTCTTTCAGAAACCAAAACCCAAAAATGTAAAAATATCTATAATTATCAACAAAAACAATTATTCATTTTAAAAACAAAACACACACTTCCTTGTGTTTTATGTCTTAATTCACAGTTTCACTGCTTCTAGTCTTAAGATCTATAAAGTTGTAATTGGACAGGTGCTACCTGATGACATGAGTTTTTTTTAAAGTTATCGGTGAATCGAACGTTTTGGTAATCTGATGTATGACTGTAAATACTTACGGTACATCGTAAGACCACGGGTAGTACAAACCCAACTATTAAACTCTATATCGGTGATGATGGAATGGTCTACACACTAAAATGAAAAGTTCGTATGGGTTACATTTAGTCATCTTTTTGTCTTAATATTCAGTTTTCAGAACACCGTTAATCCCAATCTCTAAAAGTGTATCAAAATATTTAATAGATCCCTCTGTTTTTAAAGCGTTGAAGAGTATTATAAATTTTTAAAAAACGTGTGCCAAATCTGGTTTAATGCCATATTTACTTGTAGGTTGACAAACCGGAATATCGCGACAGTCTGTTAGAAACCATTAACCACACAACTGTATCAACAAACATCATGTTGATATTGGAATCATATAGTATATTGCATGGCAATGATCTGATGATTCAGAACTCTTTTCTTTTTAACAAATTATGATTTATCCATTCTGTTTGGACCACACAGTAAATAAAAAAACAAATTAAAGTCAAGTATGCGTATCAGATAAGTTCTTTAATTACGTTGAATACGATACGATTCTCTGCAAATTCATAAATTATGAATCATAGAGAACAGACAAACTAAATTCCGGTAAAGGATATAAGCCGATAACAGTCCATTCTGTAACATATTAGGCATGTCTGAGGCCGCAGTCCGAAAATATTGACAAAATAAAAGATTTTCGTTTTAAAGTATATGTATGAATTTGTTTACGGTAGAAACTGTGCTTATTCGCCAAATAAATCAATCTTTAGATTTTTCCGTAAATTTTTATTTTCCCGCGTTTTTCCGCTATCACTTTCTTGCAGTAAGCCTAAAATATGACGTTAGGGTACAGTAACGTCATAATACAGAGCCAGTCTTGATGAAAAAATATGCCATGAAACTGAACGTATATTTCTACGATTTCGCGTGGCATTGAAAGGGTTAAAACAACAAAAAAGTGAAAACGTGCAATCAAATAAAAAAAACTTATTTTCATCAAGTGTGAAAATTGTTTGTTAATAAGCTTTCTTTACATTAAAAATGTATCCTACATGAAGGCCCTATTAACAGTAGCTCAACTTTAACAAGAGAAAAAAAAGTACAGCTGACATAAACATTGTCAACATGTGTTGCTAAATGTAGATTAAGAATCAGGGTATGCGCATTATGATTGTTTGAGTGCGAAGGGACTACTCATAATATGTTCAGTGAAAACCTTTACATGCATTTTGTGTTCCAAAATGGATACAGGTGGAAAGTATATTCCTAATGTAAATAAAAAATAAAGTGATGTCGATTTTAGTGAATGTGCTGTATTCAGATATATCGATTTTAGTGTGGATTAAAAAGAGGATACAGTTTTAACAGTTAATAATTGCAAGTTTTATATATAATTTGTTTTAGTGGTAGTATTTCACATTGTAGTCCTCTCCTATTAGCTTCTTTTTTCTAATCGGGTTTCATTTTTTCCATGTAAATGAGAGAAAAAAAAGAAAAGCACACGTTCACGTTGAACCATATTGAGTGCACAGTAGCCGATTTGGTTTCAAATATATAACAAGCGATAGCCTTTCAAAAAGTGCTATATTCGACTCCTAGCTGATGAAAATGGAAAGTGCTCTCGCTTTTTAGATTAATTCATTTACTAGAATAGCCACGTGCATCAATCAACAAATTTTAACACACACGTGAGGTCATACGTTATGAAGTAGTATCGTTTAACGTTGTTGTTTACTCCAGAAGATTCGTCTATTTATAGATAAAAGTTACCTGTGTAAAATCTAATTGCTAACAAAGAGACGACAAATCCGATACTCTACGGGATTGAAGGACATTTACTAGGTTTGGATTGTTCTAACCAATCAATAAATTTTGATTATTCACGTCTCGTAATATCTTCCAATCAGGTAGCAAGAAAAATTCACGCCCTAAGTGTCCATCTTTCAATTCTTAATATCGACTCCTAGGAGTCGATAATTATATATTATGGACTAAAAATGTGTCGAGGTGTTTGATTGGATAACAACACAGAGATGATCAGAGATGTCAGTATATATTCCGGACACTACCGGGGTATATACGACATTTTTATCCTTAATTAGAACCTCAAAACGTCATCATAACACCGGTTACTGTGTGACCTAGTCAACATGGTCAAAAGTCATACCGAGCACTAAGGAATGTCAGAGGCTCACAGAGGGACAATAATGACGTGTTTCAGTCAATAATACATTTTTAATATATATATACAAAATCACGCAATTTACACTTTTAATACTTTAATTTAATGTTAAAAGTGTTATTATAAATTATTACAATCACGATAAAATCATGTTCAAAGCAAATTAGAAAATCCCTCACGTATACCGAACATCTCAGGTTGGGTTTTTAATATAATTATGTGTTGTAAAAAAAAAACCCTCACACACATACAAACACAAAATATGATATCTAAAAACTTTATTGAAACTATTTGTTAACGGAAAAAAATTGCAAAAAAGGTGCATTTAAATGGATTCCTCAAAAAAATTAAAGAAACAATGAACATGTAATGCATTGTGAATGATCGACAAATACCTGCATTGGAAAACAACATTAAGTCAGGGGTAATCCGTAATATATATATAATTCAGGTTTCAAACAGGGTATATACTGTGATATCCCGGCTTAGGGCTTATATCCCTTCGCCTTCAGTTCAGGGAATGTAAACTCTAAGCCGGGAATGTCACAGTATATACCCTGTTTGAGACCTGAATAGCATATAATGATTAAATTAAGAGATAACAACGTGCAATCATTTGAAATTATTTTGTTGATCATCGGAACTTTCAAAACAATGTTATTGTTTACCCAAGCAGTACAACCGGATTATCCCCTCCCATTTTCATCTATTTTTTTCCTGGAAGGTCGTTTTATATCTTTTTTCCGCGTTAATTTGTATATAGATGTCCCTTGTGGTTTTTTTTATGTTAAAAGAACATACTTTTGTCTGTTAATTTCCTTTTGCCAAAAAAAAAAACCTTTTTATTTTCTTTTATAACATACAACGGTTACTACGCACAAAGTGCGAATCGAACACACGATTGATTTGTAAAACATATAAGATGCGGTAACGTTTCCCCCTATTCTGCTTAAGTTCCCATATTCATCGTCGTTTATTAGCGAAATGTTGCATTATATTCATATTCAAGCAATAATATTAGACTAAAAAACAACAACTTGTAAATCAACGCCGAAACCTGAAAATTATGAAAACTATTGTGGTCCACTAGTTCATGAAGCAAGTTCTAGATTTGCATTTTTTTACACAGGGTGAGTTTTATGTTGTTTATGGTCCTTGTTTTGCGGCATAATCGATCAAAGTAAGAAACATTACTTAATTGTTTTTTTTTTTCATTTTAATTGAAGATGGCAATGATGTTAGGAAGAATAACAGCAACACAAGAGGTCAATATTGTTAACCAAAGACGGACGATTATAAATCGTTTGGAAGTGTTAAAATCAATTTGAAAGTGATTTTTGTTTTCAAGAAACTGTTTTGACGATTGAAAAAATTAATGTTTTTGAAGGTGACTTTAATAAAATGTTTTCTTGTAATTGTCATTTGGTATTTGCTTGTATTTATTCTATTCACATGATCGAAACAATTGGCGGAACTGGTAGCTTTTTTTCAGTGATTGGGCTATCATTTAGCTGTAGGAATCAGTTATGCTACATTCAGCTGTCTAATATTTTTTTAAGAAAGAGGAGGGCTATTCTTAAAAATATTGGACAGTTAAAGGTAACACAATGGTTTTTCGCAGGTAAATGATAGTTCAATCACTGAAACAAAGAACGAGTACAACAATAGAATGACGTCACAACAATATTTTAAGCTCTCTTATAAAAATCCTCGTGTGTGTCCAAATGCAATCCAAATAATAAACTGCCGTAAACAAATTGAAATAAAATCATCATAGGAAAACATAATGTCATAAACAAAGACGGGCGGCAAATATATTTAGCGCAGTAAACGTCAATAATTATATATAAAAATAGCTTTTACAAAAAGCTTACCAATAAATTAAATAGTGGCAGCCATGTGACAATGTGTACACTATTAGTTCTTATATAAATGTATCTTCTACCAACTATTCAAAATAAGAATAAGAATAAATATAATTCTTACACTGCCCAACGTGAAATTCTACAGTTTCACAAAAAAATCTTAACACACAAATAATATATACAATCTATAAATCTAAACCTTCTAGTAAACATAGTTTTGTAATTGGTCTTACTAATTCTGATTTGTGAGTTTTGACAATACAGCTACGCACATGCCCATCGCGACCCACTTCCACCTCGGTACCTCTGCCCAAAGGTCATTGTTTTCTTTGCACATTCTTCTCAGCCACTAGTACGAGATAGCCTTTTCGTATATCATTGTTCGATCTTTGCCATTTTGGGCGCATCTGCAATGTTTGAAGATACTCGCGAATCCATCTTTTCCAGAACACGTTTGCAAGATATTGGACCTGTTTCCACCATCTGTTAGCATAAATCTGTCTGTTTGAAGATACCACCGGGAATACAGGAATTTGACTTCATTAATAGTAACATATTTGGTGCGAGTTCAGATTGGTCGTTGGGATCATCGCTCACTGGCGTAATAGTTCTGTCATTTCTCAACCTCATCCATCAATGTTTTAAGCTGTTCATCATTTAGAAGCTGTTCCTTTACTAACGCTTTCAAAGTTGTACGAGTGGACCGAATTTAACGCTCCCATTAATCTACCATTTGACTTGCTAAAAGTAGATTAAAATGCCATTCGATCTCCTGTTGTAACATATGTCTTCCAATTTTTATTGGTTCCATTCTTTTATTGATTAGTTCCATTGTCGTTGTACACCTTTTCTGTTACACCTCGTCGGTTTATAAAGCGTTGACAAGCGGATATACGACTCCATCTTTTAAGGTATTGGCTACTTCTAGATGAACCGCTCTGGTTGTGAGACATGTAAAAAGGCAACACTATCTTTTTACGTGTAAACGACCTAGCTTAACCAAAAGAGGTTCAAAATAATCGATTTGAAAAATGTAAATGGGAGTTTGTCGACAGTCATGTCTTCATCAGGAAGAGGTGCCCTTTATTGTACACAGAGTGGATGGTGACGTTTACATGGAATACAGCATCCGATTACTTTCTTAACAAGACTAGGTTTTTTTTAAAGTTCAGTATTTCATCCGTGTGGCTGCAAGCACTGTTGTCTTCCTACGTGACCCTGATGTTCGTGATAGAAACTAATAATTAACGAATTACCGTGATGATTATCTGGTAAGATTATGGGGTATTCATCAAGGTTTTGGGTACTTAAGCGTCCTTTTTCTCGGATATTCTCATTATCCAGTACGGGATTAAGAGAAGTGATACGGCTGTCTTTTTTCACGGACGTATCCTTCTTATTTTTGATTATTTCCTCCTTGAAGCAAGTTAATTGAATATTGACTAATATTACATTGGTAGCCTTTTTCAGTTCTGACAAAGTGAGATCACACGTTCTGCACTGAACTTGCTGAATAAGGTAGCGTTGTCTGTAATAAAACTTGAACCTAATCAACCACGCGGTTGCTCGTAATAGTTTTATCCAGTCGGAGAAATAGTTCATTAGATAATCAGTGGTGTTGTTTGTCATAGCGTGGATCGCCGCCACCTTCTTAAGTGCGGTGAAATTTTCAGTTACTTCTTGAAGCTCGTTGCTTAAGTCTTGTTGCCAGTATCTTGAATCTTCCAAGAGAAGGTTCGGACCATTTGACCATATATTTAGTTTCTTACTATCACAAGCATCTATTCCGCTTGATGCTATGTCCGCGGGATTCGAAGGTGAATCCACATGACGCCATTCATTTAGACTAGTTGTCTTGTGGATTATTCTTAATCTATTAGCTACAAATGTTTTAAATCGCCGTGATGTATTTCTAATGTAGCCCAACACTATATATAGTCGAGTCTGTCCAGAAGGTAACGTTATCAATTTTTATTTCAAGTTCATCATTCAGGAATTGGTATAAGCGGCATGCAGTGACAGCTCCTGATGATTCAAGTCTTGGTATTGACATCTGTTTGATTGGTGCCAATCGTGCCTTTCCTATTACTAAAGAGCAAGTAATTTTGTCATTTGTATAACAAGTCTCAGATAGGCACACGCTCCATAACCAAGTTCTGATCCATCGCTAAAAAGGTTCAATTGAGCGTTCTCAATTTGTTGAAATTCTTGTGGTCGAAAACAGCGATTCACGGACAAACTTTCAATACAGGGTAGACTCGTTAACTAATGTTTCCATTTGTCACAGTAATATTGTGGAATTTCTTCATTCCATCCAAGCTTCATCTGCATAAGTTCTGTACAATTGCTTTTGTTCGCAGTGTAACTGGTGTTACAAGTCCGAGAGAATCAAACATTGAGCTTACAATGGACAATATACCACGTCTAGTTAACGGTTTATCTGTTAACTTTACTTTAAATCTTATTTTATCTTCATTAAAATCCCAGATTACACCTAAGGCCTTATTGTTCGGCAGCACATATCCAGGGCTAAGATTTACTACAGCAGGAGCAAGTTCAGACTCTAGTATAGCTTTTAATACGTCTCTATTATTACTGAGGCACTTTTATAAGTGTCTGAAAGTCAATAGCGAGTTTTATAGTTTCCTGCTCGGATGACACAAACTTCAGACAATCGGTAACATAAAAAAAAATTCTCTACTGTAGTAGATTTTTCCAGATAAAAAAAGATGTGAATTATCTCTTGCTGTCCGTTTTAATGCATATTCTACACAATTGGGTGACGATGTAGCACCAAACAAATGTACATGCATGCAATAACTTTTGGGTTTCTGATTTAAGTCACCGTAAGGCAACCATAGAGAACGCAAGGCATCACAGTCCTCTTGAACGCGAACTTGATGGAACATAGCTTCGATGTCGGCTGCTAAGGTTATCTGCTCTTGCCTGAACCTAATTAAAACACCAATCAAACTGTTCATGAGATCAGGTCCTTGTAAACGTTTAGTGTTGAGTGATATTCCTTGATATGTAGTTGACAGTCAAAAACTACTCGTATTTGTAGCGGTTTGTTAACATTCGTGACAGGATGATGAGATAAGTACCACATTCGTTTTGATTTGGAGTCAATGTTTGACACTTCTTTTGCATTGCCCTTTTCTATATATTCATTTACAGTGGTCGTATACATCTTATGTAATGTGTCGTCACGTTCCAACGTACGTTTCAGCTGCTGTAACCGGGCTTGTACCATAACTATATTATTTGTTTAACGAGGTGTTTTTGTCACGCGAAGGCAGTCCTAGATTGTAATGTCAATCCTCATAGGTAATGGACGATTCCGTAATATCCAAACATTACAGACATCAAATTATTGTCATCGCTCTTGTTATCGTTAAAGTCAGTTGTCCACATACGAACGTTCCAGTTGTAACTGTAATAGAACATCTCTTGACTCTTCAAAATGTACTTTATAACATTTGATGTAGAAGTATGTCTTATAGGTCCTCGAATTGTGAATTGTGACTCTGCAGCTTTTGCCATTTTAACAGAAGTGAATTTTTTTGTGTGTACTCTAATTTGAAGCATACTTAATACCTATTGAAAAAAATACAATATTTCTGGTCATTGGTATGGGGTATTTTTTTTTTTAGGACAGTGTCTCCCCTTTTGTCGCGTTTTCTAGCCTGAAGGAATTGGCTTGTTTTGATCTCATGACACTGGACTATGTAATTGTCATATTCCACTTTTGAAATACCTTAGTAATTTAACATAAACATAATGAATTCTTATCATACAATTGTTATATGTGTTAATGTAGTGAAGAGAGCACAGAGAAGGTCTGAGGCAGTACCAAAATATCCCATTTCAGCAAAAAATTGAGGTTCAGAAAATAACGTTATTCATACCATAGTAATTTCTAAAAATTGCATATTATGTTTAATGTCATGAATCATCAAAAGAATGCTATTGATTAAAAAAAATACAAGAAATAAAACACAAGTGTTATAAATAGTTACCATGTAAACTTATCACTGTGAGAAGTCCATATGGAGTGGCCACAAAAGACATATCCAGACAGGAAAAGAAGATATCCAAAAAAAAAGCAGTTGTTTCATTGGCAATCATACCACATCACCATATTTTAATACATATATACTATGCTAAATATGGAATATTTTCTTTGACAAGTTCTTATTAATACAAGAAATCTAAATAAATTTTGGAAATTGAATTAACGCCTAAAAGAATAGCTAACTTTCAACCAAACATTATTATATACTAGTATGTAAAATTTTCATGTAAACCACAATAAATCTTCATTTTTGCATACAGTTTGACATGGTCTCCAGATAGATATTGTAATTGAGCTGTTAGGATGCTGTCTAATTTAAGTTTACATAACATCTCCATTTATTTATATTTAAAATACATCAAAAAAGAAAATGTGTTTTATTTCATTTTTATATATAGTATGAAATTCAAAACAGTGTGGCTGTGGCCATTGATTGACACATTAAATTCATCCAATGACTGGGACAATTTAAGTGAACGTTTGTCTGTAACGACCACTGTTCACGACGTACCTACGATAGACATTTAAACTGTGGGATCACCAAAGGTTTTTTAACGCCTTTAATTATAAAGTAATTCGAAAAAATAATCAGGAATAACCTTTATGTTTTGATTTATATAATTGGTATAAATCAAAACATCGTGTTATTTCTGATTAATTTTTTCGAATTACTTTATTGAGGTGTTGAGAACCTTTAGTGACCCCATAGTTTAAGTGTCTTTAAAAAGTGCATAGTGATCAGTGGTCGTTACATACAAACGTTCACCTAAATTGTTCCAGTCAATGGATGAATTTCATGTGTCAATCAATGGCCACAGCCACACTGTTTTGAATTTCATTCTATATATATTAAGTTATGTTATTTCGCCATTCATTCTTCTGTCAATTGCAATGTTTCCTCTACCTCTTCAACTTCTGAAATAAAAGTTAATGTATGTTATGTTATGTTGATGTATATTTACATTTATATAGCATATTAGTAATTTGAAATATATACAACAAAAATCAAATTAATTAAAGGAAAGTTTGTTATAAGTACCCAGTTAGCTGTTTTCATTCATCAAAACATATGTTTGTAAATAATTTTTCTTTAATTGCTATTTAGTTCTTCTTAGTTGATCACCACATATGCTGGTCTGTTGAAACTCAACTTCTAATTTATAGAAGCTGGCACATTTTTTTCTCATTAAAAGAGTATGTCTACTAACAAGAATTTTTGCACAAGGAGCTGTTTGTATCTGTAATGAGTATTTTTTCTTCCTGCATTTAAACACGCTGTTATATTGCACTTTTAAAACTAGATCTGCATAACTTGACACAATTAAATCAGTGAATGTTCAGGTCAATCTGAAGATATATATTTCTTATTTTGATAAGATTGTGTTGTTTGTTTGCTGTCTCAACAAGGCAACATATACCAAAATTTAATGTATTTGTTTTATGAGCTGTATAAATATCACAGATATTTATTTTTTATTTTTATTAGACTGTGTTGTTTGTTTGCTGTCTCACTAAGGCAACATATACCAAAATTCAATGTATATGTTTATGAGTTGTATAAATATCAACTTACCTGGTACATTTTCCAATCTTATTAAGATCTCTAAGTTCGACATCAGCATATCTACAGTTACTGGCTTGCCTTCAAATCTGCTTATTTGGAAAGTTTTTTTGTCAGCTGATTGTTCTAGGACTAACTGTCTAAATTTTATTTGACTAGTCAGCATCTTTCTTTTCTGTGTTTTTGACTTCTGTTGAAGTTTCATTTCTATTTCTTGCCTTGACTTCCAGAGCCCCTGTACAAAAATGGCATCCAGTAATTCTCTTTTCTCTTCTTGTTGTTTGGCTTTTTTTGTCCTGCTTTTTTCTTCCTTTGCTTTGCTTAAATCCTCCATTTGCTTTTTTATTTCTTTGATTCTTTCTTTCTCCTGAAACTTGATAACTGGTAACATTCTCTTTGACCATTGAACTAGCTTTTCAATCTCTAGTTCACTTTTTTGTGGAGCCACTCTGATGTATTGTTCAATTTGTAAACAATGTGTGCCTCGTTGGCTAGTCTAGTTGAATTTGGTCTGTGTTTTAGGATCCAATCCAGGTATCCAAATACCCACTCAGGTAATTTGTTGTGCGGAATGACTGATTTCATTTGTATTTGTACCTCTGCTGTAACATTTTCAAATTTTCCACCAGGTAAATGATCTTTTACTTTTTCTTTTAATGATTTGCATGTGGCGGTAGCCATCTGCATTAACAGACTCACAGTTTCTGCATCATTGGTCTGCTGTTTAACCAAAACTTCCCAAACTTCATCTTTCTTTATCTTTATATTGGGGAATGGTCGCCTGTCGACAGTTAAGAGTTCATTTGCTGATTCTACATTAGTTGCAACATCTTCTAAAAATTGGATGAGATTATGATAGTGTGCATTCATGTCCAGAATATGAGTATTGTCAGCTTCAATAATTTTCCAAACAGGTGTTGTTATAAATTTATTGAAAACTCCTAATGCCCTAAGTCCTACAATATTGTGACTGCATTTCAAATTTTTCAATACGTCTTTCATCAGCATATTCAATGTATTGGTATTGCCTTCAGATTTTATATTTTCAAGGAAGTAAATGAAATTATCATGAAGATAATATATTACTCCTCCATTATGGAAGACAATTTTGAATCTGTTACCCTGGAATGCCTTCAATTGAAATTTCACGTTAATTCTGGATAGGTATGTTTTAAGCTCTAGTGATGCTCCATTTTTATTGTCAACGCCAGGAACAAATGCCTTGCAAACTTCTCTAACTGTTTTTATAATTGTTGACTCCCCACCTACTTGTGTGTTCATCACAGTCTGCTCCCATTCTTTGAAGATACTGCACATCAAATCTGCAATATTGACTAAAAGATGAAGACCACAAAAGAAATTATTCATTTTAGTAATCAGTAATTGGTCTGGTTCTGATAGTTCATTAAAGTTATCAATGTTTTCTTTTAGGAGAGTTGTTCTGTAATCTTGCAGAAGTTGCTGGAATGATTTTTCTGTTGCTGCTCTATCAGACATTGTATTTGAGATATTTTTCAAAATGTTATAAGCCGAACTTGGAGGATTTTCATTTTGCAAATATTAAGTACGATCCTCAATTTCTTTTAAAATTTCTTTCAGTGTTTCTAACTCTGTTTTTGATGCTTTACTTGACATGTGCTAAAGTCCCATTAAGCATGGTTCTTGGTTTTCATTGGATGTTATGACAACTCCGTATGACTGTCCATTTTTTCTTGTCTCGTCAGTGTACAATGTTCTGTTTTCTTCTATGCAAGTCTCTGCAATGTGAGCCTGACTAATGGCAAGTCTACGGACATTAACAGATGAAACATAATCTTTCTTTGGTAAGGTTTCATCTTTAGCTTTCAAGTTGCAAAGGGAAAGAACACTTTTTATGACACTATCAACTGTATCAAAGGGAACATGGCAATTCAATAATTCAATTATACATAAATCTGTTTCTGCTGTATATGTATAACGTCCAAATTTACTATGCTTTGTCAAATCTATTTCAACAGTGTGATCATTTTTTTCTAGTTCCAATTCCAAGTCATGTATTCTGTTTTTTAGATCTGTGATTTCTAACCGATTTTGTCTATGTATTTCTTCATGGGTATCTACCGCTGTTCTTAAATTGTCGAGTTTAGTTTGAGTTTGCTGCTTAATTTTGTCGGTTTGTGATTTCCAATATCGTACTTTCTCTTTATCTCTTTTTGTCCCTACTTCTGTCTTACTTCTACGTTTTGTCATCAATTTGAATACTTTGGTATATCTTTTCTGGTTCATTTTGTTTTGAATCTTTGATATATTCAATTTTCTTTTTGTCTGACGTAACTTTTTTTCACAGTTTTGAAGTTTGAAATTAAGTTTTTTACTTGTCTCTCTCCATGCGCAGCTTTTATTTCTGTATTTCAATTCAATTGTTTTTCTTTTCTTTGATTTCACATTTGAGTTTTTTTCTGTATCAGATGTTTCAATGAGATTATGCTTTCTATTCTTGAATTGTGTGGAATTTCTAATAATGTATCAGTATCTATCACCAAATTTAAATAATTTTCAACATGTTCACTGTTATGTTTGCTTTTTTTCAGCTTTGAAACTGTTGTCTTGATTTTCAGCAGTATTGACTTTACCTTAAAATATAAGCTTTTGTTGGTAACATTTTCTTTTCCACAAAGACTTGATATCCAGTTGAGAACATCCTGGTATGTGTATTGACAATTCGACTTTTCTTTAATGGTGTTCAATTCAAGAAGTAGTTTGTTGGTTATATATTTGTCTGCTACTTGATCTATCTCTAGTCTTTCACTCACAGGAACTGTAAAGCCTAGTGCTTTTAGGCACGGAAATTTTTCCATGAAATCTAAAAAGAAAATTTTATCAAATAATTAATGACTTGTATCAAATGTGTGAGTGTCATAGATGTATATTTGTGTGTTTGTGTGCATAAATGTGTGTGTGTTCTCATGTACATGTCCCCAAGGAGACAGTAAATTACCACATCAAATATCAACAAGATGCTCTGCAGGGCGCAGCTTTATGTGACCGCAGAGGTCAAACCCTGAACGGTTGGGGCAAGTATGGACACAACAATCAAGCTGGATACAGCTCTGAATTTGGATTGTGATTAAATAGTTGACACAGCATAGGTTTATGACACAGAATGAATGTGGTCTAATGAAATTAATTGTTTTTGCAGTTGTCTAAAAGCCTATTTTGTAGAAAATGTATTTAAGATGATTTCAGACCAAGAGATTAACTCACAAACTGAATAAAAGTCCGAAGGACTTTTATGTTGAGTTTGTGAGTTAGAGCCCCGGTTTACACATCAATAACCTCTAGAAAAAATGTGTTTAATTCTTATAATTCTTCAGCCAAACATTTGTGATATTTAATAAACATTTTTGTTGTTCATGGCTACTATATATATTTACCATCAAAGCACAATGGCAAGTCGTTACTAAGAAGTACGCCGCCATCTTGACTTTCTAAAAACCATAAATGTCCGATAAATACAACGGAATCATAAATGTAATAGCACCTACCTCTAAAACTTCCTTTTAATTAAATGTTATCCGAATTTGAAGCGTACACGTAACGAAATAATGTTCCCTTGAAAATTTCCATTCGTATGACGTCGTGTTTTGCCATCACGTAAATTCGCCAAATCCTTAATGAAATTTCGCGGAATTTTATTAAATTTTATTTTTATACATTTTCGAAGCTTTAGTGAATTAAATTTTTTTTTTTTTTTTTTTTTTTTGTTATATATGTAGGACTCAAATCTATGGCGGGTTCCAAATCTATGGCGGATTCCTAATCTATGGTAAATATGACGTAATGCCGTCTCAAACCTATGGCAGGTTTTGTTTTCTCCAAATCTATGGCAGATTTTAAATTCTAATGCAATTCGTTTGTATCAATGGTTCTGATTGGATGACAGTTAGCGTAAAATTCTCTATCTCCTTGTCTGTAACTAAGGAAGCCAACATTTTGAATTGCTGAATGTATTGTCATGTAATTTCTACAATAATAAGCCATAAAACTCACATGTTGCACCTAAAAATCCTCTTTTTATCAAATTGTATTACATTCTGAAGCGGCACAGAAGCCAGAAAACGCCCGGTGTTTATGTTTGACGCCGGAAGCATACCTATGACGTCATCTAGTGTGGGGACCAAAGAAGATAACATCTTTTCGCGGAATTTTCTTTAATAAAGATTTTACACTAAAAAGATGATTGAAATTTAATTATGAACTTGTTTTGCATTAGAATAGAGATAACTGTATTGTATTTGAAGCTTTTCGGACGTCCATCGGTAGTTTTACTGTCGCAAATACCCGTTTACCTGTCTCCGCTCCGCGTCGCCAGGTAAACTAAATTTGCGACAGTAAAACTACCGATGGACGTCCTTAAAGCTTCAAATACAATACAGTTATCTCTTAAATCACCTATTTTTCCGCGAAAAAGAGTTATTTATAACGTCACAATCAAATAACGCCATACGACGTCGCTACCGCCGCCGATTTTGAAAATGGCGGAGCCCATGAATACCATTCCAGATGAAGGTTTTCAATTAGCAAAGGAAAAGAAGAAGCCGGTTTCAAAGGACCCTAATCCAGAAGCGTTTTGGAGGGACTATGACAAGGTAGTGTCAATTTGCAAATTAAAAGCAGAAAATCCGAAATGAGGGTCAGCAAAAATAATTAAGTTTTGCAAGGAACAGTTGAACGACAGAATGGTTAGAAAATATTTGGAAAATTATTTCTATGATTTGACTTCAAATCATTTGTATAAAAAAAAGTGTTGACCTGGCTACTTCTCATAGGAAATGTCTTTTAAAGGAGGATTTAATTAACTTAGTTAAAAAGAATCATGCATTAGATCACAGAAAATCTCACAGCATTTATGAATCTATAAGAAGATTTGTTTTCCCAGTTGTAAGGGAAAACGTGAAGCTTTTATTCGATCTTTACGTGGATTGTGATCAATGTAAAAGTGCTATATCTTTACTCAAAACAAAAAGAACAAGACGCCCTATACCAGCAACTTATCCAAATTCAAGATGGCAAATTGATCTAAAGAAGATGCCACCTCATAAAGGATTTCAATACATATGTAACATTGTTGATTGTTTTTCAAGATTTGCATTTGGTCAAGCATGTAAAACGAAAAGTGCTACTGAAATAAGCAAAGTGGTACTTAGTTACATTTATTTATATGGAGCTCCACGCATTTTACAGTCAGACAATGGAAAAGAATTCCGAAATTCGAATCTGAAAGAAGTTGTAGACCAATTTGACACAGTCCAAATGCATGGTAGACCATACCATCCTTAGAGTTAGGGCAGAGTGGAGCGTTTTAATCGTACACTGACTGAGTATTTCAGAATCAAAATGTCAGAACGTTCAAACTGGTCTGATCAACTTCCTGAGTTTTATTATGCATATAATAACAGGCTAAACAAGGCCACACGTCCAAAGACTCCATACCAGCTGTTTTTTACTAGACCAAATTTTGCTGTGCCGCTTGATGATCAGGTATTTACTTTACTTTGTTAAATGTATTGAAATTACTATTTTGGAAATTAAAAAAAAATGTTTGTCTTTGTGTTATACCGAATTCTTTTAGTAATTATGTCATTAACAGAAGTATTTTTTTATTATTATTTTACGGCTATTCTGTGTCAATAAATTGTATACATGCAAGACCGTAGTATGTGTCAATAAACTGGCTACTGCAGTAGTCTGTATCAATTAGCCGTCTAGTCAATGTACCGTCTGGGACCGTAGGCTGTCAATTTACCGTCTTTGGATGTTGGCTGTGTTAATGCGCATTCAAGTATTATAGATTGTGTTATGTGCACTTTAGCGCCGTTGTTTGCAAATTTTCTATTTTTAGCCGTAGGCTTTGTTAATGTTACTGTGTCATGTGCCGTTTAAAAGTTGTAAAAATATGCATTCTAGTTTGTGTAAATAAACTATCCTGAGACGTGTTTTACGGAAAATTTTTATTATTCATTTCAGTTTTTGTTTTTTTTTAACTTTCAATTGAGGTAGTTTTTTTACATTATAGTCATATAGATTTCTTTAAAAATTCATAACTTGTCGAATGCCATGAAATAAAAACAAACCAATAAAACAGCGGGTTTTTGTTCATACTAAAGAAATTGAAAATTGTTACTTATTATAAAAACAGCCTTTACTTTTGAACTCACCTTTGTATTTACAGGTACCTTATGCTTCTCTTACTAAAGAAGAACGAGACTTTTTAGAGCATGTCGAGTTAGATGTTGATGAAAATGAGTCAGAGGAAGAACTTCCAGAAGTAATATTGTTGATGTACGACACTCATCCTTAACTGAGGCTTCAGATGGAAACCAAATCGCCAGTACACATCATAATGAAAAAGAACTCACTTTACATGGTCAGTTTTAAAAACATACGAATAACTTTTTACTTAAAACTATCGTCCTGTACATGCATGAAGTATTTCCCACTGGACGTTTAGCGACAACAAACAATCAATCATTAATTAAAAAACTTATAAAGTTTAACATATAAAATTTAATTTATAAATTTATTTGTTAAAAATAAATACAATTACTTGTTTTACATGTGATAAAAATCAATGCAAATTTAACACATGCCTAGCTATATTTAAGTTAGAATTTTATATTTTTTAATTATTTTTTGTTTTTATTTTGCAGAGGCGATGAACATTCTAGACGATGGCGTAAATGAAGAAAATGGCAATTTACCACCAGATTGTACACAGGAAGATGATTTTGTAGTGCCCGAACCATCATTTTCACAAACTGCTATTTTGCAAGTATGTATGTTAAGCCTGGTGCATTACTTTGTTTATAATTTTCAACACACGCCCAAAAAAAGTAGGACAAAAATAACACATTAGATTTAAATAGTATGTTGGGGTTTTTTTTTTAAAGAAAAACACATATTGTGGTATGAGTTGCCGTACGGATTAGACGAATATTTTTACATGTGTATTAATGTATTATTTGTTTAGTGAAATATGAAGTAATAAATTGTGAACAAAATAACACAAAATAATATGTCTTTTTTAAGGAAAATGTTAGTCCATACTACAAACAAATGTATCAGAGAAAGTTTTATAATGAGCAAAATAAAGAAAATGTACAAGTTCATCAACAGGTATGTGATTTTGTTTGATTTTTTTTAAATGTCCTATATCTTTCACTTTGTTCCTTAGTAGTGTGTTGCTTATTATGCTGATGTATAGAATAGGCTTGTAACTGTATGATGTGCTTTTTAAAATGTTATTCTTATATCATTAAAATTTATGCATTTGATAGACATCTTTAAAAATGTTGTGACTGCACGTTTACATTTACATGTATTAAACTTTTAATAATGCTAAACCATTGAAATGAAGATGTGAAATATGAATTTTAGCTTGTTTTGTAGGGTTATTACTAGTATATTAACTTTTTTTTAAACTGCGTCACTTTGCATGGATTTTTTAAACCTATAAATCATTAAACGGCATTGTTTTTCATCGTTGAATTATGGTTTTACACTAGTAATTTGTTGGGGCCATTTATATATGTAGGACTCAAATCTATGGCGGGTTCCAAATCTATGGCGGATTCCTAATCTATGGTAAATATGACGTAATGCCGTCTCAAACCTATGGCAGGTTTTGTTTTCTCCAAATCTATGGCAGATTTTAAATTCTAATGCAATTCGTTTGTATCAATGGTTCTGATTGGATGACAGTTAGCGTAAAATTCTCTATCTCCTTGTCTGTAACTAAGGAAGCCAACATTTTGAATTGCTGAATGTATTGTCATGTAATTTCTACAATAATAAGCCATAAAACTCACATGTTGCACCTAAAAATCCTCTTTTTATCAAATTGTATTACATTCTGAAGCGGCACAGAAGCCAGAAAACGCCCGGTGTTTATGTTTGACGCCGGAAGCATACCTATGACGTCATCTAGTGTGGGGACCAAAGAAGATAACATCTTTTCGCGGAATTTTCTTTAATAAAGATTTTACACTAAAAAGATGATTGAAATTTAATTATGAACTTGTTTTGCATTAGAATAGAGATAACTGTATTGTATTTGAAGCTTTTCGGACGTCCATCGGTAGTTTTACTGTCGCAAATACCCGTTTACCTGTCTCCGCTCCGCGTCGCCAGGTAAACTAAATTTGCGACAGTAAAACTACCGATGGACGTCCTTAAAGCTTCAAATACAATACAGTTATCTCTTAAATCACCTATTTTTCCGCGAAAAAGAGTTATTTATAACGTCACAATCAAATAACGCCATACGACGTCGCTACCGCCGCCGATTTTGAAAATGGCGGAGCCCATGAATACCATTCCAGATGAAGGTTTTCAATTAGCAAAGGAAAAGAAGAAGCCGGTTTCAAAGGACCCTAATCCAGAAGCGTTTTGGAGGGACTATGACAAGGTAGTGTCAATTTGCAAATTAAAAGCAGAAAATCCGAAATGAGGGTCAGCAAAAATAATTAAGTTTTGCAAGGAACAGTTGAACGACAGAATGGTTAGAAAATATTTGGAAAATTATTTCTATGATTTGACTTCAAATCATTTGTATAAAAAAAAGTGTTGACCTGGCTACTTCTCATAGGAAATGTCTTTTAAAGGAGGATTTAATTAACTTAGTTAAAAAGAATCATGCATTAGATCACAGAAAATCTCACAGCATTTATGAATCTATAAGAAGATTTGTTTTCCCAGTTGTAAGGGAAAACGTGAAGCTTTTATTCGATCTTTACGTGGATTGTGATCAATGTAAAAGTGCTATATCTTTACTCAAAACAAAAAGAACAAGACGCCCTATACCAGCAACTTATCCAAATTCAAGATGGCAAATTGATCTAAAGAAGATGCCACCTCATAAAGGATTTCAATACATATGTAACATTGTTGATTGTTTTTCAAGATTTGCATTTGGTCAAGCATGTAAAACGAAAAGTGCTACTGAAATAAGCAAAGTGGTACTTAGTTACATTTATTTATATGGAGCTCCACGCATTTTACAGTCAGACAATGGAAAAGAATTCCGAAATTCGAATCTGAAAGAAGTTGTAGACCAATTTGACACAGTCCAAATGCATGGTAGACCATACCATCCTTAGAGTTAGGGCAGAGTGGAGCGTTTTAATCGTACACTGACTGAGTATTTCAGAATCAAAATGTCAGAACGTTCAAACTGGTCTGATCAACTTCCTGAGTTTTATTATGCATATAATAACAGGCTAAACAAGGCCACACGTCCAAAGACTCCATACCAGCTGTTTTTTACTAGACCAAATTTTGCTGTGCCGCTTGATGATCAGGTATTTACTTTACTTTGTTAAATGTATTGAAATTACTATTTTGGAAATTAAAAAAAAATGTTTGTCTTTGTGTTATACCGAATTCTTTTAGTAATTATGTCATTAACAGAAGTATTTTTTTATTATTATTTTACGGCTATTCTGTGTCAATAAATTGTATACATGCAAGACCGTAGTATGTGTCAATAAACTGGCTACTGCAGTAGTCTGTATCAATTAGCCGTCTAGTCAATGTACCGTCTGGGACCGTAGGCTGTCAATTTACCGTCTTTGGATGTTGGCTGTGTTAATGCGCATTCAAGTATTATAGATTGTGTTATGTGCACTTTAGCGCCGTTGTTTGCAAATTTTCTATTTTTAGCCGTAGGCTTTGTTAATGTTACTGTGTCATGTGCCGTTTAAAAGTTGTAAAAATATGCATTCTAGTTTGTGTAAATAAACTATCCTGAGACGTGTTTTACGGAAAATTTTTATTATTCATTTCAGTTTTTGTTTTTTTTTAACTTTCAATTGAGGTAGTTTTTTTACATTATAGTCATATAGATTTCTTTAAAAATTCATAACTTGTCGAATGCCATGAAATAAAAACAAACCAATAAAACAGCGGGTTTTTGTTCATACTAAAGAAATTGAAAATTGTTACTTATTATAAAAACAGCCTTTACTTTTGAACTCACCTTTGTATTTACAGGTACCTTATGCTTCTCTTACTAAAGAAGAACGAGACTTTTTAGAGCATGTCGAGTTAGATGTTGATGAAAATGAGTCAGAGGAAGAACTTCCAGAAGTAATATTGTTGATGTACGACACTCATCCTTAACTGAGGCTTCAGATGGAAACCAAATCGCCAGTACACATCATAATGAAAAAGAACTCACTTTACATGGTCAGTTTTAAAAACATACGAATAACTTTTTACTTAAAACTATCGTCCTGTACATGCATGAAGTATTTCCCACTGGACGTTTAGCGACAACAAACAATCAATCATTAATTAAAAAACTTATAAAGTTTAACATATAAAATTTAATTTATAAATTTATTTGTTAAAAATAAATACAATTACTTGTTTTACATGTGATAAAAATCAATGCAAATTTAACACATGCCTAGCTATATTTAAGTTAGAATTTTATATTTTTTAATTATTTTTTGTTTTTATTTTGCAGAGGCGATGAACATTCTAGACGATGGCGTAAATGAAGAAAATGGCAATTTACCACCAGATTGTACACAGGAAGATGATTTTGTAGTGCCCGAACCATCATTTTCACAAACTGCTATTTTGCAAGTATGTATGTTAAGCCTGGTGCATTACTTTGTTTATAATTTTCAACACACGCCCAAAAAAAGTAGGACAAAAATAACACATTAGATTTAAATAGTATGTTGGGGGTTTTTTTTTAAAGAAAAACACATATTGTGGTATGAGTTGCCGTACGGATTAGACGAATATTTTTACATGTGTATTAATGTATTATTTGTTTAGTGAAATATGAAGTAATAAATTGTGAACAAAATAACACAAAATAATATGTCTTTTTTAAGGAAAATGTTAGTCCATACTACAAACAAATGTATCAGAGAAAGTTTTATAATGAGCAAAATAAAGAAAATGTACAAGTTCATCAACAGGTATGTGATTTTGTTTGATTTTTTTTAAATGTCCTATATCTTTCACTTTGTTCCTTAGTAGTGTGTTGCTTATTATGCTGATGTATAGAATAGGCTTGTAACTGTATGATGTGCTTTTTAAAATGTTATTCTTATATCATTAAAATTTATGCATTTGATAGACATCTTTAAAAATGTTGTGACTGCACGTTTACATTTACATGTATTAAACTTTTAATAATGCTAAACCATTGAAATGAAGATGTGAAATATGAATTTTAGCTTGTTTTGTAGGGTTATTACTAGTATATTAACTTTTTTTTAAACTGCGTCACTTTGCATGGATTTTTTAAACCTATAAATCATTAAACGGCATTGTTTTTCATCGTTGAATTATGGTTTTACACTAGTAATTTGTTGGGGCCATTTATAGCTTGCTGTTAGGTGAAAACCTGTAAATTTATAAAAGTTTAATTTTACAAATTGTGACATTGATGGAGAGTTGCCTCCTTGTCACTCATACCACATCTTCTTATATATATTTAGATGTACTTTTATTTATTTAAATTTTGATGTGACTCAGTCAACATATACTTTTTGTTTATACTTATGGACTATATTTTCTTTTAGAATGTGAATCAAAAACAGTTACCGGTATTTAACACAGGACTCACCGATTTTTATAGACAAATTCACCGGGAAACACTGTCAGCTTTTCCACTAGAGCAGTTTTCCGATGGTTTGAGGGAAGACATTGCCTACTATCCGGAAGAGGGACACCATGTGATGTACAGGCCAAATCCTGCGATGAATAAAGGCACCGCAGTTTTTAGTACAGGATATTTTATGAAAAGGGTCATAGACTCAATTTCAGCTTCTACTGCTGGAAAAGTGTATAAAGTAACAGATCAAATTACAGGATACAAATTTGATTTAAATCGCAATCAAATTAAAAAGATGTGATCAGCTGAAAATAAATAGCATGTGAAGAGTCAAAGTGTTTATTTTTTTTGTACAAACAGAAGCTGCTATCTTGTTGTTTAATGACTTACTATTTGGTTAAATGTATTGGTTAAACATGAAAATCCAAAGAGTATAAAATGCTTATGTTTACTGGACACATCATTTCAAGATCATGAAGTCTTTCTTAAGCTTTTTCAATTGTACCGGTAATAAAATTTAGTTACTATAAAAAAGAAGATGTGGTATGATTGTCCAAAAGAGACCACATTAACAACTATAGGTCACGCAGAAAAATCACGAAAAAAAACCAATATTGTTTTTTAAAACAACTATAGGTGATCACCGTTTCGCCTTCAACAAAGAACAATGCCCATACTGAAAAGTTAGACTAAACATACAAAAAAGGAAGAAGTGGTATGTTTGCCAATGAGACAATTCTCCACCAGAGACCAACATTACACAGAAATTAGTAGCTATAGGTAACTGTACGGCCTTAAACAATGAGCAAAGCCAATACCGCATAGTCCGCTATTAAAGGCCCCGAAATAACAATGTAAAACAATTTAAACAAAAAAACTCACGGCCTTGTTTATATAAAAAAAAAAGACAAAGAAATATGTAACACATAAACAAACGACAAACACCGAACTACAGGCTCCTAACTTGGGACAGTCACGTACATACATAATGTGGCGGGGTTAAACATGTAAGCGAGATCCCAACCTTACACTACAGTACGATATAAAAACTAACTATGAAAATACAGGCTTAACTTATCAGATGGACAAAAATACAAGTACGTTCATTTCACTAGTTTATACACTCTCTTTTGTGTAATCTATTTACAAGTCATTGGTCGTGTAAAGGTACTGCATTATTTTCCGTTTGCACAACATTTGCAATAGATCTTATAACAGTTATCTCTTAACAAGTAATAGCTTTTCTAAAAAGCTTGCCGTATTTTAGCTGATTATATTGAGATCAGTGGTTTGTGAGTAGATTATTTTTATTGGAATATTGCACTGCAAGCAATATAAAAACATAGCGCTTTTTTTCTACTAATTTGTCATTTTTGTTGTATTATTGGTGGACCCGTGTTATAATGGTAGGAGACTTTATAAAATTGAGAATGGAAATGGGGAATGATTATAATGTATTCTGTGTCTATAATCAACGTGATAAAACTAGCATATAACCTACACGTACTTTTGAGGATTACTATTTGACAAAATGGACAACAGAAGGCAGTGGCGAATCCAGAGGGGGACGTAGAGGGCGTATGCCCCATCCACCCGCCCCCCATTTGCTCGGTTTTTTTTTTGTTTTTTTTTTTTTAAATGATTAATCATACTAGACTATGTGAACTTTGCCATTTCCTGTGTACTCTATTATTTAATATTTATGCGACAATTCTTTACTTATATAGACATTTTTCGCTGGAATTTACTGATTGTCAAAGTCATGTGATTCGCTACGGTGGAGTTGACCAGTGCTTCGAAAAACGTCGCTCAGTCATTTTGAAATTCAAATTACAGTAACACATTGCTTAAGCTGAGGATGACAATCATGACACCTTCAAAGCGACATGGGATTGAGAAAGAACTTATTGACTTCTATTTCACTATTCTACCAAACAGGAAGTAATATTATATAGACTATAACACTCTCATGAAAAAAGTTCCATGGCAATATTATTTACCTACGAACACATGTTTAACCCCAAACGCCATTGTCATGATTGATATGGACTATATAAAATTGCTGTTTGGTGTGAACCAAGCTTTATAAATTGTGACTTGGATAGACAGTTGTCTTTGGTATTTACATGTATATTTGACAAAATGGACAACAGAAGGCAGTGGCGAATCCAGAGGGGGACGTAGAGGGCGTATGCCCCATCCACCCGCCCCCCCATTTGCTCGGTTTTTTTTTTGTTTTTTTTTTTTTAAATGATTAATCATACTAGACTATGTGAACTTTGCCATTTCCTGTGTACTCTATTATTTAATATTTATGCGACAATTCTTTACTTATATAGACATTTTTCGCTGGAATTTACTGATTGTCAAAGTCATGTGATTCGCTACGGTGGAGTTGACCAGTGCTTCGAAAAACGTCGCTCAGTCATTTTGAAATTCAAATTACAGTAACACATTGCTTAAGCTGAGGATGACAATCATGACACCTTCAAAGCGACATGGGATTGAGAAAGAACTTATTGACTTCTATTTCACTATTCTACCAAACAGGAAGTAATATTATATAGACTATAACACTCTCATGAAAAAAGTTCCATGGCAATATTATTTACCTACGAACACATGTTTAACCCCAAACGCCATTGTCATGATTGATATGGACTATATAAAATTGCTGTTTGGTGTGAACCAAGCTTTATAAATTGTGACTTGGATAGACAGTTGTCTTTGGTATTTACATGTATATGAGATCCTGTAATATCTATCTACAAGATTGAGAACACATTTTTTGTAATAAATTTAAAACATATTTAATTCTGTAATATCTGATAATATGTATCAGTTATTTGTGATTTTTCATTTGATGTGTACTCTCTGGTAATGTCAGTATCAGCATGATCAGTTGAATGGTTGTCAGTGTTCTCCCCAGAAATTTTGGATAGCATCACATTTTGCCTAAAAAAAATTAACTGTATTTTTTTTAATGTAGTTTGTCGCGTCGCGTTGATGCTCTATTCCCTTTAACGTGACGGTACCCAAATTGCACCTATTTTGACATATATATTATATCGAGTAAAGATAAAGTAGCAAAAAAATAAAATCAATTTAAAAACTTTTTTTTATCATGTTTATGAAATTCATTGTTTCATGGCACTCAATGAATTAGTCCCAGTTGTTTCTTATCTTTACATCAAAATGATATGTATTTTTAACAAAGTTATCTAACAAATAGTCTGTTAATGCGTAGTTTTCTCTCTTGGTATATTTTTTCTGTCTACTGTCCATCTGTTGTTATTATCGTGAAAATGCGGATTTTTGTCATATCTGTTCCGGTTCCGATCCGTAGTTTACACAAAAATGTGCAATGGCGGCTGTAGAAAAATTTACGAAAATGAGTCCGAGAATAAATATTGTTTGACAAGAGATTGTGAATGAATAAGACGCTTTTAATGCATTAAATGGATTAAACATAAACTTAAGCTAATTATGATAACTTTTTAAAGAAGTATTAAACTTATTTTAGCTCTAAATCAAAATTCTCGCTCTCGTATTTACCGGAAGAGAAAGAAAGTATTTTTTGGAGAGTTGCACAAATAAACGACCTTTAAAAAAAAAAAAAATTGTTTCAATCATTGCATTTTCGTAATACAAAACGTAGATTTCGAATTGTTTTGTGATTGCATTTTCCCATGTCGAAATTGGCGATTGCAGACGTGGTATTAGTCATGTCACAAGTGTCAGCTTGGGATATTCGCATCCAAACAGTTATCACCCTGAGGGCAATTAACACCTAGCTATTTAATCTCTTAAGTGCCTTTAGTGTCCGACTTGGATTACAATTAAAGGTGATATAATTTTTATGATCATCATGATCATAATCGATAATAGATGAAAGTTCAAAATTGAGGACAAGTAAAATAGCATCTTCAAAATAATTATAGCATCGCGGGAATAATTATAGCGTCGCGGGAATAATTATAGCGTCGCGGGAATTATTATAGCATCACGGTGAAAAAATATAGCGTCGCGGTACCGCGACGCTAAAACGGCCTGGGGAGAACACTGGTTGTGATAAAAAAAAAAATGGGGCAGTTTTCAATTGTCATGTGCAGGTACACCACATGTGGATCTTCTTTCCCCTCTCATTTATAAAATTGTGCATAATATTTATCACAGAAACGCACCAGTATTTTGGTGAATGAAACACTTGTCATATTAAATTAAAGTCAGAGGTGGAGTTTTGTTGTTTTTGTAGGAAATCACTCAAGCATGACTGGAGTTGACCCCTTTGTAGGCAGTCAGTTGGCTCCCGCTTATGAAAATTTCTGGACCCACCACTGAAAGTTTGAGTAAAGTTAGATAAGAATTTAATTATGTTGAAATTTGCACAGATAATGAATGAAAATTCTAGTAAATTAAAAAATAGGCACTATTATTAAAAGCTTTCCTTGCTTATTCACAAGCACATATACAATGTAATATCCTCCATGCTATTCCGATCTGAGTTTTTATTCATACATACATGTAGGCTGATGCTGTTCCAAGTAGTCTTCTTTTTTCTGTTTCTTGAGAAGTATTTGTTTTACCTGTTCAGTCACTGTAAAGTGTTACAATTTATATTTAAACGCAACACATAAATAGTGACCAAAAAGGTACGGCTATCACATGAGAGAAGCTTGAAAAAAGTAAAATGTAAACATTTTTGTGGGACCATGAAAATGTGGTATAAAGATAGATATATGCATAGATAGACCATAGAACAAATAGGCAAACAAATTCAAAGGAAATGTACATGTAAGATGAATTATGAAAAAAAAGAGGCATGGACAATAAATATAGCCTTTGTTAGAGGTGACCCAGGTCGCCTATCTCTAAATCATCTATATTAAAGGTAACCACATATTTCTGGGCCGGGTTGAAAAATAAATGAAAATGACTTTGAAAAAAGCTAATAGAAATACACCAAATTTGGGAGACATCTATTAAAATGTTTGAAATAATAAGAAAGTTGAGAAGAACTAAGCTTTTTCAGATAATATACAGACTATTGCAGTCAGCCTATAAAAGACTCTTTGCCTCCTGAAATGTTTGCTTATACACTGTGCTTTCCATTAATGATTTAAAATCAGTGTGATAGTTTTCATGAAGAACACTGAGGTATTATGTCAAGATAAATGTTGTGTTACATGTATCTACCCAAATATAAAGTAAAATATAAAAATTCTTGACTTCTAAAACCAGTGATTGATCTTCTGATTCATATCTCATCACTCTATGCAGATGCTGTGCGAAAAAAAACCAATTGACTTACCAGTATGCTTCTTTCCATTGAGTTGATTTATTATTAATTATTTTGCTTTGAATACACCTTATTGCTACAATATGTACATGTATATGTCTGCCATTACAAACTGTACATTTGTACATGTACATCACAAATATTTCATGGAAAATTTTGATGTTATGATGCCACAATGGAAAAGTAATTGTTGTATGACGTTAATGGTTAAAGAGGGACAGATTCACAGGTCAGCTAGGACAATAAGGGAGGGGGGAGACATCTCCACTCATGCTTCAGTGCTTCCCTACACAATCAACCAAATACATGTAGTAATGTTCATCAAGAAAAAATATACTAAGTGTAAGACCTGATGATGTGAATAAATTGAAATCAGACATATCAAATAGAGTTTTCAGTGCTTTTGATATATCAATGGACAATCTGATGAGTTAAGCCTTTTTTGACTGATTTTTATAGTTCGTTCTTATGTTGTACTGTTATACATGTACCACTGTCCAACTGGTTAGGGGGAGGATCGGAATCCCGCTACAATGTTTTACCCTGCCACATTATTTATGTATGTGTCAGTCCCAAGTCAGGAGCCTGTAATTCAGTGGTTGTCGTTTGTTTATGTGTTACATATTTGTTTTTCGTTCATTTTTTTTATATAAACATGATAAATAAGGCTGTTGGTTTTCTGGTTTGAATTGTTTTACATGTCATATCAGGGCCTTTTATAGCTGACTATGTTGTATAGGCTTTGATCATTGTTGAAGGCCATACGGTGACCTAGAGTTGTTTTAAAATGTCTGTGTCATTTTGGTCACTTTTAGACAGTTGTCTCATTGGCAATCATACCACATCTTCTTTTTTATAATGACTGCTGATCACCAATGTGTCCATACTGGAACTATTATGGTCCAACAACCAGTGCCGGATCCAGAAATTTTCATAAGTTCAGGCCCACCAAATTTCCCAGAAAAGGATGGCATGCCCCCTGACCCCCTTCTAAATCAGACTCCTGACAACTCCAAAGAATAAAACATCATGTACGAGTACATCAAAGATCATCAAACTGTCTACCCCACATGCAAACATCTTTTTCGGAGTTCACTGTGTTGCAAGTATTTTTGGTTTGAAGGATCGTATAAACGATTGCCTTGGGCTGTTGGGGGTCATTGTCAAATATAAAGCTAAATTATATAATTTGCAACAGCTGACACTATAGTATCCTATAATGCACTGAAACCCTTGCCAATAACAATACCGTGATGATTGGTGTAGGCTTCTTTGCACATAAGAAACCATATTGCTCACCTTGTAATTTTTGTATTCTTCTAATCAGTAGCGTCGGGTTTGTTTATTTACACTAGAAATCAATGAAGCGATGAAAGTGCTGGAAACGAAATTACATCTTCGGTAAATTCCGTGATTTTAATATTTTCTAATCAATATGTCCAAGCAATGAAAAATAAATGGTTATTATTTTTATACATAGAGCATACGTTTTGTGTATTCTAAGCTGACGAAGAAATCTAACACAAAAGTATCTCAATCATTTAACCGTTTTAATACGCAGTTTAAAGTGTGAATTATACACATTACTGTCCTATTTTTAGAGAATAGCAATAATACATAAATGTACAGTTTCTTACCAAAATAGCAACATAATTTCAAGAATAAATCATCGCATTGTCACATGATTATATAATCTGCACCAAATTGACAGTTTGACGTGAGTTATCATCATAACTAATCACTATAGCAAATGAACACTTTATCATAATATGTACCTATAACCTAGTATCATGATTTCAATCCGACCCCACTTACGGACGCGTAGAACATATAATGCATGCCACTCATTAATAGCCAATCAGACATTAAAATGACCTTCATTTCCCCCAGAATCATTCCGGAATCAGCCACGAAGCAGCCATTAGATAGTATTTATAACCAATGAAATAACAGAAATACCGTTAACAGATTTACCCGAACCTGACGTTTAGCCTCTGACTAATCAGACCGTATCACCATGGTGATACGGTAATTAACAAAATCCGCCATAGATTTGGAATTTACAAAATTTACCATAGATTTGGAATGTAAAAAATCTGCCATAGATTTGGGATGGCATGACGTCATGATTAGAAAATTTAAAAAACAACTTGCCATAGATTAGGAGTGTAAAATTTTCGCCATAGATTTGGGATGATATTACGTCATATTTACCATAGATTAGGAATCCGCCATAGATTTGGAACCCACCATAGATTTGAGTCTTACATATATATGCACTAGAATAGTCACAATTGTTATGCAATTGTTTTTATGTCTCAATTTGCTGAAAATCCCGGGATCACTGCAAGCTTGTGTATCGCACATGAATAGATTACAAAAGTAGTTTCGGAAACATGGTTTATCGAAGTGTAAACTTAGAGAAAAATTCTAATTGACCAATCCAATTCAAGTATTTATAGATATGCAAATCATATAAGAATTATTTTGTGGTAGACATTTATCTAAAAGAGTGCTTACAAATTACTAGATATTCATCTTTACATCAGTCTGTCTTTGGTTTTTAGTGTCTAGACTCACTTTCAACAGTTTACAGACCTAAAACAGAAAAAAAAATATTATGACAATGCATATACAGAAACTGTAGTATATAAAATGCAATTTAAAAAACAAAGAAAACAACTGAATGTGATAACAATATACAGCTTCATATACATGATAAGACACTGATCTATTAGTAGTTGAATTATTGTATCACTAGCCTTTAAACACTGAAATTGGGAATTTAAAATCCTGCACATGCAGGTGCAGTTTTTTTCTATAATTGTTTTATTAGTTTAGACTTTTACTCTTTAATTGTCAGTTTTCCAAATGAAGGTTGTAGTACTCTCTTAGCAATCCTTCTTTCTCCATTAACACTGAGTACATTTGTACCACAAAATAGAACGCTTGTGTTGAAAGTGGCTTAAAACACAATAAAATCAATCAATCATTAACATAAAACTCTGATGATAAGGTTGCTTACCTGTACCGGATCTTACTTCCAACGGTATATGAGCTTCAGGTGAGTCAGTACCAATCAGCAACATTATATCCTTGGCGTCAATTTTTGGAATATCAATATCAGCTAAATATGCTAGTTTTCTAATGTCGACGTCATCAGCTGCTGAGCGGTTAGATATCGGAGACTTTTTCACTGACCAAACTTTTTGTAACGATACGTCTTCACTGCATCGATGGATCTAACCTGTAAGTCGACTTCTTGAGCATGAATCGTACTACCGGACAAGTTTACTCTAGACATATGAAATGTGACCATCGCACCATCGTCTAGAAAGGCATAGGTTTAACAAGAGTTACCGTCCCCACCCCTTACAACGACAGGAATAATCCCCAGACAACTTTTGATAAAAGTGCCAGCACAGTTAACATAAGGAGTAGCTGTATGATCAGACTCTGGTTTTACTGAACTGTGTAACAATAAACTGTGTTTTACATTACAATCACTGACAGTACATGATTTTGGTTTTCTACAGCTATTTGCAAAATGCTTACCCTTTAAACAATTCTAACACAATTTCATTCTATCGACAAAGTTCTAGCATGCTTATAACCATCAGTTGGTTCTAACAATACACAGTCTTCAATAGAAGACTTTGCTTCACCTTTACAATATTGAATCAAGTAACTTAACCTCATTTGATCATCACCTACTCCACTATCTACATTTGTTTCAAAATTCTTAATAAATTTTTAATAAAAAGTTATTAAAGGTACCAGGATTATAATTTAGTACTCCAGACGCACGTTTCGTCTACTTAAGAATAATTAATTGGTTTACCATCAAATGCTAATAGTTCTGGTTTTGGTAAATTAAATCCTTCTTGAAGAGTAGACGCCAGTCGCAGGAACGCGTAGTCGATACTGCTGATGTTGGACTTGGACCTTCCGGCTGTGAACTCACACCTTTCTTATAAATCGGTCTTTGTTGCTTTCGTCTCTGAAACCTCTTGAATATCAATGTCATCATTAATCAAAATAGTATTTCTTCGTGAAGAAACGGCTGTTTTTGTAATGATGCCTTTATTTTGATTTGTGTTTATAGTGTCATTGTCTTCATCGTACGCCTTTTGCCACACTAGTTCCTCCGATTTTTCTTCTTCCAGTTCACAACGTTTTTCTAATAATCGTTCTTTTATTTCTAACTCCTTTTTTTCACGCTCTAGCTTGAGTTTTTCTTCAATTTTCGTTAGTTTGTGTTCGGCCTTCAATCGATTAGTCCTTGTCGTACTCAATTTGGCCTTTGATGAAGTAGAACTCGATGAACTTATACGGCTACCAATTTCGTCATCGGCAATATTTTCCAGTGATCCGTTTATCCACTCTGAATATCATTCCCGGAACTCCTTCAGGTTTTTCTGGCAGATATCGAAGTTTATCTCCAAAGTCTCCACTACATGTACATCTGGGCATAAATCTAAACAGTTGATGGGAGCTGTTTCAAATTCTTCAAAACGGGCACAAAGTTTGACATGCAAATTCTTAACAGTTTCAGTGTTATCTCTGGAAATCTTTTTCTTCTCAAGTTCATTATACAGTTTCGTCATTTGTGACAAATTAGTTGTACGTTGTCTTTGAACTGTTTCATATTCATAAATATGACCATCGCCGTCCGAATGCGCCTCTCTATCCATCTTTTCTTTATAGTCAATCGAGAATTGTTTGGACCACACAGTAAATCAAAAACAAAGTCAAGTATGCGTATCAGATCAGTTCTTTAATTACGTTGAATACGATACGATTCTCTGCAAATACATCAATTATAAATCATAAATAACAGTGAAACTTAATTCTGTTAATCATCAAAACAATATAAGTGCATTAACTATTTCCCAATCATAATTAAATATAAAGAAAACGTTTTTGATAAAAGTACAAAGTTTCCACAAATGATTAAATCAATATATTTCATTTACGGAACATTGTAACAATTCTTGCTAAAAACATGAATGGTAAAGTCGGATTAAATATATGCTTACCGATTATGCTATCTTATAAAAATCATCTGTTGTGTTTAAATGCAATCCAAATAATAAACTGCCGTAAACAAATTGAAATAACATCATCATAGGAAAACATAACGTCATAAAGACGGGCGGCAAATATATTTAGCGCCGTAAACGTCAATATTTATAAACAAAAACAGCTTTTACAGAAAACTTACCTATCAATTAAATAGTGGCAGCCATGTGACAATGTGTACACTATTAGTGCTTATATAAATGTATCTTCTACCAAATATTCAAAATAAGAATAAATATAGATATGATTCTTACACATTCTTCAAAAGTATTTAAATCAACGTTGACCAGTCTTTGAAAATGTATCGGTGTAAACTAAACTCATCTTAAATACCAGACTGAAGATTTTGTACGAATAACGAGGGAATGACTCAGTGATGATCGAATTGAAAAATGGCAAAATAAAGTACGAAGTTTACGACCAATAATTGTTTTGACTCTGCCTTATCTTTGAAGATGATAAAAGTCTTTATAAAGGTCACAGGCACCTGTTACATTTTGCAAGCCCTAACACAGAACAAGCAAAGTAAAGACAAATAAAATTGTTTTTTTTTGGGGGGTGATATTCTAGGATGACGTTCGAAACGTAGTGCAAGTTTTGATAAATTTGAGAACAATTCGATACAGCAGTGAATTTTACATTTGGAAACGTATATAGCTTAGTTTAATATAAAAATATGAAAGCGTCAAAACTAAACGCCGTTAATTTTGTAATAACAATGTGTAGTTTGGAAAACTGATTTATGAATGGTAACTTTTTCGTTACTTTGTTATATAGACAAAATAATGATTAGTATTCTTTTTAGGAATTCATTGCAATATTTCCAATGAATACATTAGAATTTGCAGCTAGATTATTTCAATCAAATCAACACACAACAGATCTTATTTCATTATCATGCATCTTTTTTATCTTGGCTATATCATATGAAGGACATGCATGCAAAATAAACCACATGATGAACGTAAGAACTGATAACCTCATTTGTCATATTTATTTTATCAAGAATAATATAAATTCAGGTGAAATGATGGTTAGCTTTATAGAACATCAAACAATTTTTTCAGTCAAATAATCACGTGCTCTTATCATTTCAGTATTACGTTCGATTCAAGGTCCAAATAAAAACCCAAAGTACAGTTATTATACTGAGCTTTGTCAACTTCGATAAAAGAATTGACAAATAATTTTGTAAAGCTTACTAAGTATGGGAAATGAAACATCCGTCGCAATAGGTTCGTAGAAGTTATGCATACTTATCTTGGTCTTTTTTCAATAATACTATATAAAGTTTTACTTTCAGGTCGAAAAATAATATGCAAAACCATGACATAACTAATTCTTATTTTCGAAAAGGTCAAATCATGCTGTCCAAATTTTCTGATAAAATAAAGTTTTTTGGTCAAATAATATCTTCGTTATAATATAAAGATGCATCTAGTGACTGTTGTTCATTGAACAGCCTTCTATTTAAGTGTTTTCAGTTACCAAAAATCTGCAATTTGCAAATAGCGACTATTTTGCTTTTCTATGTTTAGATAGCACATCGGAAATTGTCATTATCTAGGAGGAGAACAGTTTTTCATAATAAAAGAAGTGGTATTTAATGTTCGAGAATAAAATACGTTCGAATTGTGGTAAAAAAATATGTTTATTTGCGAAGAATAATTTACCCTTTGCAAACATGACTTTGCTACAAAGTCGTTGTCAATATTGAAATCAGTAACCATCGTTTGGAAACAATTGGTTGTCTTTGACGTGATATAAGCTGCGTTTTGCTTGTTGACAAATGTGTAAGACATGATTCATGTGTTCAGAAGTTTAATCTCGTTATTAATTCGAATGACAGCTGTTTTGAATGTTTCCAACATAAGCTTTTAAAACACAAATGCAGGTTATTGGGTTTTTAAAAACACTATTAGTAGGTATTCAATTAAATAAATGACATATTCAATACCTTTCCTAATACGATCATTCGTTATTTCAGGTATTGACGTGTTTTATGGACTATTGTTCGTCTATTGAACTTGTTTTTTTTTAACTTTGATCATAGTTTTATTTAAGTTTCTTAGATTCATGATTTTAGATTGTCTCTTTGGTATCATTTTACATTAAAGACATCAAATTGAAGTAATGCGATGTAGCTAAGTTCAGCAGGTTTAACTCAATAAATTAAATATCTGCGAAAATATGTCAATTTGCTGACGGTGATATGTATTACCAATTCGTTATCATGATACATTTTATCCTAATTTTAAAACTTTTTTTAATAAAAGAGTCAAAAAACCAACAGGACATTCAAACGCATAATTATTCTCAATAGTTTCATGGATTGCATTTTCATTTATACTCCTGTTTGGATTATAATTAATTTATATCCGTCCCCTAATTCGCATACCCTGACCCAAAATATAAAACATATCTATAATTATCAACAAAAACAATTGTTTACACTTGCTTGTGTTTTATGTTTTGGTTCACAGAAAAACCGTTTCTGATTTTAGATCTATAAAGTTAATATTGCACAGGTGCTACTTGATGACATGAAATTTCGAAAATTACCGGTGTATGTTTCTGCATTTGTCATCAAACGTTTTGGTAATCTGATGTATGACTGTAAATACTTACGGTACATCGTAAGACCACGGGTAGTACAAACCCAACTATTAAACTCTTTATCGTTGATGACAGAATGGTCTACACTAAAATGAAAAGTTCATATGGGTTGAATTTAGTCATCTTTTTGTCTTAATATTAAGTTTTCAAAATACCGTTAATTTCAATCTCTAGAAGTGTATCAAAATATTAAATAGATCTCTCTGTTTTTAAAATGTTGAATAGTATTATAAGTTAAAAAAAAATGTGACAAATCTGGTTTAATGCCATATTTACTTGAGGGTTGACAAACCAGAATATCGCGACAGTCTGTTCGAAACTATTAACCATGCAACTGTTAAAACAAACATGCGTTCACTTTTCTACATTGACTAGAGGTATAGGGGGAGGGTTGAGATCTCATAAACATGTTTAACCCCACCGCAACTTTGCGCCTGTCCCAACTCAGGAGCCTCTGGCCTTTGTTAGTCTTGTACATGTATTATTTCTAATTTAAGTTTCTTATGTATAATTCGGAGTTAAGTATGACGTCCATTATCACTGTTCTAGTATACGTATTTTAAGGGGCCAGCTGAAGGACGCATACGGGTTTTGGAATTTCTCGCTACATTGAAGACCCATTGGTGGCCTTCGGCTGTTG
Source organism: Mytilus edulis (assembly GCF_963676685.1). Classification (NCBI taxonomy): domain Eukaryota; kingdom Metazoa; phylum Mollusca; class Bivalvia; order Mytilida; family Mytilidae; genus Mytilus; species Mytilus edulis. The sequence goes on from NC_092350.1 coordinate 34,986,605, forward strand.
TCTGCTCTATGGTCGGGTTGTTGTCGCTTTGACACATTCCCCATTTTCTTTCTAAATTCTATGATATTGGTAATATATAATATCTTGCATGTCAATAATCTGATGATTCAGAACTCTGACTATTCTTTGCATGTATCGGTGTAAACTAAACTCATCTTAAATACCAGACTGAAGATTTTGTACGAATAACACGAGAATGACTCAGTGATGATCAAATTGAAAAATGGCTAAATAAAGCACGAAGTTGACGATCAATAATTGTTCTGACTCTGCGTTATCTTTGAAGATGATAAAAGTCTTTATAAAGGTCAAAGGCATCTGTTACATTTTGCAAGCCCTAACAAAGAATAAGCAACGTAAATACAAAAGAAATTTGTTTTTTATGTGTGAATTTTCTAGGATGAAGTTCGACACGTAGTGCAAGTTTTCATAAATTTGAGAACAATTCGATACAGCAGTGCATTTTACATTTGGAAACGTAAATAGCTTAGTTTAATATAAGAATATGAAAGCGTCAAAACTAAACGCCGTTAATTTTGTAATAACAATGAGTAGTTTGGAAAACTGATTTATGAATGGTAACTTTTTCGTTACTTTGTTATATACACAAAATAATGATTAGTATTCTTTTTAGGAACTCATTGCAATATTTCCAATGAATACATTAGAATTCGCAGCTAGATTATTTCAATCAATCAACACACAACAGATCTTATTTCATTATCATGCATCTTTTTTATCTTGGCTATATCATGTGAAGGACATGCATGCAAAATAAATCACATGATGACCGTCAGAACTGATAACCTCATTTGTCATATTTATTTTACCAAGAATAATATAAATTCAGGTTAAATGATGGTTAGCTTTATAGAACATCAAACAATTTTTTCAGTCAAATAATCACGTGCTCTTATCATTTTAGTATTACGTTCGATTCAAGGTCCAAATAAAAACCCAAAGTACAGCTATTATAATGAGCTTTGTCAACTTCGATAAAAGAATTGACAAATAATTTTGTAAAGCTTACTAAGTATGGGAAATGAAACATCCGTCGCAATAGGTTCGTAGAAGTTATGCATACTTATCTTGGTCTTTTTTCAATAATACTATATAAAGTTTTACTTTCAGGTCGAAAAATAATATGCAAAACCATGACATAACTAATTCTTATTTTCGAAAAGGTCAAATCATGCTGTCCAAATTTTCTGATAAAATAAAGTTTTTTTGGTCAAATAATATCTTCGTTATAATATAAAGATGCATCTAGTGACTGTTGTTCATTGAACAGCCTTCTATTTAAGTGTTTTCAGTTACCAAAACTCTGCAATTTGCAAATTGCGATTATTTTGCTTTTTTATGTTTAGATAGCACATCGGAAATTGTCATTATCTAGGAGGAGAACAGTTTTTCATAATAAAAGCAGTGGTATTTAATGTTCGAGAATAAAATACGATCGAATTGTGGTAAAAAAAAATGTTTATTTGCGAAGAATAATTTACCCTTTGCAAACATGACTTTGCTACAAAATCGTTGTCAATATTGAAATCAGTAACCATCGTTTGGAAACAATTGGTTGTCTTTGACGTGATATAAGCTGCGTTTTGCTTGTTTACAAATGTGTAAGACATGATTCATATGTTCAGAAGTTTAATCTCGTTAGTAATTCGAATGACAGCTGTTTTGAATGTTTCCAACATAAGCTTTTAAAACACAAATGCAGGTTATTGGGTTTTTCTCTAGTTCGGATACCCTGACCCAAAATATAAAACATATCTATAATTATCAACAAAAACAATTATTCACACTTGCTTGTGTTTTAAGTTTTGGTTCACAGAAAAACCACTTCTGGTTTTAGATCTATAAATATTGGACAGGTGCTACTTGATGACATGAAATTTCGAAAATTACCGGTGTATGTTTCTGTATTTGTTATCAAACGTTCTGGAAATCTGATGTATGACAGTACATCGTAAGACCACGGGTAGTACAAACCCAACAATTAAACTCTTTATCGTTGATGATGGAATGGTCTACACTAAAATGAAAAGTTCATATGGATTGAACTTAGTCATCTTTTTGTCTTGATATTAAGTTTTCAGAATACCGTTAATTTCAATCTCTAGAAGTGTATCAAAATATTAAATGGATCTTTCTGTTTTTAAAATGTTGAATAGTATTATAAGTAAAAAAAAGTGTGACAAATCTGGTTTAATGCCATATTTACTTGAGGGTTGACAAACCAGAATATCGCGACAGTCTGTTCGAAACTATTAACCATGCAACTGTTAAAACAAACATGCGTTTACTTTTCTACATTGGCTAGAGGTATAGGGGAAGGTTGGGATCTCACAAACATGTTTAACCACACCGCAACTTTGCGCCTGTCCCAACTCAGGAGCCTCTGGCCTTTGTCAGTCTTGTACATGTACTATTTCTAATTTTTTTTTCTTATGTATAATTCGGAGTTAAGTATGACGTCCATTATCACTGTTCTAGTATACGTATTTTTAAGGGGCCAGCTGAAGGACGCCTACGGGTGTTGGAATTTCTCGCTACATTGAAGACCCATTGGTGGCCTTCGGCTGTTGTCTGCTCTATGGTCGGGTTGTTGTCGCTTTGACACATTCCCCATTTTCTTTCTAAATTCTATAATATTGGTAATATATAATATCTTGCATGTCAATAATCTGATGATTCAGAACTCTGACTATTCTTTGCATGTATCGGTGTAAACTAAACTCATCTTAAATACCAGACTGAAGATTTTGTACGAATAACACGAGAATGACTCAGTGATGATCAAATTGAAAAATGGCTAAATAAAGCACGAAGTTGACGACCAATAATTGTTTTGACTTTGCGTTATCTTTGAAGATGATAAAAGTCTTTATAAAGGTCGAAGGCATCTGTTACATTTTGCAAGCCCTAAAAAGAATAAGCAACGTAAATACAAAAGAAAATTGTTTTTTTATGCGTGAATTTTCTAGGATGAAGTTCGACACGTAGTGCAAGTTTTCATAAATTTGAGAACAATTCGATACAGCAGTGCATTTTACATTTGGAAACGTAAATAGTTTAGTTTAATATAAGAATATGAAAGCGTCAAAACTAAACACCGTTAATATTGTTATAACAATGTGTAGTTTGGAAAACTGATTTATGAATGGTAACTTTTTCGTTACTTTGTTATAAAAACAACATAATGATTAGTATTCTTTTTAGGAACTCATTGCAATATTTCCAATGAATACATTAGAATTCGCAGCTAGATTATTTCAATCAAATCAAAACTCAACAGATCTTATTTCATTATCATACATCTCTTTTATCTTAGCTATATTATGTGAAGGACATGCATGCAAAATAAACCACATGATGAACGTAAGAACTGATAACCTCATTTGTCATATTTATTTTATCAAGAATAATATAAACTCAGGTTAAAAGATGGTTAGCTTTATTGAACATGAAACAACTTGTTCAGTCAAATAATCACGTGCTCTTATCTTTTTAGTATTACGTTCGATTCAAGGTCCAAATAAAAACCCAAAGTACAGCTATTATACTGGGCGTTGTCAACTTGATAAACAAAAAAATTGACAAATAATTTTGTAAAGCTTACTAAGTATGGGAAATGAAACATCCGTCGCAATAGGTTCGTAGAAGTTATGCATACTTATCTTGGTCTTTTTTCAATAATACTATATAAAGTTTACTTTCGGGTCGAAGAAACAATATGCAAAACCAGGACATAACTATTTTTTTACTTTCGCAAAGGTCAAATCATACTGTTCCCATTTTCTGATAAACAAAGTTTCACCATTGAATTGAGCATGTCGAGTGTAATACGATACTTGTCCACTAGAGACAAAAAGCAATTTTCTAGTTCTTGTACGATAATATTTTTTTGAAAAGATCACAAAAATTTTTTAAAACATGATACATTTATTCTAAATCAAACAAAAAATAATAAGTTAGTTGCGTAATAATTTCCAAAAAATTGAAATTCTAAAAGAATGAAACAAATGTTCTATTCAGAAAGTATATGCTCCAACATTAAATAAATGTGTATTTGTTAGGTCAAAATATATTTTCGTTATAATATTAAGATGCATTTATTTACTGTTGTTCATAAAACATCCTTCTATTTAAGTGTTTGCAGTTACCACAAAAATCTGCAATCTGCAAATATCGATTATTTTTTTGGTATTTAATGTTCGAGAATAAAAGTCAAATAATTTACCCTTTGCAAACATTACTTTGCTCGAAAATCGTTGTCAATATTGAAATCAGTAGCCATTGTTTGGAAACAATTGGTTGTCTTTGACGTGATTAAACCGAACTATATATAATGTTGCTGCGTTTTGCTTGTTTACAAATGTGTAAAACATGATTCATGTGTTCAGAAGTTTAATCTCGTTAGTAATTCGAATGAAAGCTGTTTTGAATGTTACCAACATAAGCTTTTAAAACACAAATGTAGGTAATTGGGTTTGTAAAAACATCATTAGTAGTTGTTTAATTATATCAATAAAAGATTGAATACTTTTTCTGATCTCATAAGATCATTCGTTATTTTAGGTATTGTTCGTTTTCTTGTTGTGCTGTGTTTTGTGGACTAGTGTTTGTCTGTTGAACTTATTTTTCTATTTTGTTCATGGTTTTATTTAAGTTTCTGAAGCTGCGGTCACACATTCACGGATAGCCGAACGGACGAAAAAAAGTTTTCCGTTGACAAATGTTTTATCCGTTTGGAGTCCGTTGGTGTACTGACTATATAAAACGGACTCGTAACGAATTGCTAATGGACATTTTCTGTTTTTTTTTTATATAGATCAGAACTTTGGTTTTCCTGTTTGAATGGTTTTTTACACAAAAGTCTTGTAATTTTGGGGCTCTTTATAGCTTGTTGTTCGTTGTGAGGCAAGGTTCCGTGTTGAAAGCCGTACCTTGACCTATAATTGTTTACTTTTATAAATTGTTATTTGGATGGAAAGTTGTCACTCATACCACATCTTCCTATACCTATACACAGGATATTTAACGTACGAGAAACGAAAACGTACCGGACAGAACGGATTTCGAACGTATATCCAACGGACGAGTACCGCATAAAACAGACACCTAACGGAAGCGTAATGGATAAAACGGATGAACAAGATATGCGGAAAATTCAACACGGCAATATTAATACATTTTAATCACATAGACGTGACCTCAAAATAATTGAAAAGTTTCCGTGTGGTGTTAATTTTTAGTCTAGAAGATTTATTTTTGCAACATTTAAGTTCAGTCTAGCATATACGTAAGAACTTTTTGATAGTGAAGACGCGCTCTTACTCCACAATCCACCATGAACAATAATCATTCATGACATTCAAGAATTTTGACATATCATTTCTTGGCATTTCTAACGCGAAATTTTCAATTGGTATTTATTCGACTTATTCGTTTAATATTCGGTACGTATCCGTTTTATTCGTTATCCTTCCATTCATTTCCGTTTGAAATCCGTTCATCTTCCGTTTTATTCTTTAAACGTCCTTTATACGTCCGATAGAATTCCGTTGGTAAATTGGTCTGTTGGACTTCAAACGGGTAAATAACGGACAAGAAACGGATACAAAACGGAAAAAAAACGGACGAGTGCCGTTGAAAACGGACGACTACCGCACATTGAACGGACACTTCATTCGTTGGAAGTCCGTTCAAAGTTTTGAACCTGCTCAAAATTTTCCACCGGACAGAACGGACGTCGACGAATAAAACGGAAGCTGAACGGACATAAAACGGATATGGACATAAGTCTAACGGATATGAATGGACTTCTAACGGACATGAACGAATTGAAAATAGTTATCCGTTTGGCGTCCGTTCGCGCTATCCGGTAAGGTGTGATCGAGGTTTTTGTCGCATGGTTTTAGATTGTCTCTTTGGTATCATTTCCCTGTAAGGACATCAGATTGCAGTAATGAAAATCGCCTTCAGTTAAGTACAGATGATTTAACTCAATAACCCAAGTATCCCCGAAAATATGTTAATTTGGTGACGGTGATATGTATTATATCATCATGATACATTTAACCATAATTTTTAAAATTTAATTACTTAAAGAGAGTCGAAAAACAAAGGGACATTTAAATGTATAATTTGAAAACAAACTGACATATACAGAGCAAAAAACGAAAACAACATCAACAAACAAAAGACAAGCAAAAAATTATAAAAACACAACAGATAAAACTAAATCTTTAGCAACACAGACCCCGTAAAAAACTGGGATTAAACTCAAGGGCTGAGTTTACTTGAAACGTTTGACTCGACTTCAGAGTTTCAAGAGTATCACGTGTACGCACTATTCGAAACAACTCTATGTAACTCTAGGGTAAGGCCATGACCAAGCATAAAAACTTAAATAATTTCATTGGTTTCGCGTCATTCAAGCGGTACCACGGTTTCTCGAGGCTTACAAGATTATTATTTATATCCACAGGACAAATTATTTGTCCTGAACACATGGTATTATACTACCTAAAACAATATTAAAGTATATAATGTCAAGTTTATATTTGTGTTTATTCAATAACAGTGGGAATTAATTTCAGGAAATCGATAAGCATTTCGTGTAAGTTGTATGCAAATTACTTGTTGAAAACAATATGGCGGACGTAATTATTTAAAAGGTAGCCAACTTTTTGCATACCAAATGATTTCTTGAAGATAACTTGTATTTATATTGAGCATGTACGACTTAAACGTCTCAGAACTTAAATTTAACAATTCTAAGCAGTATAACACCATGTAAAATCATGCTTTTGGGAAAATCAATTTGTCCTTTGGAAACTCAAAGGTTTCTCGAGTTTAACACTGGCATGGTGAGGGTACAAGGGGTTAACTCGAATGATTAAACGAAACTCGTAATCACGATAGACCGCCAGATCGAAATACATCCAAGTTTAATGCATGTCTACCAGCAACACTCCCAACAAGCAAGATATAATATAGTCCCTAAGGCAACGGTCAGCATCTCCACGGACAAACTCCAGAAATCCAGGTTATTACAGACAACAGTCACCACCACCAGGATACAGAGCAAATCAAAGCGCAACCCCAATAATGGAGTCTTTAAACAGCAACGGGTCAGGCCAGTAGGCCCTGCTCGACTCCCAATTCTTCGGGTCATGAAACATTATTTCATGACAAAACCGAACAGGTTGAACCATTGACAAAAACTTAGCAGTACGAGGTACTATTTATGACCAGATGGTGGACACTGCTGCAATGAAAACATGAGCAAATGAGAAATTAATTCCAGCAGATAATGAAGATTCAAAAACCGTAACGCTACGTTGTTTTGGTGAACAGCTGGTTACTGGGAAGATTATAAAGACAGATCTCTTAACATTGATAGAGGAAAAAAGACAATGGGATGTGTGCAAAACGCCATTAAAAGTCGATGTTATACTTGGGCTAGATCTTTTGGACGCAGTGATAAATCTGAGTACTCTGACGTGTACCGTCAACAACAAAGTCATAAATGCGGCATTTGTTAACAGTGGAGGTGAGATTTCAACTCAGCAATTTTGCATAAAACGAACCATCACAGATCCGCCAAAATCTAAAGTGACTGTCACCTTAAAAACTAATAAAAACTGCTGCCCATGAGTTCATTTTAGAACCATGCCGGCTGACTAGTTGCGTATTGGTTTCGCACAAAGTTGGAAGAGGAAATTGTTGTCCTTGTCCGATTATGACTGATGTACCCATATTTTGACTATTTTATTTATTATGTCTGTTTAGTTAACGTATCAATGTAAATATAACGGAGACTGTCATCAAAGTGAGAGGGTTAGCGCTATAAAACCAGGTTTAACTTATTTTTGAAAAATTGAGATAAGACGTGGCACGGTACTTGTCTATCCCAAATTCATGTATTTGGTTTTCATGTTATATTTGTTATTCTCGTGGTGTTTTGTCTGATGCTTGGTCCGTTTCTGTGTGTGTTACGTTTCGGTGTTATGTCGTTGTTCTCCTCTTATATTTAATGCGTTTCCCTCGGTTTTAGTTTGTTACCCCGATTTTGTTTTTTGTCCATGGATTTATGAGTTTTGAACAGCGGTATACTACTGTTGCCTTTATTTAATCCACCATTTTCTACATTTGAAAATGCCTGTACCAAGTCAGGAATATGAAAGCTCTTGTCCATTCGTTTTTGATGCGTTTTCTTATTTGATTTTGCCATGTGATTATGGACTTTCCGAATTGACTTTTCTCTAAGTTCAGTATTTTTGTGATTTTTCTTTTAATCACTTTAACTGATATAAAAAAATGAGAATATGATAGCGCTTCTGACTCCTTTATTTTTATTTTTTTCAAACTTAATTTTAATTTACAAGCTTTAAGAGTTCATCTTTTGTTGGGAGTTACATATATGGGTCAGGTAAAATGACGAAGTAATGATTCGTATATTTGATTACCTATACCTGAACAACATTTTCCCTTTAAAAGTTGAATGTTGTCTGAGTTATCATCTCAAATTTAATAATTAAACATGTTTAGAATTAAAAGAGTAGTTTGATCTAATTTTTATATAGCATCTATTCTAACTTGCCAAACAAGTAGTGTGTGCTCCCCTCCGTCGTCCTTCACTGCAACAGGCAGAGATACGGTCAGAACGGTTGGTTATGTCGAGTAATACCAGTTTACTGGAAATCTCTAATAAACGAATTTTATGAACACTCATCAAACGTTAACTAACATCGTGTACAATGTAGATTGATAAAACTTGTTATCTGTGCTTGTTGTTAACAAACATCTTTAATAATGGAATTTTATAATGAATGACAATGAGATAATTCAATCAGTTACTTTTTTTTATATATTCGAAAAGATAACTTAACTTAAAGAAGTACCTTCCATTTTCCTGCACTTTCAAATATAGTTAAATCCTATCAAACGAAAATGGAAACGCAGACAAAATTGTGTTTCTTTTAAAAAACACCTTTCTTCACTTGGACATTTGTCATCACGGCCACATTTCACACCATTGCACAAAGAAAAAGGAACCTATATATTATACAACGATATTGTTATAATCTGTGTTATATCGCTATATTATTTTACTTCGTCACTTTAAACAACAGATATAGATTTGTAAAAATAAGTTTAAAAACTCTTGTATTTTGATTGAACAATAATGTTTGTATCGGACAAGAAGAACGACAAATCATATGCATTCCAACTTGTGTTCTATATCATTCAAATATACAATGCCGGGCTTTAAAAAAAGCATCACAGTTTCTTTAAACAAATCATGGTTAGTCTGAGTATAAAAAATCTGAATTAGGCTTCGAGAATATTGCAGGCAGGTAATCCATTTGACGTAAATATCCGTATGTTGTCCTGTAGGCGACATATTCTTAAACAACGTCATTTTTAGACAAGTTTACGGCCACTATTAATGTATTCAATATACAAAAAAATCGACAGAAATAATAAATGTTGCCCTAAAGTTCAAAGCGCATAGTGGCCAAAAACACGCTGTTATGGGTTGGACAGAGGCCAAATCAGAAGGTACATACATATCTTACACCACGCTCATTATAACTGGTTGACTTCTGTGTCATTATTTAATGCGTTATTGTTAATGGCAACACTGCCTCGATGATACATATCCACCAATAAGGTGAACACAAGGTTCCAGTGCACATCACCTGAATGAAACCTTAAACATGACGTTATCAATTTAACGTTGTGCCGCCTTCTTTAAACCTAGAAGTAATGAAGAAAGAATTTGTTATTTGAAAACGAGTTTATTGAGAATAATCTAGCGCTGCAACTAATGTCTATGAACATAAAATAAAATACGAACACAACTATGTTCCTCCCCTTTTGATTCCTATTTGATATCCGATAAAAGGAGAAAATTTTCAATTTTCAGTATTGAAATTTCGTGTAAGGGTAAAGGAAAAGCGATTTATGTTCAATATGCTAATGCTTGTGGACGTTATATTGACAAGGTTATGACCAACCCAGTAGTTGTATTGACATAAAACAATTTTTTTATACATCTATTTTCTCTAAATGTACAGAATGTACACTGTCAAATTATATGCCGAATTTTTAGAACCTCAAGGTATAAATTGCAATAACTTGTTTGGAATCATTGCTTTTCAAAAATGTTGATTCAAGTCTAAATTTCTGCCCCTATTCAATATACCCTCATTTTCCAGTGGCATTTTAAAGTTTCACGTCCAACCTCACTGTCGACCTCCTATTGTACGACCTACCTATTACATTTAAAATGTATGTGTTATAGTCATAAACATGCATGAAATATCTGCTACTGGACGTAAAGCAAACAACAATCAATCAATTTAATTGATTTTTCTGTACTAGTACTTAGCACACAAAGACAAGATCTTGTAAAATGCTATAATTTACAATTTCCATTTATATTTCTATGTTGTTTTTTTTTTTTTTTTTTTCCTCTTCAGTTTATCACATAACTGACTGCTTATTAAAAAGTTTTAGATATTTTTTCACTATTGTTTTTATCTACTGTTTTGATACGATTTATAACATATGATTTTTATACGCCCGTCAAAATTTTGACGGGACGTATTATGGTATACAAATGTCCGGTGTCCGTCCGTCTGTCTGTCCGTCCGTCTGTCTGTCCGTCCGTCTGTCTGTCCGTCCGTCCGTCTATCTGTCCGTCCGTCCGTCCGTCCGTCCGTCCGTCTGTCCGTCCGTCCGTCTGTCTGTCCGGCGTACATATGTCGCACCGTAACTTGAGAACGACTTATCTAAATTTCATGAAACTTAATATAGTTGTTTTTATGATGGTCAAATGATCTGTATACTTTTTGGTGAAAATAAGATTGAAACTTTTTAAGTTACGGCACTTTGTAACTAAAACAGGGGTGTGGTTTTTTTTTCACATGTCGCACCGTATCTGCAAAACGATTCTTGATTATTGCTTAAAACTTTACACACTTCTTAGTTATATTGATCTTAATATCTGTATACTTTTTGGTGATGATTCAAAATTTCATTTTTTAGTTATTGAGTATTTTGTAAAAAAGGGGGAGGGTTTTTTACATGTCGCGCCTTATCTCAAAAACGATTTATGATTATTGCTTTAAACTTTACACACTTCTTTGTTATATTAATTTAAAGATCTGTATTCTGTTTGGTGATGATTCAAAATTTAATTTTTGAGTTATTGAGTATTTTGTAAAAAAGGGGAGGTTTTTTTTACATGTCGTGCCGTATCTCAAAAACGATTTATGATTATTGCTAATAACTTTACACACTTCTTTTTTATATTAATCTAAAGATCTGTATACTTTTTGGTGATGACTCAAAATTTTGTGTACACACTTCTTTGTTGTATTAATCTAAAGATCTGTATACTTTTTGGTGATGACTCAAAAATTTTTGTACACACTTCTTTGTTGTATTAATCTAAAGATCTGTATACTTTTTGGTTTGAATAAAAAATTTATTTTAGTGATATTTGTAAAAAAAAATAAACAGGGGGGGGGGGGGTTACACATGTCCCGCCTTGTCTCAAAAGCAATAAATGGTAATTGCTTAAAACTTTCTCAGAAACTATTTATGATTATAGCATAAAACTTCCACACAAAACGTCGGGCGTATCATGCGCTCATGGCGCAGATGTTTATTTTTGTCAGGCAATGATAAAACCAAGAAAGATAAAACAAATTGCAGGTGTTTGTGCTTCATTTAGACTTGAAAAAAGGAATAACGGACGACTATATTAAAGAGTTTGTTTTCATATAATACATTGAACGTGCGAATATATCTCACCTCACACGTTTTGATCGGGCCAGTGAAACCTAGTTTAATACGGTTTTATTCATTGAAGTTTGCATGCATAGTTTTTATTTAAAATAAACACAAATAAAGTAAGATCTATTAATTAATTGGACTGAATAGACAAAACTAATTATTTTGCATTTTAACGTAATGTTGGAAAATTACTAAATTACCAAATCAGAAGCAAAAGGAACATTTACCGGATGAATATTGTGAAGGACCTTATGCATCTAGGTCTGTCCGATTAGAAGTTCTGAAACAAGCTGTTTAAAAAGCTAATTGTTGAAAGAGTTTACTTACTGTTTTATAAGGTCTGATCTTTACGAATCCATTTCATGATTACTGACAGATCAAAAACATCAGGTTTATATAGCATGAAGTTGTGGGGCATACTATGATTCATTGGTCAGTTATAAATGAGGTCTGTATGGGGTTTTGATTGCGTGATTTATATATTAAATAAGAAATCGTAATTCTGGAAAGTTGGCAAAAAAAAAAAAATTTACCCCCTAATTTTTTAAAACTATCATTTGGTGTTATTTAGAAGCTATTTTTTTTTATCACAAATAAATAATTATATGATGTAATGCCATTTAATCCGTCCGTTTTCATTTCAATTTTGTAACTGTTAATTGTATATATTCGTCTAAGTACTGTTTAACTATCATTCAAGTTGAACATATTTAGACTCGTCCAGTTCAGGGGAATTAGGTTTCTGCAAGTGCTTTTTATGTACTTTTCTTATATTTTTGCCGGTTTGTAAGTCAGTAAAAGTTCAATGATTAAGTTTATATTGACATTAAAAGACCTCCTCACAAAAAGGGCTGTTCAAATCTGAACACCCCTTTTTGTTCGGAGGTCTTTTAATATCAATATTAACTTATCATTGAACTTTTACTATTACGTAAATAAGGGATTATTATTCTCTTACATAAAATAAACCTACCAATAAAATGAGCAAATTATATGGTTTGATAACAACACCTTTAAACAAAATCAGTTGGACAACATTGAAATAAACACGTTTGATAAATGTTATGCGTTCGAAACGCTTATAACTGGACCATAGTGTAGCTTCTTCGCAAGAGCTAAAAGCAAAATATTGTTTTCTTTCATTTGCGCCGATTGTGTAAAGGTACATTACAGGTGAATATTGTTTCTTATTTATAATTATAAACCTCTTCCGTAAGCCAGTTTAACATATGTTATACATTATATTTTGGGGTGATATGGATAGAACTGTTTATTGTAATGCGATTGAAACGATTGTTGATTGTTAGTCGACCTAATAACTTCCAACGGTTGCAGGTGCCCAAAATTAAAGTTGAGTAAATAAAATGACTTCATTCATAGTCTATGAAAGCATGAGAAAATGCTTTAGACATAATGTCAAACGTTATCCTCGATTTCATATTGGGGAAGGAATGGTCTGTTTTATACTCACTTAGCCCACCAGACTGAATTTTTCCTTCACTAGTTTTGAGCCAGATGAAAACGACAACAATCTATTTTAGGGGGACAGTTATTCACATGTTATAATTGACAATTCATAAAGTAAAGTGCAACTGGCTAACCAAAGAGGTTTATATTGATTTACAAGAAATATCATTCACGCAGGCAGGTTAATGCAGTTTAAAAAAATTTAGCAATGATTTTCGGTGTTTGCATCGCAATCTAAATCTGACGTCATTTTCCTAACTATTCGACACGTGATTGGCTAGAACGTTTCGTCGACGTCAAATTTGAGCTTGTCACCAACAGCTGATCGGGCACTTTGTTATGATAGAAGTCAGTGTCTTCAGTTCGACAACAACACGTTAATATAGATGTGGGCTGCTTATATTTTGAGGTACGTTAGTTTTAAATTATTTTAGCCTTCTTCCGAGGATCTTGGATATTTATTTCATTCACGATTATGAATGTAGTCTGAAGAGAAAGCTGCATGTTTACTTTAAAGCCTTTAAAAATGTGGTTATTTACAAGTTTCGCTGTCAGCATGATGTAGGCAGTCTGTTGAAACTTCCTTTGAATTAATTTTTCACGTTAACACTATTTTACTTGCTTATAAACAATTCAATCTTTATTAGCTATTGACTTTATAAAAATAGTTTCACGTCGACAGTTTGCAGACTGACCTGATGCATTCATGCGGGTCACATGTTTAAATTTGGGATCTCGGTGGTCAGAAACCATGATCAACCATGCAACGTAAGCAGTAGAATTTGTTAAAATGTCCGAACAACATGCCGGCTGAGGCCCGCCACCTTTCACCTATGCCTTTATCACCCCCCCCCCCCCCCCCCTTTAATTAGTCTCGTATGCAAACACCTTAACATTTTCTTTAAATATCTATTAGGTATATTTTTACCTGAATCTTAAAATCGATGGCATGTTAAATCATTCCTTATTCCAATTTATAACATAATTGTAGAAGTAAAACAAAGAATTATTCAAAACATATGCATGCATGACTCTGTGCATCATACTTATGCCTCAGTCTGTATTTAGTAAAATTGTGTAAGCATTCACATGAGATGTTATATGTGAGAAATATATTTATTATCATGGTCATAATTTATTAACAACTTAAAGTTTTCATTTATGGTTTTAAATTTGATGCTAAGTCATTATAGTATTATTTTTAAATCATTCCTTTTAGTGTACATTTGAATTTTTTGTCTTATCTTTTTTTTTTATATAGACATAAGATTAAATTAAATATGTACTTTTAATATTGATTAACTATAATAATGTGTATCTGAAGTATATGTGTGTTTGTGTAAATCTTTTCAAATTTTGACACACTTTTTATAAAACAATTTACACCAACAGATCAATCTTAATTGTGTAATTATTGTAACTTCTTTTGCAGATTGATTTACAACTGGCACTAATAAGTTGACTGTTAATGCATAAAGAGTGTAGTTTCTATGATATGAGGTCTACACAATTAAATGTAAGTATTAATTGTATTATAATGAATGATTCCCTTCAGTTCTATATTTGTTATACCATTTTCTATAATCTTTATCTGTTTTGGTCATAATTCTCTATTCTTTGTATTTTAACACACCATCATTCTCTTTTATTATCAGTGTTTTCTTAATCTTTAATGTCTCAGCCTTTAAATTTTGCACTTTTGCCCATAGGGATTATTACTTGATTGGTGTATCTATTCTGTAAACATCATCCAGACCCTCAGTTTATGTGAATTATATATAAATAAAGGCAACAGTAGTATACCGCTGTTCAAAACTCATAAATCCATGGACAAAAAACAAAATCGGGATAACAAACTAAAACCGAGGGAAACGCATTAAATATAAGAGGAGAACAACGACATAACACTAAAATGTAACACATATAGACAAAATCCCACGAGAATAACAAATATAACATATATATATAACATCAAAACCAAATACATATAAGTTATCTGGTGTATTTAGTCACACTCACCCAATCTTGATTAAGTCATATTGATTATTAATAACAAATTGACAAAACAATGTGATGGGTAAATATCAGTTAAAGTAAGTTGTACTTACACACTTTATTGTACTTTTACAGACAATTCAACAATTAAACTTTGTGTCAAGTTTTCTTTTAATTCAATAATAATTATGGAATACACAAATGTGACAATTTTGACTGAAGTTTTCTATTTGTATCATAATATGAATACCAATTACTTTTAAATGCCATTAATGGTTTATATATTTTTTTCAGAACATGCATGAAGATAACTTGGAGGCAATGGTGTCATACATGTTAGTTTTAACTATAATAGCCTAACTGAAATTTGAAAAAAAAGTTATCAGAGGAAAAGAGTGACCACTTCTTTCTTATGAAAATCAACACACACAAGGAAATTATCAGACAATTTGTAACCAGATATGGGGGCAGTATTAGATATATGCATGAAAAGAAAGTGAAATCAATATTTTTTTAGATAAAAGCTTGATGATATAACAAAAATATTAAAACTGTGCTGAATATGAACTACATGCATACAACTGTATTGAATAAACAAATAGATTTATCTCAAGAAAATTTCTTTTTTTAATGTTTTTTTTCTATAATAATTTAATGTTTTGTACTGGAAAAAGTGCAATGAATGAATGATGCACGTTCAAAAAATGACAATAGCTCTAGAAATTATTGCTTATAGCTGATATAGTTTTAAAAAAGACCCATTCACACATGTGATGTGAAAGTAATTGATCCTTATAATTCAGTGAATTAATTAAAATGTTTTTAAATAAAAAAAACATTGAAAAAACTTTAATAGGGCTGAATAGATAAATATTTCTCATAAAACATGAGTTTGATAGAAGGGGCTACATACTACCATGCACTAGTGCTTGTTTTAAAAAGTGTTTTCCCTATCAGGAGAATCATTTTGTTTTAGAAATACTGTTATGCCGTTCGTCATCACGTTATTTCACTATGCTAAACCTTGGTAATCTAAAAGTCGTAAAGACCCTATGATATTCAAATTTAAGGAAGGAAGCAAGATAATATTATTTTTAATCGGCAGATATGACACACATATGTTTAGAAATGAACATTTGGTTACGAAAACCCTCACAAAGTATAACGTCAGAGTATCCCCCCTTTTTTCTCTTCGTATGCATGGGGATTCTTTAAAGATTCATGAACAACTCAAGTTTAATATGTGAAAAAAAACATTATTTTACATCTTTAATGTGTTTATCTCTAGTCCTAAACTATCAAAATGTCGATTATTTCTTTCCCTGCATTTTTACACCGAAAAGGGGAATAATCGATCTGAATCAATACAGTAAATAAATATTCAGTGTTTTTTTTAAAATGTCGCCGAGTAAGGACTTGAATATCATTCATCTATAAAGATCGCATTGGCACACCCCGTTAACATTTATTGATCTCTTTAAAACTTGGCATATTTATTCTTGAAAAGCTCATGAATACGAAGATTGCTGTTTCTTGTTTTTAAAATGAATATAACATATCTAAAATTGGTAAAATAGTTGACTTTTGGTGGGGCCACGGTTGGATTGTATGTCATTTCTGTTATTTTTTTTTTTATTATAAAAGGACACATTTAAAAAATGAAACAGCTGTTACGGGAAAGATAACATAATTGTCAACCAAATACAACTTTATTTTTATTCATTTGTCTAGTTCTATGGGGTGTACCAGGCTCTTGAAGTTGGACGTTCACACGCCATCTTTGAATGCTGCCCGTTACCATGGCAACCAGATGGAGAGTTCTGAGACACCAGAAATTAAAACTTTGGATAATATTAGGGATGATAAAAATAAGTTCTGGGTATGAAAGTTTCTAGACAAAAATTCTGAATTTCAAATTTCTTTGATTTTTATATGAATAAATAGCCGATTTACTGTCGAACAGCATTAACCTACCTATAATTAACACATGCACAATCGGTGCAAATGAAAGAATCAAATAGGCGCAAATAAAAGATCGAAAATTAAAAATTCCAATTGAAGAGCTAAGTGACAAAAAATGCATGAAAAAAATTACCAAATCACTTTGTCTGAGGAAGTTGACACCTAAGTTTTTTTTCAGAATGTCATTGTTGTTAAACTTTTAACATTAAATAATTGTTTTGAAGTGCAGATTCCACAAATTTTTAATATTTAAGTATTAAACATAGTTGTTTAACACAGAATTGTGATGATAGAATGGTAAAGATTTTAATTTGTAAAAAAAAAGTACAGTCATTAACAATTTTATATCTACATAAAAGTGACCATAATACAGTTTATTGTCTTTGTTTTACATTTTACATTGTCCATTAAGTAAATAAACATTTTATTCGCATTTTTTAGAAGAAGAAAAAAACAAAGTATATTGGGTATCTTTACGTCAAACAAAATCGGTACATGCAGAGCAGAAACACAAAAAAGGAAAGGAACAGCAATTTATTAATGTTCCGCATCTCAAAGTGACAATGTGATTAACTGTCGATTAGTATGAAACATATATAGATTATGTCAACTTCCCATTTGTGAACTTTCCTTTTCTATGTAGCAACATTCCAGTAGCGCCTGCATACGGAGTATATATCTCCCAATTGATACGATATTCCCGGACTTGTATACCCTATCATGATTTCCTTGATAGAGGATTGCTGGTCACAAGGTAGCTATTATACCAAGAGTTCTAGATTGTGAAGTTGAAGTCCCTTCACGACTTGGCTGACCGTTATGCAATAACCGTTTCACAGATGAAATCTGATATGTTCCCTATGTCGTAACTACAATACCCTTCCCCTTTAACGAAAGTGATTGTATCTAAATTTAAAAGTTCGACCACGTGATAATTGCTAAAATGGTAATTTATTTTTGACAAGAATCAATATATTCTGTATATGATTTTTTATTTAGATTCAGGCGTATCAAATAACTATTGGGATAATTGGCGTTACTTGCCGTTCACACAGTATATCACTAATGTACACATCTCCCTAACAGCTGGCATTGTAAATTATAAATACAAAATTCGTTCATTTATTTGTTTAATTCTTAATTTAAATGAGAAAGAAATGCAATGTTCTCCGACCTTTCTCCTGTTTCGCATCGAGTACAAATACAAATACAAATACAAGTTTCCTTTTACGCATGAAAACTTTGACCTTAATTTACTGACTTTTAATATCGACAATATGTTAACGGAGACCGCAAAGTAAATTGCAACATTAACAACGATGTCAATGTTTCCGTTAGCCTCTTATAGAAACAAGATATAGAATACTTATGCGTCTACTTTTGTACCTGTACAGTAAAATGGTCGACTGCAGGACAAAAGCCGTTCTTCCAGCACCCGAGAAAAAAAAACGCATTTGCCTCAGCCGACAACGCACGGTTTGTTTTAAAATAAGTAAGTCATGGACATTTGGTTTAAAGTTGTTAATCAAAAGTTTTACAGTTATCTTTTTGCATGTTCATTTTTTTTTGTATAAACGCCTGTGCACGTCATAATCCATAGTACGTTTATTACGTCTATACTTTCGCGTACCATCGCACTTCAGCGTGTGTAGGCATCGCACTTAAGCGTGTGTAGGCATCGTATTTTAGCGTGTGTAGGCATTGCACTTTAGCGGAGACCATCGCACTTTCACGTGATCATCGTACATTAGCGTCCCCATCGCACTTCATAATACTACAAATATATTCGCTGCAACTCATTTTAGCCTTTGCTCTAATGAGAGAAGTAAATATGTTAGATATTCTTACTGAATGTGTGATGTGATGACTGCAGCTGTTCTCCTTGATAATATGTATGTACGTTTCGGCAACAAAGTTTATCGACAGGTTGTGGGTATCCCTAAGGGCACTAATTGCGCCTCTCTAATAGCTGAATTGTTTTTGTACTGTTATGAATCACATTTTATGACTGAAGGCAGTAACGACCCGTCGACATTGCATTTAATTAAGAAATTCATTAACATTTACCGTTATCTTGATGATATTTTTTCGTTAAATAACCAAGAATTTTCTCAATATACTGCTGAAATTTAACCCAAGGAACTTACTTTTAATAAATCAAATTTAAACGGTAATAACTGTCTTTTCCTAGATTTAGAAATTTCGGTTTTAAACGGAAAACTCCACACCAAAATTTGCGACAAAAGGGACGATTTATCGTTCCCTATTGTTAATTTTCCATTTTTTGATGGTGATTCTATTGTGACGTGTTTTATATTGTTATTTTTCAATTTATGAATATAAGGTATAGATTGTTGATGCTTTAAATTATAAAAGTAGATTTGACAAGACTTTTGGACAAACTATGTTGTAAACTATCCATCTAACTATTTCTGATATCATTATAGATTATTGGTATCAGTATGTTGTTATTAAGAATGGTTATTGAGTTGCTTAATTCCACAAAGACTGTTATATATTTTTTTAATCAGTACAAGTTAGAGATTGTCACAATTTACATCATAATGAAAATTTAATTATGTATTTGGGAACAAATGACAGATGCTACATTAGTTTATGTATACGTGATGGTCAAGTATTCGACACCAAATATTTCAAACGGGATAGCAAATCCTCATTATATACAGAATGTTGTTAAAAGTGCCCGGAAATTTTTAAATAATCCTGATAAACGTATCGCTCCTTTGAATAAACTTATTCTTGAAGGTTACCAATTCAACACTGTAATACGATCATTGAATATGGTTTTCATTGATATAAAAAAAAAATTTGTTATCAGTAAATTAAACAAACTAAAAGTAACAAGTAAAGCAAACTTAATATTACCAGTATAAAGTAAAATCACAAAATTCTGAACTCCGAGGAAATTTAAATTGGAGAGTCCCTAATCACATGGCAAAATCAAAAGATAAAACACATCAAACGAATGGACAACAACTGTCATATTCCTGACTGGGTACAGGCATTCTCAAATGAAGAAAATGGTGGATTGAACCAGGTTTTATAGTTAAACCTCTCACGTGTACAACAGTCTCATAAAATTCCTTCATACTTACAACGATGTGTGACATATTAATTAAATTGTCAAAATATGGGTACAGCAGTCATCACTGTGTTACAATCTTAAAACAAACAAGTCACAAAAGAATCTATCAAATTCAAAACACATTCATTGCTTCGCGTCAGACCATTTATACGTCAAATAGGAAAAACATTTTGTCGTTCAATGTTTTATTCAAAACAATTTTATAATTTCACATGGGGAATGTTGGCATACAGGGTTAAAAAATCAGAATTAATTACAGAAATAGACCGAGATATAAAATGGTTCAGAAGTTCTTTAGAATTTTTAAGAATCCACAAACGGTAAATACCACTACGCGATAAAACTAGTTTTGTCGTTTGTACAAAGTATTTTCTAAGTTATAATAGAACTACAAAATAATGACATATACTAGAACAATAGCATAATTACGAGATCTTTTAAAGTACAGAGTCACGTTATAATTACCAAAGAAACACAAAAAGTCGCATGAAAAAATACACCAGCATAAAATGAAAGCTAATACAAACACATTGACGGGATGTATAAGTACATTTACCTAGCCACGTCAAATGGATATCACAGAAAACAATCCAAACAGTAAAAGTTATATCAATAATAGAACAACAACAAATGTAACAACAATATAACACGTTGTTAAGATGATAAATAAAGTCAGCATGCATACTTTATACATCAAGACCATCATGTATTATTTGTGAGGGTTATACGGAATATTTATCAACAAGGTTTTGGTACCTTCCGGTGAACTTTTTTAGAAAAAGGACGATACGTTTTTTGACATACCCCTGGTTCATCAACTTTCTGCTCAGACACTGGTGACGTTTTACAAAGTCTGATTAGGAGCTGCAAGCTCTTGAATATCGAATAAGTTGTGAAATGTATATCCCATATGCAGTTGAAGTTGGTATATTGCTACTAAGGTGGGGGAAATTTATAATTTCAAAATTAAAATCGTCTCGTTTGTCATAGTTTTTGGTACTGAGATAACTGTTCATGTCAAATTCGAGAAATAAGTCTAAACAAGAGGCGGAGGAAGCCGTGTCTGTTGTTTCTTTAATTTCTAGTTCCGGGAAAGAACATCAACAGTATATCTGAAAGTAAAATTAAATGATCTGGCTTCTTTGATCTTCTTGTTTTTGACGAAACTCTGATTCATATGAAAATAAGAAGAGGTCGGCAAGGCGAGGTGCACAGTTCGTTTCTATAGGAATGCCGACAATTTGTTGAAAAAGTCTACATCCAAATTCAACAAATATGTTGTCGATAAGAAACTCCAACTGATCACTTGTTCTTCTGTGGGTTCTTTAGTGGAAAATTAAGATGAACCGGCAATGTACCGTTGTTTGAACGGAATTTTGTTAAGTTTATGTATCCAATACAAACAAGGTAAGTCTTTCGATTTGATGTTCAATGTAATATTCATTGAAGCCATGAAGGATTTATGATTTGCAAAAATCTCATTCTTGTCAAATGATATGTCTTTGTATGTGGGATTACCTGAGTGCTCATTTATTCCTAATTCTTTTACAAGACATTCGTAGTAATACGATTTACATACAAATACAATATTAGTTGAAGCTTTGTCTGCAGAAACAACAACATAATTATCATAAAGAGATGATAGACATTTCACAGCCCCTTTGTCTCTAAAAACAGACGTTGGTCGATCATTCACATTTCAACTTACGAATGCGATGTTTTATCAGAGACCTGATAGTTTTGATATATTCTGACAAAGTGTCTAGTTCAACTTCTTTTTGTTAAATTTAGCCCTTGCTCTGGCGTAATCTCAATAGAATCTATGAATATTTTGACGTTATGGTTCCAATTGATGTGTTTGGGTTCTCTAAACTTAGGACCATGATAAATCACATTTCGAGGTTTACATGTTGCATTATGTTTAGATCCCCAGTTATAACATGACCAGAGGAGCAGTAACTATAAGGCGAGTGGGAACAGTCACTTTTTTATGTATTTTTCTGCAATGCTTATTTATAATGGTTTTGGTGTAACTGTAGGATACCAATAGGAACAGTCTGAATTTGAAAATAAATAGGAATTTTAGATGTTACCTCTTTGTGATGTAGAACGTTGCAGATGTTGATTGCATTAATTCCTCTATTGGTAAAGTGATCAGGAAGGAATTTCCTCTTTTCCTTATGTAAAGGTTATACATATACACATTCATGGAACTACAATCTGTCGTTACCTGTATCTTGGCATTGCACAAGGTCATGTTTTCTCTGACTGTTTATGACGTCTTCACACTAAAACCATTGAATATTTGATGTGTACGAATTGATAATTTAGTCTTAGATGCATGACTTTTTTATTAGTTGTTACTGGCTTTGAACCAGCTGTTAGTTAACTGCGATTACTCTCAGATCTGCACCTGGTGTTTTTTTGTTTGTTATTGGGATGTTCACGTACCCGTCCACGTCTACTTTGTCCATCTGATGAGTTTAGCCTTTTCAAATGATTTTTATAGTTCGTTCTGATGCTGTAATGTTATACAACTGTTCCAGGTCAGGAGTTGTTGATCCCGCTAACATGTTTAATTCCGCAACATTATGTATGTATGTGCCTGTCCCAAATCAGGAGCATGTAGTTCAGTAGTTTTCCTTTGTTTATGTGTTACATATTTGTTTTTCGTTCATTTTGTGTACATACATGTACATACATGTACATGCATGTACATACATGTAATAAGGCCGTTATTTTTCTCGTTTAGATTGTTTTACATTGTCGTTTCGTTTTTTATACTATGCGGTGTGGTCTTTGCTCATTGTTGAAGACCGAACGGTGACATATAATTGTTAATGTCTGTGTCATTTTGGTCTATTGTAGAGAGTTGTATCATTGGCAATCATACCACATTTTCTTTATTTTTATATTAACACAAACCCGTGATGACACCACACGTTAAGAAAAGAGAAAGACAGTAAGTAATATATATTACACAGTTTTGGTATAAGCTTTAAAGCGCAAGTTTTTATAAAGATCCATCAAATGATAGTAGGTATTCCCGGTGAAAACTTACGTTTAAAGTTATGTGTGTTCTTGTTAATGAAGTAACTTTCGTTTGTGTATCGTGTGTATGTTACCAGCTGCTGGTTATTTGTTCTTACAAAATCAAATTTGATATGAGAATAGGCGAAGAAATATTTGTTTGTCGTATTGTATCGGCTTTTGGAGTTTATTTACATTTAATTCAACAATAAAAATTAACAAACTGATATTCATTTTTTTCTTTCAGGACATGGAGGCTTCTCTGGGGGCATCCAAACAGGGTTTAATGGTAAATTTGTCGTGTCTCATGGGGATTTGTTGGTGTCGCTGACGAGAAGGTACATAACATGTTGATTTACAACTGTATATTTATACGTAGATTTTATTGCACACTTAATTGCAAGTAATATCAAAAGTAATATTTCCATAATTTATATATTATTTGCTTGATATTTGTTTGCCATTTCAGAAAATGCATTTAATCTCAGTAAACGTTTCTTTAAATGTTTGGTACACGGCGATCTTCAACTTTGTACTTGTTATGGCTTTCAAACTTTTTAAATTTGTGCATAGTTTTGTGTGTACGTAGCGCGCGTTTGGTGTATAAAAATATTTTTTAACCCGTTACCTTTTGATGGCTATTATTCGTTTGTTTCTCTGTCCTATATTTTTTCCCATTTATCTGTTTATTTATTGTAACTCTGTCGTGTAATGTTGTCATTTTAATGTTATAATTAACACTGTCTTTAATGCGGGAGGTTTAACATGCAACAAAACCAGGTTCATCCCACCATTTTTTCATAAAATGCCCTGTACCAAGTCAGGAAAATGGCCATTGTTACTTAAAAGTTCGTTTCTGTGTGTGTAACATTTCGGTTTTGTGTCTCTCTTATATTTGATACGTTTTCCTCAGTTTTAGTTTGTAACCCGGATTTGTTTTTTCTCTATCGATTTATGAATTTTGAACAGAGGTGTACTACTGTTGCCTTTATTTATCACTGTATCACATGTTCCTCGGCAAACACAAAGAGTATGTTAAGATAAAACATGCTAGTTACATCTTCATAGTTTACGATATCGTTTTCAAATGTTCATAAAAACCTTATTCAAACATTGAATTAGAATTTAGTGAACCAAAAGGTCGACTTTTGTAACTAATATTTACTCACATGTATTTAACTTGTTAAACAAACAAAAAACTTAGTATAAAAGTGACACCTAACATCCTCGTATTCTAATATCAATCCGAATTACGATAGCAAAAAATCTTATTCGGGAGACTCCGTATCACTACAAACTGCTCAGAGTCTGAATTGACCAGTTTTTGTGCTCGACCAGTAAAATCGAGCACACATTTTACTCGACTAGTCTCGACATTGTCTCGACTGTACTTAAGTGTACTGGACTAGGTCTCGACTTCACTTAATTAGTCTGATTCAGTACTTGATGATCTTTGTGTAGTCTGAAATGGTCTTGACCAAGGCTCGACCTGTCTCGACCTGTCTTAACTAGTCTCGATCTGTCTCGACTAGTCTCGACTCAGTCTCAACCAGTCTCGACCTGTCTCGACTATTCTTGACCGTCAAATTTAGTTTTGACTGGTGTAAATCAGCCCATCTAACTAAATTAAATATTGATCTTACAAAATTCAAGCTTATTAGGTGCTGTGAAATGAAAGAATTTAATTTTACAATATGTAAAAAAAAAATTATGATATAAAAATTCAGATAGGCATCTTTATTTTTTTTTATAACTTTTTCAAATCAACTTGGATTTTCATCAAACTATGCAGCTATCTTACATATAAATCTGCTTACTGAATCCCTTTTTATTTAGTTTTTTGTTGTATTGCTGTAAAATTTAAGAATTAAAGTAATCTTGGTATTGAAAGCTAGGATTTGCAATTCGGGACAAAATAGAGATAGTACACTTTAATTTTTTTAATAACTTTTTCAAATCAACTTGGATTTGCATCAAACTATGCAGCTATCTTACATATATATCAAGCTTACTGAATCCCATTTCATTTAGTTTTTTGTTGTATTGCTGTAAAATTTAAAAATTAAAGTAATCTTGGTATCAAAAGCTAGGATTTGCAATTCGGACAAAATAGAGATAGTACACTTTAATTTTTTTTATAACTTTTTCAAATAAACTTGGATTTTCATCAAACTATGCAGCTATCTTACATATATATCAAGCTTACTGAATCCCATTTCATTTAGTTTTTTGTTGTATTGCTGTAAAATTTAAGAATTAAAGTAATCTTGGTATAAAAAGCTAGGATTTGCAATTCCAACAAAATAGAGATAGTACACTTTAATTTTTTTAATAACTTTTTCAAATCAACTTGGATTTGCATCAAACTATGCAGCTATCTTACATATATATCAAGCTTACTGAATCCCATTTCATTTTGTTTTTTGTTGTATTGCTGTAAAATTTAAGAATTATAGTAATCTTGGTATAAAAAGCTAGGATTTGCAATTCGGACAAAATAGAGATAGTACACTTTAATTTTTTTAATAACTTTTTCAAATCAACTTGGATTTTCATCAAACTATGCAGCTATCTTAGATATATATTAAGTTTACTGAATCCCAGGTTATTTTGTTTTTTGTTGTATTGATGTCAAATTTAAGAATTAAATTAATCTAGGTCAAAAAAGCTAGAATTTGCAGTTTGAACAAAATAGAGATAGTACACTTTAAGCTTTTTAATAACTTTTTCAAATCAACTTGGATTTTATTAAAACTTTATAGCTACCTTGGTGATCTTACTAAATCCCAGGTTATTATGAAGTTTTAAAATATTTTTTTGTCAAATTCAATGACATGACACTATACATGATTTAATTACATCAGTACACGTGAGTTTTACAGGTAAAAAGAAAGCCCTACTTTTCTTAAACTCGTGTATTAATTATCTAGTGAATTAAAAGCCCTGAGATTTAGATTTAACAGGATGTTGCAACTTTGAATAAATGTGTAATTAGTATTTAAAACTCTCTGGTAGATGTGATCTTTTTAATAAGTTTGCCCCAAGCAGAAGGTATTGCTTTATAATTCACCACAAATCAGAAGAACTATTTTAATAATTTCTAATGTTTCATCCCTTTTTGATATATTTATATAGTGTTTATCAAAAGGAATAAAACATTAAAGGAATCATATTAATATTTTATATATACTTTTTCCCAAATTATGAGAAAAGATATATTTCTAATATCGTAGCTTTTTGACCTAGGTTAATTAAATTCTTAAATTTGACAGAAATATACCAAACAAAATAACAACCTATGATTTAGTAAGATCAATATATTGCAAAGATATTTGTAGAGTTTCATGAAAATCTAAGTTGATTTGAAAAAGTTATGAAAAAAATTAAAGTGTACCATCTCTATTTTGGCAAAACTGCAAATCCTGGCTTTTTTTACCTAGATTAAATTAATTCTTAAATTTGACAGCAATACAACAAACTTTATAACAACCTGGGATTCAGTAGGAAGAATACATCACCAAGGTAGCTATATAGTTACAATAAAATCCAAGTTGATTTTAAAAAGTTATAAAAAAAATTAAAGTGTACTATCTCTATTTTGTTCGAACTGCAAATTCTAGCTTTTTTGACCTAGATTAATTTAATTCTTAAATTTGACAGCAATACAACAAAAATCAAAATGACCTGGGATTTAGTAAGCTTAGTATACATTTAAGATAGCTGCATCGTTTGATTAAAATCAAAGTTGATTTGAAAAAGTTATTAAAAAAATTAAAGTGTACTATCTCTATTTTGTCCGAATTGCAAATCTTAGCTTTTTTTTACCAAGATTACTTTAATTTTTAAATTTTACAGTAATACAACAAAAAACTAAATGAAATGGGATTCAGTAAGCTTGATATATATGTAAGATAGCTGCATAGTTTGATGCAAATCCAAGTTGATTTGAAAAAGTTATAAAAAAAATTAAAGTGTACTATCTCTATTTTGTCCGAATTGCAAATCCTAGCTTTTTATACCAAGATTACTTTAATTCTTAAATTTTACAGTAATACAACAAAAAACTAAATGAAATGGGATTCAGTAAGCTTGATATATATGTAAGATAGCTGCATAGTTTGATGCAAATCCAAGTTGATTTGAAAAAGTTATAAAAAAAATTAAAGTGTACTATCTCTATTTTGTCCGAATTGCAAATCCTAGCTTTTTATACCAAGATTAATTTAATTCTTAAATTTTACAACAATACAACAAAAAACTAAATGAAATGGGATTCAGTAAGCTTGATATATATGTAAGATAGCTGCATAGTTTGATGAAAATCCAAGTTGATTTGAAAAAGTTATTAAAAAAATTAAAGTGTACTATCTCTATTTTGTCTGAATTGCAAATCCTAGCTTTTTTTACCAAAATTACTTTAACTCTTAAATTATACAGCAATACAACAAAAAACTAAATGAAATGGGATTCAGTAAGCTTGATATATATCTAAGATATCTGCATAGTTTGATGAAAATCCAAGTTGATTTGAAAAAGTTATAAAAAAAATTAAAGATGCCTATCTGAATTTTTATATAATAATTTTTTTTACATATTGTAAAATTAAATTCTTTCATTTCACAGCAATAAATCAAACTACCTAATAAGCTTGAATTTTGTAAGATCAATATTTAATTTAGTTAGATGGGCTGATTTACACCAGTCAAAACTAAATTTGAAGGTCAAGACTAGTCGAGACAGGTCGAGACTGGTTGAGACTGAGTCGAGACTAGTCGAGACAGGTCGAGACTAGTCAAGACAGGTCGAGACAGGTCGAGCCTTGGTCAAGACCATTTCAGACTACACAAAGATCATCAAGTACTGAATCAGACTAATTAAGTAAAGTCGAGACCTAGTCGAGTAAACTTAAGTATAGTTAAGTACAGTCGAGACAATGTCGAGACTAGTTGAGTAAAATGTGTGCTCGAATTTACTGGTCGAGCACAAAAACTGGTCAATTCAGACTCTGAGGAGTTTGTAGTGTATACATACTATAAGTATTTTATTGTAATTATATTACAAAATATTGATCACATGATGCTAGTATTACTAGACTTACAATTGCTTTACATCAATCCGACATTAATTTAATGTTTCGACAGTTTTTGTATTATATGCTAATGATAAATGTATAACATTTATGAAAGGTTTTAAGCATTTTAGGCCCGCCATCATCAGGGATTTACCTATATCAATTCATTTTAATTTTGTCGTTGTCAATAGATCTGCAATATTTGTATGCTTTTTATAAGCTATTATTGGTTTGCGTGAAAATATTTCGTTGCAAACTACATCCTGTTTTAGTAGATCCCAATGTTTACTAATGCATTGTTTTAATTTATGAATGCATGGATTAAATTTCGTTGCCAATACTAAAGGAATTTCCTTTGTGTTTTGTTTGGCCTTTTTTCTGATTAAATCCGATCTATTACAAGATAATGCCTCATTTATGTACTTTTCTATTTCAAGCTCCTTGTATCCTCTCTTTATTAAGTTCGATCTGAACTGTAATAAAATATTTTGTAAATCAACATCATTATTTGTTGTTCTAATGTATCTGATTACTTCTCCCTTGATAAACCCTGCAAACACATGTCTACTGTGACAGCTTTTACGATCTAGATAAAGGAAGGCATTTGTCGGTTTAAAGTGTGTTCGTTTATGTTTATTTCTTTTAGCATATTTATTATAATGTCTAGCCATTTCTGTGATCACAGAGACTAGTAATGACTGAAAAACTATTCTCAATGCAATATTAACAAAAAAAATAATGAAGGAGGCGTGGTGTATTTGCCTTAACTAAAATCATTGGCTGAGTTTCTTCTCCAATTATATTAAAACAAAACAAATACTTCAATACATACCAATTTAATGGATATTTTAAATTCCAAATTTGACATGAAGGACAAACAACAGAAACGACTTCTAGAATTTAGAACAGACATACGTAGTAGAATACCATTGGATTTGAAATTACAGAAAACTGGGAAAAACAAAAGGGACAGGAGAAATAAACCGTATTAATCTAAAGGAACTGTTGCATTTTCTCATATCGGCATTAAAAATAAACAATAAATATTTTATTGTGTTATTTTGGAATAACTAGACTCGGCATGTATATACTGCTGAAAAAACAATAATATCTTTTGTTTTTTATTACTATGTAATTTGGAATTTAAAATATCCATTAAATTGGTATGTATTGAAGTATTTGTTTTGTTTTAATATAATTGAAGAAGAAACTCAGCCAATGATTTTAGTTAAGGCAAATACACCACGCCTCCTGCATTATTGTTTTTGTTAATATTGCATTGAGAATAGTTTTTCAGTCAGTACTAGTCTCTGTGATCACAAAAATGGCTAGACATTATAATAAA